>NC_041393.1:19910426-19949673 GCF_002162155.2 Triticum dicoccoides | reverse complement strand
GTCACCGGGAGGTGGAAGCAGGGACGGCGCCGGGAAGAAGGTGGGGGTGGGGCGGCGCTCGAAGAAGGTGGGGGCGGGCCGGCGCCGGGAGGAAGGTGGGGGGCGGGGCAACACCGGGAAGAAGGTGGGGGCAGGGCAGCACCGGGAACCAGCCGGGGAGAAGGTGGGAGTGTGGCGTCGCCGGGATCCAGATGGGGGAGAAGGTAGGGGGCTGGCCATCGCCGGGATCCAGCCGGAGAAGGTGGATTTGGGAGGATGCGGGAGAGGGTGGGTTGGGGTTCTTTTTTTTCCTTTGGGCGCCACCGATTCGGATAGTACAAATCAGGCCCTATAGGAGACCGAGGGTAACAGAATATTATTCTGTTACCGGTAACAGAATAGCTTTGTCATATATATATATATATGTATATATATATATACATATACATATACATATACATATACATATACATATACATATACATATATATATATAGGGTGGGTCTATTATGATAACACCCCTTAAGACCTTATTCTGCTAACACCTCTAACCCACCGACCCGAACTACATGAATAAAAAAAGAAAACCACACCCGACAGCCCGCACCAACCCCACTCCTACCCACCTTCTTCCCCTTCCCCATGCCCAAACCATAGCCTCAGCCCCATGCCGGATCAGGGTCTCCCGCCACCGGATCCGCCCACACCTTCCATCACCTTGTCGTCGAGCTGGTCCACACCTACACGGTCTCACACCGCCCCGACCGCCCCTGCTTACACTACCCAAGCGGCCACCACCCACCCTGCCCCCCTGTCGCCAAATCGGTCGACGGTGGCCAGATCCCGGTGGTCACCACCTCGCACTGCCCCAAGGCCACCCCACTAGAGCAGCCTGGTGCCGGATCCGGTGAGGTCCGCACAGCATGCCTGTGTCCCGCATCACCGAGACCGACCCCCACCCTGCGCCCCTCCGGTGTGCAGTAAGCGGGTGTGGGAAAATGGGGAGGAGGTGCTCCACCAAAATCGGATCCGCCTCCAAAGGCCCACGCACGTCCATCAGTCCCCTCAAGCACGGGATCCGATCCGTCATCCAGCCCCCCATCTCCTCCGACGCAACAAACTCACAAAAAATCTACCACGTGCCCCATCCACCGGTCAAGCGTGTCAGGCAAAAACATATTTTCGTCCCTCGCTTGCTCATCTTTGGGAATGGGACAGGGGAAACGCTGTCGTGCGTTGCTGGAGATCCAACTTTCGTTTTCCTTCGGGAAAGGGCATAGGGCAGAGTCCACCCCCACACTTCCTCTCCCTGACGGCTTGAAGTTTGGTGGTTGCATGCATTTGCAGTACGCCAGGTGTTGGCGTGCAGTGCGCAAGGCGACAGCCTGAAGTTTGGTTGTGGCACGCACTTGTAGTACACCAGGCGTGCGCGTGCAGTGCGCAAGCCGACGGCATGCAGTGCGCAAGGCGATAGCCTGAAGTTTGGTTATGGCACGCACTTGGAGTACACCAAGCGTGCGCGTGCAGTGCACAAGCCAACGACGTGAAATTTGGTTTAGGTGCCCCCCTCCTCGTCGTCTCCAGGGATCCAGTGCCCCCGCGGTCGTCTCATTCCATCGGCAAGAGGGTCAGGGTAGTTTCTAACTGTTTGCATTTTTTGCACGCTACCCCTTATGACTTCTTGTGTCTGTTTTACAGTTTCAGTGGTTTGCAGTTCGGCCGGTGACGACAGTGCATCTCGGCAGAGCGGCATGGAGCTCCGGCGTGGGCGTGCGGCTTGGCTAGCTTGTGCGTGCAATTCACTATTTGCATTCTATGTGCTGCCATGTGATGTAATTTGTTGTGTGCCCCCTGTGCCGCCGCTAAGGTTCAGCTCCAGCAGGTTCCTGCCCCTCATCTCATCCGCAATAGTAGATTTTGTTGTCCTGCAGTTTGCCTGGATACATGCGGTGCATGCTGTGAGTTACTGCAGTGCAGCGACCACACAGCGACATTGATCGATTGGGCACGACGTGCAGTACACTGATATCTCTTGTGTGGTCCACGACACGGCATGTTTACTTCTATGTTTTTTGTGCAAAAACATTCAAGGCGTCTGAATTTTTTGTGTTTGTCCCCCAATGTCTGCACTCTGCAGTTCGCTTGGGACGTCCTCATAGTACGGATAAAAAGACATGTTTGACAAGATCAAAAACAAAAAGAATCTTTGTTTTTGCTCGAGCAAGAAATTCATTTTGCTTACCCCCCGAAACCGTCCCTCTCCCAGCGGTTCACAATGTTGTTGCGTGCAGTGAATGAAAAGCAAATTGAAATTAATGCAATCCAATAGTCTAGTCCATGCAGCCCAGAAATCCTTAGCGTCAACCATGTACTTTAGATGATCTACAAAAAAAGAAGACAACAAGTTCACTCTGATCTATGTCACAATTCACTTGCCCTCGTCGCTGCGGTCCACTCTCTTTCATAAAAAAAGGTTGAAAAAAACAACAGCAAAAACTCATTTGAGAAAATTTATGCCCAAAAAAAGAAATCATGAAATTTATTTGACTGTCTGATGCAGTGCGGTTTTCAGTCCGAAGCAGTGCGGTTTTCTGTCGGATGAAGTTCACTCGTAGATTTGAGGGTAGTGAAAAACAGAGTGTCCGCATTTCGGTAAATTTAAAACTGTTCTTAAACCGTAACGAATTAGAGAGAGTGTTCTACATGAAAAAGTTGCGCCTCATCGATATATTTTCAATGGCGTATCGTTTGAATCATTTCGACAACCGGTTTGAAAAAATTTCATGAAAAACGGCCATGGCCACTCGTCGTCCGCCGCATGATTTTCAAAATTAACTTAAAACTGTAAGGAATATCAAAAACATTTTAACATATGAAAGTTGCGCCTCGTCCATAGCTTTTCAACGGTATATTACACGCCTTGTTTCAACAAACGGTTAAAAAACTGGAGCGAAACAGTACCAAAAATTTGAAAAAATTTGAAAAACAAAATTCCGCGATTTAGTAAATTTGAAACTGCTCTTAAGCCGTAACGAATTAGAGAAAAATATAGATATGAGAAAGATGCGCATCGACAATATCTATCCAACGGTGTATCATTTGCTTCATTACGACGAGTGGTTTAGAAAAAAACGCGTGCTGCCACTCGTTGTGGGCCGCACCATTTTCAAAAGTGCTCTTAAACCATTAGGAATCTCAAAAAGTGTTCAACATGGCGAAGTTGCGCCTAATCCATAGCTTTTAAACGGTATATTACACGCCTCATTCCGATAAATGGTTAAGAAACTAGAGCAAAAACAGTACCGAAAAAACAACATGTGTAGTTTTTTCCGACGAGAAGTTCACTCGTGTGAGTACTGCAGCACACATGGTTCAAACAATGACGTGCACTTGCGTTGAGCGTGCAATGTGGAAGTGTTATCAAAATAGTTATTCTACTAATATTAGTAGAATATTTGTGTTTTGTCCTCTACAACATTCACTTATAGCTATGTCTTCACTCCCGAATCTTTATTGATCTAGGTGAATGTGATCGGACCCTAACCTATTATGTGCTTCTACCTCAACTCTATCTGTTCAAATCATATGCATTCTATTGAAACCTGTCGATTGTCTTCTCTGAGTCCTTGTCAGCAGAGGGCAATCTGACAAACATTTAATCTGTTTTAACGCTGCATCCTTATTGCTTGAAAACCGGAGAAGCCGGAATGACCACCCGACAATCCAGGCGTGCGTGGGAACATGGAACAACTCTCAATGAGTTGCATGCATGCTACGTGTATCTCGGATGTGAACCGCCAGGGGCACCTGCGTAATTGCGCTGCGCCACCCCCTTCCTTCTTATAAATACTCACATGCGCGGTCATTATCTGTTCTTCCACCTCGCCACCTCGCACAAACCCTAGTGCCTTCACTAGCCCGCGTCGATGCCGGAGAAGAAGCGCTTAGCTGCTGAGGGGGAGTCCTAGATTAGGGGTATCCGGACAGCCAAACTATATACTTTGGCCGGACTGTTGGACTATGAATATACAAGATTGAAGACTTCGTCTCGTGTCCGGATGGGACTCTCCCTTGCGTGGAAGGCAAGCTTGGCGATTCGGATATGTAGATCTCCTTCTCTGTAACCGACTCTGTGTAACCCTAGCCCCCTCCGGTTTCTATATAAACCGGAGGGTTTAGTCCGTAGGACAAGAACAATCATAATCATAGGCTAGCTTCTAGGGTTTAGCCTCTACGATCTCGTGGTAGATCAACTCTTGTAATACTCATATCATCAAGATCAATCAAGCAGGAAGTAGGGTATTACCTCCATAGAGAGGGCCCGAACCTGGGTAAACATCGTGTCCCCCTCCTCTTGTTACCATTAGCCTTAGACGCACAGTTCGGGACCCCATACCCGAGATCCGCCGGTTTTGACACCGACATTGGTGCTTTCATTGAGAGTTCCATTGTGCTGTCGCCATAAGGTTTGATGGCCCACCTCGTTGTTAAGGACAACATCACCTCCGAAGGTACCCTGGCTGTAGGCCAGACTCTCCGGCTGGGCGGCTTCGTCATGACCGCCCGTTTGGCCTCCACGCCAACAATGACTTCTCAGGTCATCAAGAACTTCCTCCACGCCAGCTCGAAATTCACCGAGCAGATGGATCCAATAGAGCTCTCCTCCCTCAATGAGCTCTTGGGTCGCCTCGCCGCCCTGGGAGTCGCTACGGACTATGATCGGATCGGGCTTAAACCTGACCAAAGGGAGATTAACTCTTCGCCGGTCACCCATCATATAGCGGTGGTGGAGGAACAACATAGAGATTCTTCCTCTATTTTGATGACGAACTATGTCCGGATTCTCGAGCTCTCTAAGCCGGATACCCTTCTACGGGAGGACGTGGCCCAGGATCCGAACTTAGAATCGGGCGGTGGGCCAGAAAAATCAGGCAACATCCTGGAGTCCGAACTGTCGAGACCAGGAACTCCTTTGCCCCTCGATTTCAAATCGGATCAGGATTCGGATCTAAATCTACCCACCCACCCAGATATATAGGCGATCTTTCCCACATTAGACAAGAGCCCCAAGAGACAGTACACCACTTCTGGGCCAGATTCCTCCTTGTAATGAGCAAGCAATACTAGGGAAAAGCCTAGCAGCAGCGCGGGTTTTGGGCCTATTAGTAGCGCGGGGGCCGGCGCTACTAATAAGGCGCTACAGCTAATGTATAGCAATAGCGCGGGTGCCACCCGCGCTACTACTACGTTCTTTAGTAGTAGCGTGGGTAAAAACCCGCGCTACTACTACCAGCGCGGGTTTTTTTTGAATTATTTTGAAAAAACATTTCGATTTTTCCCCTAATTTTCAAATTTCTGAATTATTTTAACCTCAAATCTCTAATCACCCCTCATCGCTGCTCAATTTAATCTCTAATCACCCCTTATCATTCCAAATCATCTAACTTCCCGGACGGTCACCCATCCTCTCACTACTCCAACCGGAGCACGCTTAACTTCCGGGTTCTATTCTCCCTCGTGTCCAAGTCTGCACTTGTTGTTTTCCTGACAATAGTAAGATGTCAATCGTATTAACCTCAGGAATTTAGCTTGAGCATGAAGTCACACATTTCACTGTTTGAGTTTGAAACTATTGTTCTAAAAAATTAGTAACACTAATATTTCTTGAATATTTAGTTTGACCAGATTTGACCAAAATTCAAAAAAACTAAAATAATTATTTAGTAACACTAATATTCTTGAATAATTAGTTTGACCATAGTTTGACCAGATTTAACAAAAATTTAAAAAAAACTGAAATTTGATGAATTTTTTTGCCTCCAGATCTTAAAAGCCCCGTAACTTTTTTTGTTTGGTTTTTGAGGATTTTGAAAATGTTTAACGGGGATCCCCCGTTAAATTTGGATGTAACTTTTCGAGTAGATGATTTTTTATATAAAAAACTTTTTCATCCGAGTTAGTATGCAAAAGTTATGCCCATTTTTACAAATTCTCGAGAGATTTCGCAAATAAAGTCGAAATTCATATTTGCAAATTTTCCCAACAACTAGACCACATATCACATGGGAAACTTATTTTCTTTTATTTTTTTGACATTTTCATCATTTTCTTTTATTTTTTTTAAAACTGAAAAGGCGATCCACCTGGGGGGTATAGTTTGAAAATGGGACCTTTAGTAGTAGCGCGGTTTTTTACCCCCTCGCTACTACTATGGCACCACTTAGTAGTAGCGAGGGCTAAAAACCAACGCTACTGCTATCGAACTTAGTAGTAGTGAGGTTTTAAAAACCCGTGGTACTACTATGGCATGTCCCGGGGGCACGGTAGAGACCTCTTAGTAGTAGCGAGGGTTAAAAACCCGCGCTACTGCTATCAACTTAGTAGTAGCGAGGTTTAAAACCTGCGCTACTGGTAAGTCGCAGCAGCGAGGGTTTTTAACCCTCGCTACTAGTAACTTTCTGTGTATAGGCTTTTCCCTAGTAGTGAAGGTCAAGGACTGTCGCAAGGAAGACACAATCACATTCTTTTGCAATAATTGCACGGACAAGGGAATTCTCAATGCCATCAGTCGCTGTGACATAGCACACTTTGCCGACTTGGCGACCATAGTACAGAAATACTGTGCAATGGAAAGCGCCTGGAAAACCCAAAAATTCTGGGATCCTCCGGCTGTCACCAAATCCCCCGTCCGAACTAAAAGGGTGCACTCTCGTAAGCCACCCCATCCAATTACAAAGAAGCCAAAGCCCTTCACAGGGCGTGGAACCGTACTGGAGGGATGGCTCAACGGGCCATGCAAAATCCACAGCACACTAGACGCCATACCAACACACAGCCTTAGAGCATGTTGAGTACTCCGGCAAGTGGCCAGGAGCGGCGAGGATCTCCTCATCAACAATGTCGCAGAGCTCCATCCCATGGAGGATAACAATACAGTACTGGCGGTCTTCGAGACTTTCGCCTCAAAAAACAGGCGCAAGCGAGCGCTCCGCAGCCTCGCCGAAGTCTGCCACGTTGCAGCAATAAACCCATGGAACGACACGGCTATAACTTTCAATGCCAGTGACGAGCCTCAATTCCGAACAGTCCTGGCACTAGCCGCGCTAGTCCTTAGTTTAATCGTAGACAGTTTCCGGCTTACTAAAGTGCCGGCGGTAGCGGATTAAACCTCATTTACGAGGAGACTCTTAACAAGATGGAAATAGACAAGAGCCGCATTGAGCAGAGCAGCACGACCTTCAGGGGAATCATCCCTAGTCGGGAGGCGCGATGTGTAGGAAAAATCACACTGGACGTGGTATTCGGCACGCTGGAGAATTACAGGTCTGAAGAAATCATATTCCAAGTGGTACCGTTCAGCAGCGGATACCATGCCCTTCTAGGGCGGGATGCATTCACGAGCTTTCATGCTATACCACACTACGGATACATGAAGCTCAAGATGCCCAGGCCCAATGGAATCATCACTCTAGCCAGTGATCCGGACATAGCACTCTGCACCAAAAACAGAACCGCCGCAGTGGCCCTTGAGGCATTATCCGAAGCCCTCGCAGCCGAAGAACTAACCGCACTGCGCTCCAGAGTGGACAGGGACGATGTGATACTCGACAAATGACCCAAATCCACCTCCTTTAAACCAGCGAAAGAAATAGTCAAATTCCAGGTCCACCCAATGGACCCTACAAAAACAACCTCAATCGGGACACAGCTGAGTCCCACAATAGACGCCGCTCTACGAGAGTTCTTGCGCAAGAATTAGGACATCTTCGCCTGGCATTCTTCAGACATGCCAGGCATCCCACGCAGGCTGGCCGAGCATAGCCTAAACATACTAAAGGGATACAAGCCGGTCAAGCAGACTCTTCGGCGCTTTTCAGAACCCAAGCGACAAGCCATGGGAGGAGAACTGGCCAAGCTACTCGAGGTCGGATTCATCAAATAAATAAAACATCCGGACTGGCTAGCAAACCTGGTGATGGTACCAAAGAAGGACAAATCTTGGCGCCTATGCGTCGACTTCAAAGACCTTAATAAGGCTTGCCCAAAGGATCCCTTCCCTTTACCCCACATCGATCAAATAATCGACGCTACCGCAGGACACGACTCTTTGTGTTTCCTCGACGCATACTCTGGGTACCATCAAATCAAGATGGCGGAGTCCGACCAGGCCGCAACAACATTCATCACTCCATACGGCCCCTTCTGTTTTAACACGATGCCTTTCGGGCTCAAAAACGCTGGTGCAACCTATCAACGCATGATTCAGACATGCTTGGAAACACAAATCGGCAAAACAGTGGAGGCATACATAGACGACGTGCTCATCAAAACCAAATACGACATCAAGCTCAATCCGGAAAAATGCATACATAGACAACGCATCTTTCTTTTCTTTGTACATATAGCCTTAAAACGCTTTAAGTGCGCTTTGACCGCACACTCCTGCCACACTATGTGTGTTCAGTATACCTGGGGGCTTCTTACACAGAAGCTTAATATAAATTATCTTCTAGGCTTTATGCCTAGTACATATGCATCATCTCTCCATATGTGCCTTTTTTCACCATTATATGCATCGATATGACTTAAGTTTTGGCCAAGTTGGGTTGCCTGGCTCTTATGTTTATGCCCTACGTTCCCGTTAATTCGGCTAGGGCATAAGGGGAGCACCTCTGTGATTGTTACTGCCGGGTCAGCCGGATGTGTACCTCAGACTGGGTGAAGCCAAAAGCTAGCGTTCTTAAGGGAATATTCGGTCGGTGAACAAAATGTGTCTTTTACTTATTACAAAAACATGCCTCCAGATGTTTATATCCTGCGTTATTTTTCGGAGTTCGGACATGCACATTAATGCATGCACACCCAGGGAAAGGAACCCTTAATGGAACTATTCTCCCTGGAAGATGTTTCTTACTACCCATGTAATATAACATAACTAGTTGGGTACTTGTCTGTTCAAGCACTTATGACCCCTACGCCTGGTTTCCACACATACCCCGTTTTTTGCATAACTGAGAAGGTATTCGGATACACTCCGAACTGTCTGGTCCGGAGGTCGAAGCGAAAAGGTCGGACAAGACAAATGATTTACAATCCGGCTAGGGACAAATGTGTCCTTCAAAGTACAAAGTCACTTAGACTGGCTAAATTCTTCCTCTATACCATCCAACAGGCTGTCTAGCCTACAGTCCTGTTGGGAATACCTACCAGCTAATGCTACCTGGTCACACATGAGATGTGCAGGGATCTATTTCCCATCTGTCCCTATAGGTCCGACCTCGGCCATGTGGTTCGAGCCAGGCTTGGTATATCGTGTCTTCACCATGGCCCAGGCTTCCCTTGCGCCTTGTCGGCAGGCTGATATCTTCCATAATTGGAAGCACTGTCGCGCTCCCTTGAGCATCTCCACAAGCCCCCATACCTCCTGGCAATGAGACGGATGGCCATATGGCTTGGGCAATACCCTGCATCACCTGCCGAACTTGTTCTTGCAGTTGTGAGGGCTCCTGCAGGATATCGCCGGCAGTCCCAGGCATCTCCTCGCTGGGACGACCTGTTAACATACCTACAGACATAATTCTGTTAGCAAGCTTCTCCGCCGAACATTATAATGGTTTGTTAGAGCATTTATTGAATATGTCGTGCCGAAGCCTCCTGTTCTCCTTTACGGAGTCCGCAAGATGGGCCCGAACATCCTTTAATTCGACGTCCAGTCGGACGTTCGCGTCCTGGAGAGTATTTTTCTCCTTTATAACCTTGGTAAGCACATGCTCGCCGGCCTTTAGCTGTCGCCGAACATGTTCCTCACCCTCTGGTACGATCTCCGGATTGCCTCCGGGATTGTCTGCAGAGTCTATTGTTAGAACTGCATTCATGCCGAATACTAAAACTGGTACATGCCATGACATTATTTACGTTCAAAGCAAATATTACCAGATGGGGCTTTCACAGACTCCTCCATTACGGCAAGTGCGGCCCGCAATTGGTCTTTGCACTCCTCCAGCTCTTTAGACAGCAGGGTATTTTTCTCTGTCAGAACCTATGCACACGACGATCCTTAAATCAGTTGTGCCAACTGTTTCAAGTCTCAGGGGCTACCGATATACATACTTATCAAATTTTCTTACATGTATATCCTATATATACTGGTCCGTGGCCCTGGTGAGGCCACCTTGAGCAGCCTAGATGTACGCGTCCCCTGAGTTGAAGGCATCGAACGCCTCTTCAGAGAAAGTAGGGTCGAGTAGTGCGGCCCGTTGCACCTATGATTCATGGCGCTCTCCACTTTGGAGTTTGTAGCGGAGAATCTATCTGCATCCTCTGTTGGAGGATTATCCGCGTTGACCTCCACCCTTGAGCCCGGCCTCGGAGTCTGGCTAGTGGAGGCATGACCGGCAGGCTCTCCGGAGATAGTCCGATGAGAGCTCTTTCTATCAAAAGACAATGGACATTGTTATACTTTAACGAGGATAATTTTGTGGCAGGGTTTTAAACATACCTTTGCAATGGCGTCTCGGTCCTGACCGCATTCCTTTTAAGCCTACCCGACTTCGGTGCCCCTTGTTGGCGAGTCACTGCGGGTTCGGCTGGGGGCCCTGATGGCCTTCCCTGTAAGGCGCAATACGTATGCGGTAGGTGAAGTGTAGAGAGGGAATCCTTTTTGGAAGTCGGGACTCTGGCTTTACTTACCTGGGATACAGGGAGTAGGCCAGGATAATCGCTGTAATAGCCACCATCACACCATCGCAGCTTAACTGATAAAATATCATGTCGACGAGCTCCACAAATATGTCCGGATCTTCTTTGAGTCCGGGGTCGAGAGCTCGGTTGAGGTCCTCTGGCTGTGGGGATGGGCTGTCAACATCCTTCATAGCTCTTCACAGTTCCTGCTATGAATTGACGACGTAAGCATTCGTGCTAAAAATATAGGAAAGACTGGAATAAAAGATAGTGACTCACCCAGCTTGGGGGGTTGTACACGGAGAATCCATCCCGTGGCTTAATATGGATGAACTCCTCCTCTTCTCCTTTGTGTAAATCAGACAATATCTTCGCCAGAGAGGTGGTAGAGTCCGGACCTTTACGGCCGCAGCGGGTGGCATCATCTTCCCCATTGAAGTGCCACATGGGGTTTCCCCGATATTGAAGTGGCTGCACTCCCCTCAGTATACATATGGACATGACTTCAATTATTGTTAGTCCTGATCTGGCCCGCGTATTTATCCTGCTCATCAGGAATAGGATCTCTCTGTTATCTTCCTCCTGGGGGCTCCTGGGGCGCCAGTTGTAGCGTTTCTTCAATGGAGCATTTACAAACTCGGGAAGGCCTTTCCGGATAGGGTACGGAAGAGGGACATCCTCCATGTAGAACCACTTTGAAGTCCAGTCTTCGGACGTCTTCTTCGGGGTACCGGATAGGTATCCGGTCCCGGCGATGCGCCATATTTCGGCTCCGCCCACTTGATATACCGACCCCTCTTGAGTGCGGGGTACGAGGTAGAATAGCCTCTTCCACAGCTCGAAGTGGGCTTCGCAACCCATAAATAGCTCGCAGAAGGCAACGTAGCCTGCGATATGCAATATGGAGGCTGGGGTGAAGTTGCGCAACTGGAGGCCATAGAACTCCAGGAGCCCGCGGAGGAAAGGATGGACTGGAAATCCGAGTCCCCTCAACAAATAGGGGACGAAGCATACCCCCTCTCCCTTGGATGGGTTGGGATAGCTCTCCGCTTGCTCCCCACCATTATAAGTGGCTAGTCCAGCTCGGACGGGGACCATGTACGCGGGAGAAAGAAACCCCTTGGTCTGCAGCTTTACTAATCGGCTGTGGGGGACAGAACATTTCTCCCAATCACCTGGCCTAGTGCTACGGGAGCGGGAGGAGGAACCGCGAGAACCGGCCATGGTGGTATGGATTTTTTCGGTCGCGCTTTTGATGAATGCTCGCTGGGAGGAGATGGTATGATTTGGATCTGAGGATCCCCGTCTCTTTAAACAGACGATTTACTTACATGGTCAGGGTGGCAAATGTAAAAATGCCCCGACTTCTCGCATTCGCTCGACACATGGAGGTAGACATTATTGTGGCACAAAAGCCGAGGATTGCAATATTGAAGGGTAGCCGGACACTGCTCGTTACAACAGGTATTCTGGAGAATTTGGAGAAGAACCCGCCTTGCAATGCCGAAGACAATCTGTGCGCCAGACTCATCGTCATTGAAGCCTGGTTCAGGGGCTACTGAAGGAGTCCTGGATTAGCGGGTATCCGGACTGCTGGACTATATACTTTGGCTGGACTATTGGACTATGAAGATACAAGATTGAAGACTTTGTCCCGTGTCCGGATGGGACTCTCCTTTGCATGGAAGGTAAGCTTGGCGATTCAGATATGTAGATCTCCTTCTCTGTAACCGACTATGTGTAACCCTAGCCCCCTCTGGTGTCTATATAAGCCGGAGGGTTCAGTCCGTAGGATAAAAACAATCATAATCATAGGCTAGCTTCTAGGGTTTAGCCTCTATGATCTCGTGGTAGATCAACTCTTGTAATACTCATATCATCAAGATCAATCAAGCAGGAAGTAGGGTACTACCTCCATAGAGAGGGCCCGAACCTAGGTAAACATCGTGTCCCCCGCCTCCTGTTACCATTAGCCTTAGACGCACATTTCTGGACCCTCTACCCGAGATCCACCGGTTTTGGCACCGACAGCTGCCGCAACCTCTTCGACGCCGTCCTCACACCGGCCACGGGCCTCGTCCTCTCCGCCGCCGCCGTAGGTGTCTTCCGCCACCAAGTTAGTGCATGGGAGATTGAACTGCTTGGCTTCTTTTCCAACCTGTCTAGCAGTTCGTCCGGGGTAAATAAATCTTACTTTTACTGCCTTTTTAGATCTGTCAAATCCGTCCACTTTATCCAAAAGTGGTTTCTGAACCTCCAAATCTGGATTTGTTCTCTTCTGCATCTCATACCATGCTAAGTATATTCATTTATGCTTCATAACTAGTTAGATTCCTCACATGTACTTATTCATGGATTCTTACAAATCTGGAAACAACTCTCTCCAAATAAGTGAATGTCTTCGCACTATGAGGTCAATGTCTTCTAAACTGATTTATCTTCAAAATCTTCTAAGAATGCGTATGACCTCTTCCCATTCCCTCGCATCTCTAATGCTATCACAGGTACATGTTCATGGGAGAATCCCTTGGTTCTCATAGTCTGCATTCATTTGCAGAATACTTATGACATCACATTGAATCACCTGAAGCCAGTTCTTGTCTGAAGCCAATCAGATGGAAGCCATTCACTTACTGAAGCCAATCAACTTAAATATAGTGGCTTCAAAAAAGTCTGTTTGGAAGGGTGGCAGGCAACACTGAGGCAACACATCACTTGATCTGCCTCCTGATTTGTATGAGCAATACAAGTCTGACCCCGACGAAAACTATAACCAGCGCAAGAACCAGATTCAGTGGATCTGAAGATATTGGGCTGAGCAATGGTTCAAGTACAGGTTTGTCACGCCTAAATATCCTGAAAAGAATGCCATCAAGCGCCCATGGGGTGACTGCCTATACCACTCCTTGGTGCTAAAGAGCAAGGATGAAGCCATTGAGCAAAAATTCTATGCTTGCATGGTCAGAGGACCACAACCTGAAAAATGCAACCCATCTTCTCTGCTATGGTGTCGTGAAGACTATCTTTTCAAGCGCAACTATAAGTTTGCTAAAGATTCTGCTGAGAAGAACAAAAATGATTTTGGCCTCAACTTCAACCCTGGCCCCTCTGCTCCAAGATCTGATGGGACACGTGAAGCTAATGAGAACAGAATTGGCCCCTTCACCAATTTTGATGGGCTTCTGTCTCACATTGTTGCTCAGAGAGCAACTGTGGAGAAATCTGATGGTGGTGCTGATTTTGAAGATGCTCCCTCACCTCCAAAGGAGAAGAAGAAGAAGAAGAAGGCAAAGGCTTCAAAGCCATCTTCCTCACCAAAAGCTTCAACGAGGAAGCCTCTGAAGATTGCACCGCCTGAATCCAGTGTGCAGTCTAAAGACTTATCTCGCATGTCCAAGAGGGATAAGAAGCCATTGCCCAAGAAGGCCACTGGGCAACCACTGACACCTTTTGTTGTGCTACTGTCAGGACCCCGATCCTATGCCACACCGATCTAGCATGTAACACCTCATATCACTTTGCGGCCTCATGCATGGTATTCGCACGGGTGTCGCCTTACCAAGCCCGGGACCGTTTGCGCCTTTTGGCACACTTATATGACAGTGTCGCTAGCATCCATATGACAAAGAACTCGGGCTGACATGGCTAGTCGTGAACCCAAAGTGGCACTAACTTACAGGGACAGGCATACATGACCCAGCAACGAACGTGTCGGTCATTAGCGAGTGAATCCGGGCAGTAGCAATTGGGCTAGCAGGACTCCGGTAGACCGGGCTATAGCAGGCTAATAGGACTCCGGTAGACACCGCGTGACATTTCCCCGAAGGGACAGACACAGGAACAAAGGAGGACACATGCCGGCCAGCCTAAGTGTTCTAGAGCAGTAGCAAGCTACCAGGGCTCAGTGGAAGCAATAGGAGACATTTCCCGGTAAGAGAGGCTACCAAGGGTAAACAACTAGATAGTCAGATCCCACACATACCAAGCATTTCAATAACATACACACAATATGCTCGATATGTGCAAATACAACATGGCATCACAATATGACTCTACAACTCAAGTACTTTATTCAATAGGCTCCGAGGAGCGAGATATTACAAACATGGGTCTCTTGACCCAACATTCAGAGCACACAAGTCAAAGCACAAGCAGAAGCTTAACATGTCTGAGTACAGACATCTAGAAATGAAAAAGGCTGAGAAGCCAGACTATCTACCAGATCTTGCCGAGGGCACAAGATCGTAGCTGAGGTAACAAGCTAAACGTCAAAGTCCACGCAGAACTACTAGCGAGACTGAAATCTCTCTGCAAAAACATAAATTAAGCAAACGTGAGTACAAATGTACCCAACAAGACTTACATCAGAACTAACTACATGTGCACCATTATCAACAAAGGGGTGGTGGGGTTTAACTGCAGTAAGCCAACTTTGACTCGGTGGCTATCCTAAACTACGACTGCAAGTAACTCTTTTGAGGCGGCGCACACCAGTCCACATATTCACCATATCAATACACCACTATGGATCCGCTTCCGTCTCCCTACGAGAACGCTATCCATAGCACTCACGCTTATCTTGCGTATTTTAGAGTATCCACTTTCACTTGTCTATGAACTGTACAGGCAACCCAGAAGTCCTTTACCGCAGACATGGCTATTCGAATAGATGATCTTAACCCTGTAGGGGTGTACTTCTTCACACACGCTCTCACCACTTATCGCCGTTTACATGACATGTACTCGGCAACCTTCAAGCGGAAGCCCAGCGAGGGTGTCGGCCACAACCTGACTAACCATACAAGTCTCTCGTCCAGGTTTATCGCCTATTCGGGTTCCATCCGCAAGGAGATCTGGCCGGGGTGTCACTCACGGCCCCAAACGATGTGAGCAGGGTTCACAAGCCCACCATCCGGGTGCCACTTGGTACACCGTGCCACTGTGCCTAGTCTGTCCCAAGCCCACCTGTACCGGGTGCCACTTGGTAGACTACTAACACTACCTACAAACACCAGAAACTAGTTGCAACTCCTGGAGAGAGATCAGGTTGATTAATAAGTCGAGAGGGGCCGAGTTACCGGAACCTAATGTGTGGTAGTAGCTGTTCATGGATCACAAACACAGAACTCGGTTCCTGAGGACGGTTTCAATGAGACAACCCACTATGTACTCCTACATGGCCTCTCACCGCTACCTTTACCAAATCATGTTCACACACTTAGCTCTCAACAGTAGGACATGTTCACAACTTTCCAATTCATCCCCGATGAATTAGACCTGACACAACTCTAAGCAATAGCAGGCATGACAAACAAGCATGAATGAGTAGGCACATCAGGGCTCAAACAACTCCTACTCATGCTAGTGGGTTTCATCTATTTACTGTGGCAATGACAGGTCATGCAGAGGAAAGGGGTTCAACTACCGCAGCATGTAACAACACTACAAAAAAATACACTTCCGTGATGATATGTGTTTGTCACAGTAGGTCGCGTTTTTTGTCATGCATGTACATCCATGATGATTTTATGACAGAATCAAGATAGTCATACCTGTGCTGTCGTAGAAGTGTTCCATGACATTACCAAAATTATCATCACGGAAGTGTCCACTTCCATGACAATAAATCGCATGTCACAGAAGTGCTTTCGTCAAGGGTGACCAACACGTGGCATCCGCTGTAACGGAACGCCGTTAAGCTATCGGGTCCGGTTTTGGATCCGACAACCCGTTAACAGCCAAGACCAATGGGAATTTTCCACGTGTAAAATCATCATTGGCCGCAGGAAACACGTGTTGCCTCACCGTTGGGACAGATGCCATCCACTCATTGGACAGGAGGCTCCTATGATAGGTCAACATGTGGCACGACCCAACAGTGGCCCATTCCGGTGAAAAAGGCCGGCCCAGTAAAAATTAGCAGGCCGGCCCATATAAGGCCTACTTGTGTCAGGTCCATTTAAGCCCACGGCCCATACGAGATGTGCCAATTAGGCCCGTCAATGGCTCGTTAAAGATTTGACACCATTGCAGCCCATCGTCAGTTCGAGCCCGTTAACAGCCCGCTATATATTTGGGCTCAATATCGGCCCGATGAGATTTCGGCCTGTTAACAGCCCATTTAATGGATGGGCCAATTTTCAGGATGTACATCTTTCGGCCTTTTAGCGACCCATTTAAATGTTGGGCTAATTTCTGGCCCGGTGTGTCTTTCAGCCTGTTGACGGCCCATAAATCTGATGGGCCATTTATAGTCGGACCTGAGTTTCGGCCTTTTAGCATCCCATTTAAGTGTTGGGCAAATTTCTGGCCTGGTGTGACTATCAGCCCGTTGACGGCCCATAAATCAGTTGGGCCATTTGTAGTCGGACCTGAGTTTTGGCCTTTTAGCGACCCATTTAAGTGTTGGGCCAATTCCCGGCCCTGTGTGCCTTTTTGCCTGTTAACGGACCATAAATGAGTTGGGCCATTTCTAGTCGGACCTTAGTTTTGGCCTTTTAACGGCCCATGCCCGTCATGGTCCAATACCAGGCCGGTTTCTCTTTCGGCCTGCTAAAGGCCCACAACACAGTTGGGCCATTTACAATACGACCTGACTTTCGGCCTGTTAGTGGCCCATGCTCTTCATGGTCCAGTACAAGCCCGCTGTCTCTTTCGGCCTGCTAAAGGCCTACAGTATAGTTGGGCCATATGTAGCCCAAACTTAGTAACAACCTGTTAACGACCCGTGAAATAAATTGGGGCCACCTATTGCCCGATTCGATGTCGGCCTGTTAACGACCCGGGAGGTAAGAGGGCCGACCATTAACTTTCGGCCTAGTCACGACCCATTAACTTAATGGGCCACTAAAGTTCGTACATGTCTTTAGGCCAATTTAGATAATTTGAGCCCATTACGACGAGCAATTATCCACAGGACCAAAACCGATCAAGCAAAGGTACGACATACAGGGAATAACATTGCACATCCAGCATATATTACAGGAAATTACATCCACTGGGAAATCAAAGATTGATGCCAGTGCAAATAAATGACCAGAACCTAACCATCTACAACATCACAATCTGCAACCTCAACACAGATGACGCCCATAAGCATGTGGGCAAGTTCTTGCTGCTTTGCTACACTGTCTCTGAAAACATTGATCAGTTGTTGTGTCGCACGACTCTGCACCTCTGATTCATCCACCATTTCCATCATTGCTTCAGCCATTAATTGGTTCACAAACAAACATTTATTCCGTTGCATTCGAGACAGAGGATACTGAACAGATTCAGATGGTGATTTTGGCAGGCTTGTATTATTGATAGTGGAGAGTGTCTCGACCACTGCATCATAACATAAATTAGGACGGGAACCAAACAGATTAATCATGAGTTATTGCCATATTACCTGGCCTAGATTTACTAGAAAGAAACAATGGGGTTGCCTTGCTGTTTTCAGAGTTTTTCTTCTTATCTTCAGTAGCCTGCACAAAATTAACACACTAGCATTGCTACCATCAGCCAAGTCAGATAATAGGAAAGCAACATTGACACAACGAACATTTGGGCAACTAGCCTACACCAAATTAACACAATATGGCACAGCTATCATCAGCCAGGTAAGGTAGTACGAAAGCAACATTGACACAATGAATGAATGGGCAACCAGAGAAGCACTACAATTCAGTAATGTGAGTGATATGAGATAGTACATTCATGCAGCTCAGTATGCAAAACTACCAGGCAGTTTTCCTTACAAAAATCAACATTGGTGCCTTTAACATTTTTCTACAACTAATTTTAGATCAGATAAAGGTTAGATTCACGCCGATTAACAAAATACATGTTGATCTAAAAATATAGTGATATACAACAGGTACTTACATCAGCATTGGAACACAGAGAATTCCCGCAAGATATTTTCCTCGAATATGATCCCAATGGAGGAAGTCTTCTATCATTTAACCTTATTTTCTGAAAGAGAGATGGGTAAGAAACATGTTGAAAATATGATCAGAATGCTATAAAATTTCATGATGCAAGGATACACACACGCTTCTGAGAATGGAGTTGACATTCTTTTGCTGGACTGGAGCAGACTAGTTCTTTGGCCACTGGAATCTACTTATTATCATGGGAGTTGGGTTTCTCTGTGCTGGAGCAGTATCTATGAAAAATGGAGTTGGTTTATTATCTCCTGGCGTTTGGATCTTTTGCAAAGACCTGGTTTGTAACCCTTCAGATTCTAACATAGCCGTCTTCCCCTTGCATGCCTTATATAGAAGAATGGTGATTCAGTTATAAAACATGCTACAACAGAGATGGAATAGGCACCGAAGAATAGAAAGGCATGACATATTGACATGTATTCCCTCCATCCTGAAATAAATGGATGGGTCTAGGCGTATTTCTGTTCTAGATACATCCAGTTTTATCCATTTCTGCGACATTTAATCCGGACGGAGGGAGTATGATGTAAGAGCTAGGGATACGACAGGACAACACAATAAAAAAACACTGAAAACCCCACTGATATGAGATAGTACACTCATGCAACTCAGGATGCAAAACTACCAGGCAGTTTTCCTTACAAAAATCAACATTGTGGCCTTTAATCATACATTTTGCTACAACTAAATTTAGATCAGATAAAGGTTGGATTCACGCCGATTAACAAAATACATGCTGATGTAAAAATATAGTGATATACAACAGGTACTTACATCTACATTGGAGCACAGAGAATTCCTGCAAGAATCTTTCCTCATAAACGATACCATTGCAGAAATTCTTCTATCTGTTAAGCTTATTTTCTAAAAGAGAGATGGGTAAGAAACATGTAGAAAATATGATCAGCATGCTATAAAATTTCATGATGCAAGGATACGCACACGCTTCTTAGAATTGAGTTGAGATATTTTTGCTGGACTGTAGTGGACTAGTTCTTTGGCCACTGGAATCTGCTTATTATCAGTAGGAGTTGGGTTTCTCTGTGCTGGAGCAGTATCTATAAAAACTGGAGTTGGTTTATTATCTCCCAGCGTTTGGATCTTTTGAAAAGGCCTTGTTTGTAACCCTTCAGATTCTAACATAGTCGTCTTCCCCTTGCATGCCTTGTATAGAAGAATGGTGCTTTAATTATAAAACATGCGACAGCAGAGACATGGAATAGGTACTGAAGAATAGAAAGGCATGACATATTGACATGTATTCCCTCCATCCGGAAAAAAATGGATGGGTCTAGGCGTATTTCAGTTCTAGATACATCCTTTTTTATCCATTTCGGCAACATGTAATCCGGACGGAGGGAGTATGGTGTAAGAGCTAGGGATACGACAGGACAACACAACAAAAAAACACTAGTTGAATGTAAAACTATATGCTAGCGGAATACGTACAGAAATAACTAAGGCAACATACACGTGTATGATTGGGAAAATAAGATGGCATTGCAACAGAGCACTAGAACAACACTTCAATGTAAAAAAAACATGGTATGGCAGACAGATGAAGTACATACTGATGAATAACAATGCATAAGATATTCAAAAGCATGATGTCCAAATTAAGCAGATGGCATTGTGATAGAGTAGAATGACAGTACTTGAATTTGAAAACATGTTATCATGAATGGAATAGGTACTGAAAAACAGGAAGGCATGACATATTTACATGCATGATCAGCATGCTAAGCACATGGCATTGCAACAAAGTAGATACACTCCAGGACATTATATGCATGTTGTACCCATATCACAGGCCAAGTTAGAGCAAGGACCTTGTGGGGTGAAGAGGATCTGTCATCTTTCTGCAAGTCTTCTGAAGAACTACCTTTACATGTTCCATCATATTGGGTATCATTGACATCAAGTTTATTGGCCTTTACATTGCTCCGTGAGGTTTTTGTGGATATATCAGTGTGTGCAATTATATCTGACATGCATGGAAGACAACTAGTAGTTAGATTTATGTAATGAGTGCTTGTAGGAGACGACATAAATAGTAGGACTGGGGTTAACTAGCAGCAACAGGTCTCATAAACTAAAGGGAGAACACAGATGAAAGCGACAGAATATGTATCGTTTGTACTCGAGATTAACTACATGGCACACAAAAGTATTAAAGAACCACATAGGTAATACTAGAAGTGGTATAATACTATAATCATCAGCCCGTGGGATAGCATTGGCTGATGGATGACAACTATGGAACAACTTTACCTAAAGAACAAGTATCTTAGCTGAAGTATGGAACAACGTGAACTCCTGAACAAGACCTGTCGGTATCAAAACCGGCGGATCTCGGGTAGGGGGTCCCGAACTGTGCTTCTAGGCGGATGGTAACAGGAGACAAGGGACACGATGTTTTACCCAGGTTCGGGCCCTCTTGATGGAGGTAAAACCCTACGTCCTGCTTGATTAATATTGATGATATGTATTACAAGAGTGGATCTACCACGAGATCAAGGAGGCTAAAACCCTAGAAACTAGCATATGGTATGATTGTTGTAATGGATGTTGTGTCCTATGGACTAAAGCCCTCCGGTTTATATAGACACCGGAGGGGGCTAGGGTTACACAGAGTCGGTTACAATGGTAGGAGATCTACATATCCGTATTGCCAAGCTTGCCTTCCACGCCAAGGAAAGTCCCATTCGGACACGGGACGAAGTCTTCAATCTTGTATCTTCATAATCTTGGAGTCCGGCGGACGATGATAGTCCGGCTATCCAGACACCCCCTAGTCCAGGACTCCCTCAGTAGCCCCTGAACCTGGCTTCAATGACGATGAGTCCGGCGCGCATAATGTTCGGCATTGCAAGGCGGGTTCCTCCTCCGAATAATCCATGGAAGATTGTGAACACCTGGATAGTGTCCGGCTCTGCAAAATAAATTCCACATTCCATCGTAGAGAGAATAATATATACACAAGTTCAATCTGCTGACGTATTTTGCGGCATGACGTCACACCACTACCAAGCCTTTACTTGCATTGTTTTTTATTATACCGCCTCAGCGTGTTTAGTGAAGCGGTTTCCTTGGCACGTCTTGTCGAAGCAGAGATCGTGTTCCCCTTATTCCGAGATTCTCATCAATACGGACGTGGGTAACCCAACCGCGCCATTGATGGTGGCGCTTGGGGGATAAGTGAGTTTTACTAGGCCGGTGGGGACGCATAGTCTTCGTCCGCCTACATATAAGGGGAGAAGGATCCACCTTTTCACCTACGCCTTCTTCCTCCTTTGCTTATCCATCTCTGCGCACTCGAGCTCCAGCGCCCAAGCCCGCACATCTCGTCTCAACCTTCCCCAGTCATGTCTGGAGCGGGAGGCAAGTGGATGACCTCCTCCGTTATGGAGGGGCTCATCGAAAGACTGCGCAACACCGGATATCTATCCGGCGACATCGCGCACCGGCTGCCCGACGAGGGGCAGCTCATCCCCACTCCCAGGCCCCATGAGAGGGTCGTATTCCTTCCCCACTTCCTCCGCGGACTGGGCTTCCCATTGCATCCCTTTGTCCGGGGGCTCATGTACTACTACGGCCTGGATTTCCATGATCTGGCGCCAAACTTCATCCTCAACATCTCGGCGTTTATCGTCGTGTGCGAGGCCTTCCTCTACATCCAGCCTCACTTCGGCTTATGGCTCAAGACCATCAATGTCAAGCCGAAGGTGGTGAAGGGCACTCAAGCGGAGTGCGGAGGCGCCATGTTGGGTAAGATGCCCAACGTCGTCTGGCTCGAGGGTGCCTTCGTGGAAACCATCAAGGGATGGCAATCGGGGTGGTTCTACATCACCGAGCCGCGTGACCCTAGATGGGCAGCGGCCCCCGAATTTAGATCTGGGATACCCATGCGGCTCTCCTCTTGGAAGGAGAGCGGCCTGACCTGGGGTAATTCGGAGGAGCTGACCGGACTTCAAGCCTATATCCAGAGGCTGGTGAACAAGAAGCTCAAGCTTCTCAACGTGGTCCAGGTCATGCTCATCCGCCGGATTCTCCCGTGCCAAGAACGGGCATTTAAGTTGTGGGAGTTCAATCCGGCACAGCACCAGACCTTGAGCAGGCTCTTCGACACTAGGTACGAAGATGCCTGGAAAGTGCTCTTCAAGGGCGCCGAAGCCCCCGCATCCGCCACCGAAGATCGCGGATTTCGCACGCAGCGCCAAGCTGACGAGGTAAGTGATTCTACCCCTTTACGGGACACTTGCTTTTCATAGTTTGACTCTATGCGGGTTTTAATTTCCCCTTTTCCTTTGACAGGACTGGATGAGGAAGGCGGAGCAGATTATCTGTCCGGCTCCTATGCCAGAAAACCCAGTAGACGCCCGTCTAGCGGGGCTATTGGTTCCGGCACCGCATGTGGTGCCGGGGAAGAAGGCCAAGATGGTGGCCACGGGTACTCGAAAGAGTTCCCGTTTTCAGGTGTCCGACGACTCCGAGGCGGACTCCTCCCCTGAAGACGAGGAGGAGGAAGAAGACTCTCTCCCAGAGGAGGGAGAGAGGAAGAGGAAGGCTTCCCCAACAGGGGAGGCCGAAGGGTCCAAGAGGGGAAGAACTATTCCCCCGGACAGCTCTGCCAACACCAACGTTGGCGGCGAAGAGTGGCCTTCAAGGGCCAGGCCTCCGGCGAGATCGTAAGTATCCGGATTCCTGAATGATTTATAATTTCTTTTCATGTCATATAGAGTCTTTCTAATGCCGCATACTGCCTGCAGTCCGGCCGATGATGATCTCCTCGCTTCGTCGAGCGAGTCGTTGGCTCCGTTGGATGGAGATTCCGTCCCGACTGCCTCCACCCCTCGCGCCACTGAGGACGCCGAGGTGGGATCCTGGGAAGGGACCCATCAGGAGGAGGCTCCGGAGGCGCCACAAGGCAGCCTCCCGGACTTTGCGCCGGACTCTACGCCGGAACCTGCAGTGGTTCCAGAGTCCGGCAGGCGGCCCCTTCGCAAGAAGGGCAAGACCGTGACACCGGCGGCCCCCATCCAACCGGAGGCGCCGGACAACTTGTTGGAGGCGCTCAACGGCGCTTCCATCGAGGAGGAACACCGCACTATCATGAGTGCGGTGATTCAGAAGGTTCGGCTCGCCAAGAGCAGGCTGATCGAAGCCTGCAGTAGCCTTCTAACAGGCTTTGAGGTAAGAAGTTAAAATAATGTAATGTAATACCACATAGATAGTAGCCCCTGATGCTCAGTTCGGTGTTCGGAAAGAAAAGCCGGACTGAGGATCTAAAAAGATATACGCAGGGTTGCTAAAAAGTATGTCAATATGGGTTTGCAGGCTGCGCTGCTGACCTCTGCCGCACTGACTGCGGAGGTTGGTGCATTGAAGCAGGATCTCGAGTGGTCCGAGCAAGAGCTTGGCCGTGCTAAGAAGCAGCTCGAGGACAAAGAAGGTGAGTAACACCACTTTGAATAGTTACCTTACAGAAAAGGATTTAGGTTGCAAAGAATAACAAGGATAACATGGGTACTGCAGGGGCCACGAATGAGGTGGCGACCCTGGAGGAGGCTGTGTCCACGGCCGAACGCAATGCGGCCGCGGAACGGGCAGAGCGAGAGAAGTAGGAGGCGCGGGTGGCGGAGGTGCGGCAAGAGCTCCAGGCTCTCATGGAGAAGCATGAGAGTTTGGAGCGCGACTCCAAGACTCGAGAGTCCGAGCTCGCCTCGGCTCTCGAAAGTGCCAAGTCCGCCAAGGTCGAGGCCCGTAAGGCCCTTCAGGAGGTTGAGGATGTGAAGAAAATAACGGCGGGTAAGGCATTTTTCATGCAAAGCAAGCATGTTAATGTAAACTATCTGACACTTACCCGAATTCGGAGCTCTCCAGGGGCGTTTGCAGATCTGCCTCGCAGTGTATCCGATGCCGCCGCATTCTACCGTGGCAAGGAGGGGAGCTCAATGGAGAAGGTCTTCTGGTCTCAGTACGCTGAGGCCGTCCATCCGGTGCCCCCTAGCGACCAGCTGAAGCAGCTGGTCGAACTCCACAATGTAGCTGAGGAGGCCATGAAGGGCCTGATAGTCCGGCTGTGGCCTGGAGAGGCCATGCCTGGGAGCTAATTCGGCCTCGTGCGGCGGCTGGTGGATGCATGCCCCTGGGTGGAGGTCATCAAGCGCTCCGCCTGTATTGAAGGTGCTCGTCGGGCCCTTGCCTGCGCAAAGGTGCACTGGGGCAAGCTGGATGCAGAGAGGCTTATCACTGATGCGCCGCCAGCAGGCAAGGTGTATCGTACGCCCGAGATGTACTATAAGACTGTCCTGAAGGGTGCCCGCAAGATTGCGGATGAGTGCCCCAAAGATGTAGTTATTGAGTAGACTCGCTATGTATTATCCTGTGCGCTGAAAACTTTGTTCATATGCGCTAAGCAACGCTTGTTTAATTTAAAATATTACCTTCTGTGCGGCCGTTTATAAAATCTGAGAGATGGCACGTCATCGGCTTCAGCCCCCATGCCACTAGTGCTGGGGTGTTCGGGATAAATTTGAGCACTCTTGTTCCCATTTTTGGGTCCATCTAGGGAGGCGCTCAACACAACGAACAAGGCAACCGGACTTATAATGCTTGAACACTCTCACTTAGCCATAGAATTCTATAATTTTAAATTTTGGCGAAGCCCCTAGTATCCGGAAGACCGAATTCGGGGCGCTATCCACGCCTTGGCCGGACATTATCCGGTTCTTCGCTCGAAGCGGCATAAGTCTTTAGGGACTGGAAAGGACCTCTTGAACAGCGACCAGTCTCTCACCTTATCATGACAGTCAGTTTTAGCTTTCTCCACTGAGGCGTTAACCCGGCTCAACCAGGGCGCAATCGCAGTGGTTCTCCCAGTGCTACCTTAGCCGATAGAACGGAACGCAAGGTGCCAAACATGGGAGCCGGGCAAACCCAACTATTGACCCAAGACATAATTCGGAGCCGATTCATATAATGCTATAAGTTCGGGGTGCCGCACTTGTGAAAGTGTTCAGACTTATCACACCATAATGCGGGGAACATAAGCCCCTGGTGTATTCGGCCGTACCAAAATATACGGATGCAACATGTCGTAAATGAACATATATATATAGAGTAATGCAATTATGGGCAAAAAGTGCTGCATTGTTTACTCAAGAAGTTCTGCTATGAGTGTGAAATGATACAAATAGTGCGGAAAGCAAGGGATTGGACTAATTAAAGGTGTCTCCCTCCAGGGATAGGCTGCGGAATGGTGTACTTAACAAATTTAATGCTCGTAATGGAGACCACCTGAGTGTTCGTCGCAGCCGTTGTCCCTCCCTGGCTGTTGCATCATGAGTTCGGCAGGTTCGCCGCCGGACAGAGTCCTGTATAAAAAGGAAGAGAAATAAAAGATAAAAAGAGCGACACACTTGGGAGCCCCAGGTGTGGTCGAACCGCACTCTGGGTCTGTTGTGGTCGTGCCCCTCCCCCTATGCCCATGGTATCTCCAGAGCGTAATTATGTACGCGGAAAGTTTGTCTTGCAATTGTGCGAGGGCTGGGGTTGGGGCCGCATTGCTACGTATGCTCGGAACGTGCCAGGTGGTCTTGGTTGATGTTGCTCCGGGCGCGTTTGGCCGTGTCCGGTCGTTTAACGGCCAGACTCAAAAATTGCCTTAAGAGGCTGCTCTGTACTTCTGCCGCGAGAGCCGCTGTATGTTCCTCCGTTCGGAGGGAGCGTTCCGTGTTTCCATTGACCGTGATGACTCCACGAGGGCCTGGCATCTTGAGCTTGAGGTAAGCATAATGTGGCATTGCGTTGAACTTTGCAAACGCGGTTCGCCTGAGCAGAGCGTGATAGCCGCTGCGGAACGGGATTATGTCGAAGATTAACTCCTTGCTCCGGAAATTATCTGGGGATCCGAAGACCACTTCCAGCGTGACTGAGCCTGTACAATTAGCTTCGACACCTGGTATGACGCTTTTGAAGGTCGTCTTTGTAAGTTTAATCCTTGAGGGGTCTATGCCCATCTTGCGCACTGTATCCTGATAAAGCAGGTTCAGGCTACTGCCGCCGTCCATCAGGACTCTCGTGAAGTGAAATCCATCGACGATTGGGTCTAAAACCAATGCGGCGAATCCGCCATGGCGGATGCTGGTCGGATGGTCTCTTCGATCGAAAGTGATCGGGCAAGAGGACCATGGATTGAACTTCGGGGCGACTGGCTCCATCGCGTATACGTCCCTTAGTGCACGTTTCCGCTCCCTCTTGGGTATATGGGTTGCGTATATCATGTTTACCGTCCGCACTTGTGGGGGGAAACCCTTCTGTCCTCTACTGTTTGACGACCGGGTCTCTTCCTCGTCGTCGCTATGCAGCCCCTTGTCATTGTTTTTGGCAATTAACTTGCCTGCCTGCTTGAATACCCAACAATCTCTATTGGTGTGATTAGCTGGCTTTTCGGGGGTGCCATGTATCTGGCATGAGCGGTCGAGTATTCGGTCCAAATTGGACGGACCCGGAGTGGTTCTTTTAAATGGCTTCTTCCGCTGACCGGGTTTAGAGCCTCGGAATCCGACGTTGACTGCCGTATCCTCCTTGTCGTCGCTGTTAACCCGGTGTTTATTTTTGCTTCGACGTGACCTGCCATTGTGGTCCTTGGTATCTGGACTACCAGAATTTTTACTGAGGTTGTTGCTGCGAGCTAGCCAGCTATCCTCTCCCGCACAGAAGCGGGTCATTAAGGATGTGAGGGCTGCCATGGATTTCGGCTTTTCCTGTCCTAGGTGCCGGGCTAGCCACTCGTCGCGGATGTTATGTTTGAAGGCTGCGAGGGCCTCTGCATCCGGACAGTCGACGATTTGATTTTTCTTTGTTAAGAACCGTGTCCAGAACTGTCTGGCCGATTCATCTGGCTGCTGAATTATGTGGCTGAGGTCATCGGCGTCTGGTGGTCGCACATATGTGCCCTAGAAGTTGTCGAGGAATGCGGCTTCCAGGTCTTCCCAACACCCAACTGACTCTACGGGAAAGCTGTTAAGCCAATGCCGAGCTGGTCCTTTAAGCTTGAGTGGGAGATACTTGATGGCGTGGAGATCGTCACCGCGTGCCATGTGGATGTGAAGGAGATAATCTTCGATCCAAACCGCGGGGTCTGTTGTGCCATCGTAGGATTCAATGTTTACGGGTTTAAACCCTTCAGGGATTTGATGATCCATTACTTCGCCGGTGAAGCATAGCGGGTGTGCGGCGCCTCTGTATTGAGCAATATCATGGCGTAGCTCAAGGGAGCGTTGTCTGCTGTGTTCGGCCCGGCCGGAGTTGTTGTATCCGGCGCGACGGTATTCGTCGTGGGTCGTGGGGCGCCCACATGATCCATAGATGGATCTGGATTGCCTTGCTTTGTCCTCCAATATATCTCGCAAGTCCGGCGCGTTCCCTCTTGGCTTCGCGCTTTTGGAGCGATGCCGGGGTACGGTCTTGGTGGAGGGCCTGGATGCCTCTCTGTCGCGACCACGGGGTGGTCGGTCGGCCGTATTATGCGCTGGTGATGAAGGTATGTATGCTTCCTCCTCTAATCGGGGGAGCAACTTGCATTTTGGGTAGCTCTTGGAGGGGCGTTCGAGTTCATACTCTTCGGCCGCGAGGACCTCGGTCCATCTGTCGGCCAGCAGGTCTTGATCAGCTTGAAGCTGCTGCTGCTTTTTCTTTAGGCTACTTGTCGTGGCGATAAGCCTGCATTTAAAACGCTCTTGTTCGACGGGATCCTCCGGCACGACGAATTCGTCGTCGTTGAGGCTTGCCTCGTCTCCGGAGGGAGGTATGTAATTATCATCCTCGACCTCTTCGTCTGCCGCTCTCTCGTGAGGGCTTGCTTCTGCATCCTCCTGCGCTGAATCTTGCTGGAGGGGATTGTCTTCGGCACTTTCTGGGGTGTTATTATCTCCTGTGCCGGAATCTCCATTCTTACTGTGGCGGGATTTAGAGCGGCGCCGCTGACGTTGGCGCTTGGGCTATTTCTTTGAGGAATCTGCCTCCGCTGCTTCCTCGCCGTCCCCATATTTTGGGGTGTCCACCATGTATATGTCATATGACGAGGTGGACTTCCAGTGCTCTGTAGGCGCTGGTTCTTGTTCGTCTCCGGCATCGTCGTCCATACCGTCGATGTCTTCGGAGTCATAGTCTAGCATGTCGGTTAGATCGTCGACAGTGGCTACAAAGTGGGTGGTGGGTGGGTTTTGAATTTCTTCGTCGTCCGCATCCCAACCATCCTGGCCGTAATCTGGCAAGGGCTCTCCGAATAGCGAGAGATGCTTTAGCAAATTTTGGATGTCGCCAAAGGGTGAGTGTTGGAAGATGTCCGCGGCAGTGAACTCCATGATCGGCGCCCAATCAGATTCGATTGGCAAGGGCGCGGGAGGTTCGGAGTCCGGCAAGGAGTCCGGCGCCTCGGAGTCACAAGCTTTATAAGGGACAGGGTCGGTATTCGGCTCCATCACCGTGGATGTCGCAGCCCCCGAGGCGGTGTCTAGCCACCCGTCCTCGATCTGCGCAATCGGCTCCGGACTATGGGACGGAGCGGATTCGTGTGCGGCCTCCAAGGTACTGTCTGGCGGCAGAGTTAGATCATGCCCATCGTGACAGTGCGGCACGCTCGGCTGCGGCTCGAGTCCGTCGAAGATCAAGTCCCGGCGGACGTCGGCCGTGAATTTTAGGCTTCCGAACCTGACCTGATGGCCAGGGGCGTAGCTTTCGATCTGCTCCAGATGGCCAAGTGAATTGGCCCGCAGTGCGAAGCCGCCGAATACGAAGATCTGTCCAGGGAGAAAAGTCTCACCCTGGACGGTGTTGTTGTTCGAAGAAGCCATCAAGCCTATCGGTGACGACACAGAGGAACTCTCAATGAAAGCACCAATGTCGGTGTCAAAACCGGCAGATCTCGGGTAGGAGGTCCCGAACTGTGCGTCTAGGCGGATGGTAACAGGAGACGAGGGACATGTTGTTTTACCCAGGTTCGGGCCCTCTTGATGGAGGTAAAACCCTACGTCCTGCTTGATTAATATTGATGATATGTATTACAAGAGTGGATCTACCACGAGATCAAGGAGGCTAAAACCCTAGAAACTAGCCTATGGTATGATTGTTGTAATGGATGTTGTGTCCTACGGACTAAAGCCCTCTGGTTTATATAGACACCGGAGGGGGCTAGGGTTACACAGAGTCGGTTACAATGGTAGGAGATCTACATATCCGTATTGCCAAGCTTGCCTTCCACGCCAAGGAAAGTCCCATCCGGACACGGGACGAAGTCTTCAATCTTGTATTCATAATCTTGGAGTCCGGCGGATGATGATAGTCCGGCTGTCCGGACACCCCCTAGTCCAGGACTCCCTCAAGACCCGTAAGAGATCAACATGAATATAAAGTGAAATATGATGATCTATTTTCCATGCTTAGATGAATAACAAAGCCATAAATGTTGCACACAAGTAAGATGAGGGTACAACCTATCTGGCTGCCATCCATAGGAGTGAGCATCATGTGCTGACTTGTCGATGGCCCTGCAGTTGTTGTGGCTGTCCATGTCGGGCACGCGCATTCGATGCAGGGAACTGTTGAGTGGGGACTATAGCTCCCTGCTGGTGTATGCTTCCCTTGTTGGAGCAGCTGCGGTGAGTCAGAAGACGGTGTGTCTGAAGATGCAGATAACGCATAATGTTAAGAACGACATATCTCTTTGATCTGAAGAAATACACTAAGAGATCAACAACAAGGTACGAGAGTGGTCACACGTCTGTTGACTGAAGACTAAATTGGGGTCACACAATTTTATTTTATTTTGGTACTGTCTGATCTACGCCGGATGGCTTGATGGCCATCTTGTGCCTCCCGGCTAACACTGTTCGGAATCTTCCCCGAAGAGCCAGTGACCAACGGCAGAGCAGCCTGCCTCTGCTGTCCGTGGCCCCGGCCAAAACCCCACTCCCCACCCCGCGCTGCTGTTGTTGCACTGCCCCGGGCCAATCCACAAAGACTCCCCGTCATCCAGATCCGGCGGCGGCAGTACCTTCAACCCGGTGTGCTCAACCTCTGGGCAGTCTGCTGAGATTTTTGGAAGTGGAACCCGGTCACGAGTGTACACATTCACAAGTTCCCACTCGCAGTTGGACCCAATGTAAACAACCCAATCTCCATTTGCACCTTCCCAAGCCTTTCCCTCAAGCGATGGCATGTTAACATCATACGTACCATTATCAAGCGGCATCAACTTGCACAGGGTGGGGCCTCCGCCGTGCCGGCGCCAGTCATCAGGGTCACGGCGAAGAAGATAGGGGAGATCAAACCGCTCCTTGACTCTTGGGTTCCTTGTAATGATGTTATTAGTTGAGTCGAGAATGGGCTTGAACGAACCTGCCATGCTAGCCGAGGTGATGACGTCGCACCGATCAATGAGTTCCTCCACCACGTCATCTTTCAGATCGGGGCAAGAATAACGGGGTCGTTTCCGGCCTGTTTCCTACATGGAGAAGATGATCGAACAATGGCATAAGAAAGGGTGAAGGGCTAAAGGAAAATGGAGGAGGGAGAGGAAGAGCGTGCGACAGTAGTTCCAAATCGAGAGGGAAAGGCGAAGAGTCGGTGGACGGTTGCCAGTTTGCCACGGTTCACCAAGAGGCACCCCGGCCTACACGTCCGTTCGGAAATACTCCTACTACTCGCCGTCGTCTCACTGATATGTTGGAACGGGACCACATGTCAACGAAACATGGTGTGTAATTTCTCGTGCAAAATGTGATCTGGCCGCGTTGGCCTGAGATGCCGCATTAGTTACCGACCTTTATTTTTCTAATGGAAACCGTACTTCATGCAGACTAATCCATGTCTGGGTTGAATAAGGAAAGGAAGAGAGATTGTACTGTCCAAGAGAGTAGGCTTCGAACCCGCATCTAGGTTGAAAAGGCGAAAAATCAGTAGCTAAGGAACAAGTCTCATGTCTCTTGGTTGAAGGAGGGTAGAAAGGCATGACAACGCAATAGAGAATGACCAGGTCGATCTGTTTGTTGTCCTCACATTGGAAAAAGGTGGCTAAAGAGAACAAAAATGGGACATAATCCACATATGCTGCCTGGATATTTGTTGCTCTGGGAAACTATACCTCCCTCACCACTCTATGTCCGTGGAGGTACATCGTACTGGTGTGCCCACTGTCCGAATGGGTCTCCCATGCTCTTATTGCCACTTTTTTTGAGTATAACGCCAGCAGTCAAGTCAAGAAATGCTACTGCTAAAGTGATGCCACATTTAAGTAATGCCGCTCTCAGTCTAATGCCACCGATAAATTTAAGCAATGCAATTTAATGTCACTGGATTATTTCAGGGTTAGCTGTTGATTGTGGATGTATTAAAGATTTTTCAGCTAAGGCATTCTAATGTTGTTACACAACCAGTATACCGACGATGAAACTTGTTACTACCTTCAGATTTTTGCACTGTTAATGCTTATAGATTACATACCTCACTTTCATGAGATAAGTTAATTTGTTTTGTACAGTGTCACCAAAATGCCAAGGCGCTGATGTCACTTTATTTTGGTTAAACTGCACAAACAATTATGAAGACAAGAGGAAAGGTCAAGAGTGGGCACTTCCTCCTCCGGCTGTTCTCTTATTTCGTTCGATCAAGTTTTTATGTTTGATCGATTATCAAGATTGGGATAGCAATTTTTAAGGTCCCCCCGAGTTCGAAATGATATTTACCTTGGAGGTACATGGTTTGGAATTTTTTTATACAGTCATTAGTTAATAATGCTAGTTACCTTCAGACTTTTGTATTTGTTTTAATGCTCATGCACAACTAGTATACCAATGCTGAAACTTGTTACCTTTACATTTTGTATTGTTAATTCTTATAGAAACCTTCTAGTGCAAGAGTTTATTGAAATATGTTCAGTAAAACCATTGTACTATACCCTGTAATAAACTAACTACTCTACTGTTGCACTAGCCACTGGATTAGTGTATATTTGTAGTATTCGAATGGTGTTGCATTAGCGTATGGACATAAATTAAGTGTGGCAAGCTTTCCCAGATATGTGCTCAAGAAAACTACTACCTGTTTTTCTAAATAATAGACATTTGGGTACTTTAAATTGAACCGGGAAAACGTCTTATATTAAGGAACAGAGTGTGTAGAGTTCACTCAAATTATACCGGTAAAGCTAGTCACACCTTTGTTAATAAATGTTCATTATGTTATCGAAGGAGGTTTGTATGTTTGTCTCTAATGCCTGTCGACTACATACCTGACATCATGATGTAATGTTAAGTCATTTCCTTTTGTACCGTGTCACTGAATTGTCAAGGGGGTGATGCCATTTTGTTTTAGTAGAACTGCACAAAATTTGCTTAAAAGAAGAAGAAAGGTCAGGAATGGCTCAGTTTTTCAGAAAAAACTATGTATGCCTTCCTGACATCAGCCGCTGTTGCTTGATTTATTCCTTCAAACAGGTGGTTAGAAACAGTCTTGTTACCTTTTCCCATTAAGAAATTGGAATGCTTATATTTGTGAGTCTATGCTTCAACTAGTGCCACTTTTATAGTAATCACACTTTTAATATCTATGCAAACAGGGATGCTCGATTTTAGTGGAACTGCACAAAAAGTCCAACTGGTTCAACATTAGGAGCATGTTTTTTTCCAAACCTTTATATCCAATTGGTGGCACTATGAGCTATTCATTATGAAGGTACATGGTTTGCTACTATCTTGCTACTCTTTTTGTATTGTCATTAGATAGTAATACTAGTGGCTTGCTAGCTGCTTCATATGTTTACTAGCTGGTTGATATTTGTGCAGACAGAGATGTCTGTTCGTTGCTATTTGCCAAACAAACAAAGTGTCCGCAATTTTGGTTGAACTGCACAAGAGAATAGTATAGTCACTGCATGCACTACCATTTGAAAATAGACACAAAGATTGGATAGTCACTTCATGGACTGCAGAAAAGTAGTACTGCACTATTTACTCGCCAACAGTTGGTGCTTCATTGCTTTGGTCTGATTATACAATGGGCATCATTTTTCCAAAGTTAAAGTTTGTATTCCGAAAATAGTCTCGCGGTGTGATCGAGAGAAGACCAAATCATATTGCAGTGGATGTTCCTCCATCATGTGTGGTTCATTCTCATAGTTCCAGTTGTTGGTGAAACCACTTATGTTTGCAAGAGGAATTGTAGACTTCACAAACAAATTTGTCTTTCAGTCGGTATTGAATGTTGGCCAAGAGAAGCATCCATGTTAGTAGGAAGAACAGATGTTTTTCTAGATCTTTGCTTTTGGAGCTACATATTTGTATATGATCTGTGAATCATTGAGATGCATTAACATGTTGATCTTATGTATGGGAATCGTACTAGTTAATTTTAGTTGCGACGCAAGATCCGAAGTGGCTGATCTTTGCTTTTGGATCTACATATTTGTATATGATCTGTGAATCATTGAGATGCATTAACAATTACTAATTTCTGTTCGCTCAGTGTTTGCAGGGCTCAATTCAAGAAACGACCTACTCGATCCTACACGAATAAATAGCGGATCACGCACGTACTAGTACCTCCTTTCCGGTTTGCAGGGCTTAATTCAAACCTCTCACCAACCAAGGTACTCCCTCCGTCTGGGTTTATTAGTCCCGTGAGCAAAGCAGCAAGACCAAGGCATGGAAATAATTAACGGCATGCAGAAGTTTAAGCTTAATTAGTTCCAGCAATTTAAGTGGCTGCAGGCGTGCCCTCGGCTGCGACTCATTGCATGCTGCTTCGTGTACTGCCTGCGAGCGATTCTGAGTGCGTGCATGCAGCTGGCCGTAATTAAGGCAGCTAACTAATGCAAAAAAAGATATGCTTTAATTGTTGCGGGTTTTTAAATCCGTGGAATCATTATTGACAAGGAGGGAGATGATTTGAGTGCACTCGTTTGACCGCCATGACGGCGTGCGACCCAGATGGGACGGGATGGCACAGTCATAATTTCAGTTTCTCTAGTTTTCCACGGCAAGTTGGCGCGCTAAGCCATTATGCATTGAATTCTGATAACTGTCGTGCTACCTTCCCCCTATAAGTACTGTTTCCCGGCCTTCTCCGGTGCCACCGTGACCAAACTCGCCATATCCTCATAAGCCCCCACCGGCCCGACATCGCTCGCCATGTCCGACATGCCCTCGCCCGTCCGCGGCAGGCGACGCCGGAGGCGGTCACCGCCGGAACTAGTGTTCGGTTTTTCACCGGAAGGCAGACGGAGGGAGGAGGAATTCTATCTGTCTTTAGATGGCAATGCGGAGATCGAGGAGTTGTTGGAGCGCGACCGCATGGTGGAGGAGCAGGAGTTGTTGGAGTGCGACCGCCTGGCGGAGGAGCAGCGTATCGGCGATTTGTGCCACCAGCGGGACATGGAGCAGTAGTGCACAGACGCTCTGAGTCGCGAGCAGAGCGCCCGCAACTGGGACGACTACATGGAGGCCGGTGCCCGGCAAATAGCCCTGGAGGCTATCGGGCACGCACGCGTTCGTGACGCCGATTTTTACTACCAGCTCATCAAGTGGGTTTCCCGCTTGGAAGCCGAAGCTTCGGTGGACCACGCCGGCGTGGAAAGAGCCAACACACGCGAGCAACGCGCCCTATCGCACCTCTTGCAAGTCCGAGGCGAGGCGCAGGACGCCGGTGTCGGCGTTTAGCGTGTACCACAGATGGCGGCCGGCATCGTCTAGTTAGCTAAGAGTAAGTTAGTACATGTACGCTACTAGAGTATTAGTGGGAGTAGATAGTTAACTTGGCTATGATGGTTGTCAACGTGGAAGTTCAGTACTCTATATGTGGGTCAGACCTGTTACTTTGCTTTGAAGGTTGAACTTTCCGTTTGAACGTATGGAATGGGCTGTTATTTTTTTTAAATGGTTTGTATTTGTCCTCCACGGGTTTAGAGGCTGACTTGTGGGCCTAGCAAGTTGACGCGTATACAATCAGGAGATGATTGTACGTGGAGAGGATGACAGCAGGGACCCGCCAAGGTTATGGCAGAACACAAGCAAGTGCCTCCTTATTTCAAGCCAATAAAAAAATGGCTCCTCCTAGTGGGTTTCCGACATCTGGGTCCCATGCCATTGTCAACGTAGTCAATAAACGAGAGAATTGCACAACGAGCGGTTGACACCAGGGACCCAGTAGCTTGCCCAGTTATTTTTGTTTTGGGTTAATTTGATAAATGCCACTCCAAATCTGATGTATCCGAGAAATGCCACTGAAATTTCCAAACTTTGAAAAATGCCATTTCTAGTGGCATTTTTCGAAGTCTGGAGTGGCGTTTTTCAAAGTTTGCAAACTGCAGTGGAGTTTTTCAAAGTTTGCAAAAATTGCAGTGGCATTTTTCAAAGTTTAGAAATTGCAGTGGCATTTTTATGAATCGCCATAATTGGAGTGGCAGTTATCTAATTTATTTTTGAGACAGAAGTAGGGTGTCAACTGGGCTGTGCGGGACACTCTGGCCTATCTAGACAGCCTTTTCTTTTATGTTTACCACAGACCAGCCTAGTAGTTTTTTTTCTTTCTGAAAATGGCTAGCCCAGTTTTTTTTGTGATTTGTCAAGTAAGTCGCTTTATCAGGCCTGTTGGGCTGCAAATCTTTCAAGACGAGGAGAGCTTCATTCGGCTGGCCGAGAAAATGGCCTATCAGTAATGAGAAATGGGATGTACATTTTTAAAACACATCAAACCGACAATTAGTTTCAAATATCTTTTTTTCATTTCGAGATTTTAAATTGCATTGATTTTATGCGTGGACAATTTATTGGATTTTATATTGATATATATTTATTTTTAAAATCAGTCTGAATGTGACTCGATATTTTGGGATTAAAAACAGTTCATACCGCACCGACATATGCACAATTTTGTATAATTTTTTAACCGCGGCGACAATATGGGTTGTAATGCTAACAAAAAGAATATGGGCTCCAAATAAACCCGTAAGAATTAGCAAATGGGCTGTAGAATTATTTGAAATAATGGCAGATGGGTTGTATGCTGTTTTCCACAGATTTGAGGCTTTCCACATATGGCCTGTATACTGTTGGATGTCCATCCAACGGCTATGTTGCTTCTTCAATCTCTGCTCTTCCTGCTCCAGCCGCTCAAAAAAGCGCCGGCGGACTACCTGCTCCCTCTTCCCCGCGGCCGGCTGTGCTGCCGCGCAGGACTCACCGCCCCACTGTACTCCCGTCGCTGGCCTAGCCATCCCTCTACTCACCCACTGTCCCACACCTGCTGTTATTCTCTGGCGACGGCAGACGAACCAGTAAACCCTCGTACATTCGTACTCCCCTCCGCGTGGGAAACAACTGCCGAGTCTTCCCTGCCTCCGTGTCATTCCCTTCCTAGGCCTCGCCGTCGTCCACCGCCCTGGTGCTCTCGGCGTGGCGTGGTCAACGACCGACATGCATCTGAAGTGGACTGTACATGGAGAGGCTAACAGCTGGGTCCACGACCGCACGCAAGGAAATGCCTCCTTATTACGCGCAAAATAATGATTCCTCCACCTGACATCTGGGACCCACCGAAAGGGCCTCTGTATTTCGCAAAAAAACGTTACCGCCGCTGACAGCTCGGACCCATCAGCTATATCTTCGCACGCAAGGAAGTGCCTCCTTATTACGCACAAAAAAATGAATACTCCCCCTGCTAGATGGGACCCAGTATAGTGGGCCTACTAAGTTGACAGGGACGAAGGGCTTTGTCAACTTAGTCAATATGCACGATTCTAGATCGACTGACTGTACGATGTCCATCCAACGGTCGTAGTGCTTCTTCAACCTCTGGTCTTCTTGCTCTAGCCGCCCAAAGCATCGCCGGTCGTGCCGCCTGCTCCTGCCTCCCGTGGCCGGCTGTGCTGCCGCAGAGGCCTCACCGCCCTCATACTACTCCCACCACTGGCCAGGCCATCCCTCCACTCCACTCACCCACACCCCCTGTTATTCTGCGACGACGGCAGCGCAGCCGAACCTGTGAACCCCCGTACTCCTCTCTGCGTGGGCATCCACTGCCATGCCTTCCCCGGCTTCGCGTCGTCCCCTTCCTAGGCCTCGCCGTCGTCCACCGCCGTGGTGCTCTCGGCGCGGTGTGGTCAATGTGGTCAATGACCAAATTCCATCCGAAGAATACTGTATGTGGAGAGGCTGACAGCTAGGTCCATGGCAGCCGCAAGGAAGTGCCTCCTTATTACGCGGAAAATAATTATTCCTCCACCTGACAGCAGGGACCCACCGGACGGGCCACCGATATTTCGCGGAAAAAACGTTTGCCCCTTTCTACTGGGACCCACCCGATGGGTCACCGTATTTCGTGAAAAAAACGTTCCCTCTACTGTCAGCTCGGACCCACCGGAAGTGCCTCCTTATTACGCACAAAAAAATGAATACCCCCTGCTAGCTAGGACCCACCTTGGTGGGAGGCTGACTTGTGGGCCTACTAAGTTGACGGGGATGGAGGGCTTTGTTAACTTAGTCAATATAAACGATTCTAGCTCCAGTGACCATACGATGTCCATCCAACGGCCGTAGTGCTTCTTCAACCTCTGGTCTTCTTGCTCCAGCCGCCCAAAGCAGCGCCGGTCGTGCCGCATGCTCCTGCCTCCCGTGGTCGGATGTGCTACCGCGGAGGCCTCACCGCTCCCTACTATTCCCACCGCTGGCCAGGCCCTGCAGCGACGGCAACCTCACACTGCAGCTAGCAATGATTTAAATGGAGTTGGTTTGAACCCTAGGTTCAAATTCAAACTCCACATAAGGCATTTCAAATGCCATTTATTCAAATTGTTGTATATAGCAGCTTTAAGTTATTCAAACATGTATGAAAATGGTGCAGATGGATAGATTGTATTTTTCTGATCATTTTTCATATATAAATTATTTAATTCTGAGTTACGGTTGAATTTATATGAATTTTAGAAGTTTTGGGCATTTTCTGGAATTTTCTGAAATAAATTAAATCCAAAAAATAGCTTATTGCGTCAGCACTGCGTCACTGTGATGTCAGCTGGTCAGCATAGCTGCCCTGGGTCAAACCTGACCCGTGGGTCCCACTAGGCAGTGTCATCGAGCTGGCTTGGGTCACTGACGGGTGGGCCGAGTCAATGGCCATCTCAGCATGGTCAAAGCTAACACGTGGGCCCACTGTCTTAACTAAATCTAGTTAAGAAAATAACCCGAGGTTATTTAGCTGGTGGGACCCTGACGTCAGCGGCTGGTTTGATTAAACTAAACGTGATTAAGCCCTACTGATGGTGCCATGTCATCACCACCGGCGTGTAAACGCCGGCGACCAAATCCGCGGCGGAGGGTGTCGGACTTTCGCTATGGGGCCCGGTTTGAAGAGCCGCTTGCACCTACGTGCTCCGGGGAGTGACGCGCATCCGATGGAGCAAACAACGGAGGCGGGGTGGCCGGAGTTGAGCACGGCGTCGAGTGATGTAGTGGCCGGAGTTCGGCTTAGTGCGGGCGGGGCGCTACGCTTGGCTAACGAGCGAGCTAAGCGGTGGGGTGGACTCCTAGGAGCTCCAGGAGCACGCTGGTGCCACTAGACCGAGCAGAGGTGCTCAAGAGCAAGGACCACATCGGCCA
>NC_041393.1:19895397-19909973 GCF_002162155.2 Triticum dicoccoides | reverse complement strand
GAAGGAGTCGGGGACGCTTCTGCAGGGCGCGTCCGCTCACGTGGCTTGGCGGAGACGGCGTATAGGTCGACGACGGAACTCTAGGTCACGTCGGAGAGGCACGGGGAAGCCTGTGGGCACGACTACGGCGGCGACGAGCTTGGGCGTGCGTCGGCCATGGCGTGAAGGGGGCGAGGGGGCGAGGGGGGAGAGTGAGCGAGGGGCGGTGGGTTCCAAAGGCCACGGGGAGACGATTCCAGCGTCGCGCTGGCTAGGGAGGGGCCAAGCAGGCAGCTGCGTGCCCGCACGCGTGAGCGCCGTGCACTGCTTCCTCTCTGCCTTCTGGCGAGAGGAGGAAGACAACTGGCAAGGGAGGTAAGTGGGCTGCCAGGTAAGCTACAGGTAAGTTCTTCTGCTCTATTTTATATTTTCTGTTTCGTTTTCTTTTTTAATAATTCTTTTGCCACTAAATTCAAATTTAAACAAATTGAAAACAGTGCCAAAACTCCCCTGGTTATTTTTATGTCACCTAATGGACTTCTCCACATATACATAAAATATCACAGACATTTGAAACTATAATCATTATATATTATGAATATAACTTCAAATCCAAATACAATAATGATTTAAATTCAGTGCCCAAAATATTCCACAGAAAGGTTCACTATTTTTGGTTTGTACCCAAGGCCTTGCCAAAATTACCAAACATTGATGGAAGCATTTTGGGTTCATTGAATGCATTTTTTTAAGCTATACCTATTTGGATTTCAAAGTTCTAGGGTTTGATCACCCCCATTTCAGGTTTCCAATAAATTTAGACATGATGCAACAAGATGCAAACACCAGGAAGTACCAGAAGCTAGGGATGTGACAGCTACATAATGAAGAAGAAGCCATTGATCTATCCAGTGATGAAGATCTTGGTGATGATGCTCTGGAAATGATGATCAAGAGCAAGCAAGAAGCTGAAATCTTCAATGATCTTCCGCTCTTTGATGTTGATATTCTGAATAACTTCATCGATGAATGGTTCGACAACCAGGACATCAGCATTGATGATCTTTAGCTCCCTGTGGACATCAGTGTCACTTTCCATGGAGCCATTGCTGGTGAATTGGCCTTGGCTCAGAAGATTGTCGAGCTGAAGAACAAGATTGACTATGAGAAGGCTCACTTCAAGAAGAACATGGCCAAGCTCAGCGTGTCTGATGTTCAAATCTTCAAGAAGATACTGCATGACCTCAAGGAAGAGTTTCACAAGAAATGCAATGAAGATAAAGGCTCAAGGCAGCGTATGAAGTATCTTGCTAAGAAATGTGTTAAAGCACACAATGAAGCTGAGAAGCGAAAAGCTCTTGGGCGGCCTGGCATTGATCCCAGGATGGCTGCCAAGAAGAAGAAGTCTGCTGAGACCCACACTGCACCCAGGCAGGAAGAACCTCGCATTGTCTTCCATGCCAGTATGACAGGCTCGAAGCCTAAGGTCCCCTCAGTAGCTTCTGAACTGAAGAAGACAAGAGCGGCTAAAGCCGAAGCCAAGAAACGCAAGCACAAGGACGTATCTAACGATGCTCCTTCTAAGAAGAAGCTGAAGACTAAGGGAACTAAGTCTTCAAAGAAAGAGTGTGCTACAGCCTCTCAGCCACTCATGGTTGAACCCATCTCAGTTGCTCCCCATGCTACCACAAACCAAGAACGTCGAGTTGTACTCCACCAACCTGCTTCCACAGAGGCTCATGAAGAAGAGAAAGTTCCAGCTGTTGACCCCAACATAGCTGAAGACATTGGTCATGAAGACAATGTTGTTGATGATGAAGTCCTTCCTCAAATCGAGCATCAGTTGGTATCATCGCCTGCTCCTATGAGCAGCGAATACATCAACATTGGTCGTCCATTAACGCCAATTGCCCAGGATGATTCATGAGCTGAGCGCCCACAAGAAGAAACCCCAGTACATGATGAAACACCCCACACTCCACTAGCGCAAGTCACCAATCCAGTGGTGAATGACGACAACTACATGGAGACCACACCATCGCCAAAGGCATCGCCCGTGTTCCAACTGTTGGGGAACGTTGCATAAAATAAAAAATTTCCTACGTTCACCAAGATCCATCTATGAGTTCATCTAGCAACGAGAGAGGGGAGTGCATCTACATACCCTTGTAGATCACGAGCGGAAGCGTTCAAGAGAACGGGGTTGATGGAGTCGTATTCGTCGTGATCCAAATCACCGAAGATCCTAGCGCCGAACGGACGGCACCTCCGCGTTCAACACACGTACGGTCAGCGTGACGTCTCCTCCTTCTTGATCCAGCAAGGGGGAAGGAGAGGTTGATGAAGATCCAGCAGCACGACGGCGTGGTGGTGGATGCAGCAGAGTTCCGGCAGGGCTTCGCCAAGCGACTACGGGAGCAGGAGGTGTAGCAAGGGGAGAGGGAGGCGCCAATACTTCAGGTGCGGCTGCCCTCCCTCCCCCCTCCTTTATATAGGCCCCCTGGGGGGCACCGGCCCTGGAGATGGGATCTCCCAAGGGGGCGGCGGCCAAGGGGGGTGGAGTGCCCCCCAAGGCAAGTGGAGGCGCCCCCCCCACCCTAGGGTTTCCAACCCTAGGAGCAGGGGGGCCCAAGGGGGGGCGCACCAGCCCACTAGGGGCTGGTCCCCTCCCCACTTCAGCCCACGGGGCCCTCCGAGATAGGTGGCCCCACCCGGTGGACCCCCGGGACCCTTCCGGTGGTCCCGGTACAATACCGGTGACCCCCGAAACTCTCCCGATGGCCGAAACTGCACTTCCTATATATAATTCTTTACCTCCGGACCATTCCGGAACTCCTCATGATGTCTGGGATCTCATCCGGGACTCCGAACAACTTTAGGTTTGCTGCATACTCATATCTCTACAACCCTAGTGTCACCTAACCTTAAGTGTGTAGACCCTACGGGTTTGGGAGACACGTAGACATGACCGAGACCGCTCTCCGGTCAATAACCAACAGCGGGATCTGGATACCCATGTTGGCTCCCACGTGCTCCTCGATGATCTCATCGGATGAACCACGATGTCGAGGATTCAGACAACCCCGTATACAATTCCCTTTGTCATTCAGTACGTTACTTGCCCGAGTCTCGATCAGTGTCAACCCAACAGACACTTTCGGAGATACCTGTAGTGCACCTTTATAGTCACCCAGTTACGTTGTGACGTTTGGTACACCCAAAGCACTCCTACGATATCCGGGAGTTACACGATCTCATGGTCAAAGGAAAAGATACTTGACATTGGAAAAGCTCTAGCAAACGAACTACACGATCTTGTGCTATGCTTAGGATTGGGTCTTTTCCATCACATCATTCTCCTAATGATGTGATCCCGTTATCAATGACATCCAATGTCCATAGTCAGGAAACCATGACTATCTGTTGATCAACGAGCTAGTCAACTAGAGGCTCACTAGGGACATATTGTGGTCTATGTATTCACACGTGTATTACGATTTCCGGATAATACATTTATAGCATGAATAAAAGACAATTATCATGAACAAGGAAATATAATAATAATACTTTTATTATTGCCTCTAGGGCAAATTTCCAATAGTCTCCCACTTGCACTAGAGTCAATAATCTAGTTACATTGTGATGAATCAAACACCCATAGAGTTCTGGTGTTGATCATGTTTTGCTCGCGGAAGAGGTTTAGTCAACGGATATGCGACATTCAGATTCGTATGTACTTTGCAAATATCTATGTCTCCATTTTGAACATTTTCACGGATGGAGTTGAAACGACGCTTGATGTGCCTGGTCTTCTTGTGAAACCTGGGCTCCTTGGCAAGGGCAATAGCTCTAGTGTTGTCACAGAAGAGAGTGATTGGCCCCGACGCATTGGGTATGACTCCTAGGTCGGTGATGAACTCCTTCATCCATATTGCTTCATGCGCTGCCTCCGAGGCTGCCATGTACTCCGCTTCACATGTAGATCCCGCCACGACGCTCTGCTTGCAACTGCACCAGCTTACTACTCCACGATTCAACATATACACGTATCCGGTTTGTGACTTAGAGTCATCCAGATCTGTGTCGAAGCTAGCGTCGACGTAACCCTTTACGACGAGCTCTTTGTCACCTCCATAAACGAGAAACATGTCCTTTGTCCTTTTCAGGTACTTCAGGATATTCTTGACCGCTGTCCAGTGTTCCTTGCCGGGATTACTTTGGTACCTTCCTACCAAACTTACGGCAAGGTTTACATCAGGTCTGGTACACAGCATGGCATACATAATAGATCCTATGGTTGAAGCATAGGGGATGTCACTCATCTCTTCTCTATCTTTTGCCGTGGTCGGGCATTGAGCCGAGCTCAATCTCACACCTTGCAATACAGGCAAGAACCCTTTCTTGGACTGATCCATTTTGAACTTCTTCAATATCTTATCAAGGTATGTGCTTTGTGAAAGACCTATGAGGCGTCTCGATCTATCCCTGTAGATCTTGATGCCTAATATGTAAGCAGCTTCTCCAAGGTCCTTCATTGAAAAACACTTATTCAAGTAGGCCTTAATGCTGTCCAAAAGTTCTATATCATTTCCCATCAAAAGTATGTCATCTACATATAATATGAGAAATGCTACAGAGCTCCCACTCACTTTCTTGTGAATGCAGGCTTCTCCATAAGTCTGCATAAACCCAAACGCTTTGATCATCTCATCAAAGCGAATGTTCCAACTCCGAGATGCTTGCACCAGCCCATAAATGGATCGCTGGAGCTTGCATACTTTGTTAGCATTCTTAGGATCGACAAAACCTTCCGGCTGCATCATATACAGTTCTTCTTAAGATGTCCGTTAAGGAATGCCGTTTTGACGTCCATCTGCCATATCTCATAATCATAGTATGCGGCAATTGCTAACATGATTCGGACGGACTTCAGCTTCGCTACGGGAGAGAATGTCTCATCGTAGTCAACCCCTTGAACTTGTCGATAACCCTTAGCGACAAGTCGAGCTTTATAGATGGTAACATTACCATCCGCGTCCGTCTTCTTCTTAAAGATCCATTTGTTTTCTATCGCTCGCCGATCATCGGGCAAGTCTGTCAAAGTCCATACTTTGTTTTCTTACATGGATTCTATCTCGGATTGCATGGCTTCAAGCCATTTGTTGGAATCTGGGCCCGCCATCGCTTCTTCATAATTCAAAGGTTCACCGTTGTCTAGCAACATGATTTCCAGGACAGGGTTGCCATACCACTCTGGTGTGGAACGTGTCCTTGTGGACCTACGAAGTTCAGTAGCAACTTGATCCGAAGCACCTTGATCATCATCATTAATTTCCTCTCCAGTCGGTGTAGGCACCACAGGAACATTTTCCTGAGCTGCACTACTTTCCGGTTCAAGAGGTAGTACTTCATCGAGTTCTACTTTCCTCCCACTTACTTCTTTCGAGAGAAACTCTTTTTCCAGAAAGGATCCGTTCTTGGCAACAAAGATCTTGCCCTCGGATCTTAAGTAGAAGGTATACCCAATGGTTTCCTTAGGGTATCCTATGAAGACGCATTTTTCCGACTTGGGTTCGAGCTTTTCAGGTTGAAGTTTCTTGACATAAGCATCGCATCCCCAAACTTTTAGAAACGACAGCTTAGGTTTCTTCCCAAACCATAATTCATACGGTGTCGTCTCAACGGATTTAGACGGAGCCCTATGTAAAGTGAATGTAGCTATCTCTAGAGCGTATCCCCAAAATGATAGCGGTAAATCGGTAAGAGACATCATAGATTTGCACCATATCCAATAGAGTGCGATTACGACGTTTGGACACACCGTTACGCTGAGGTGTTCCAGGCGGCGTGAGTTGTGAAACGATTCCACATTTCCTTAAGTGCGTACCAAATTCGTGACTTAAATATTCTCCTCCATGATCTGATCGTAAGAACTTTATATTTCGGTCACGTTGATTCTCTACCTCATTCTGAAATTCCTTGAACTTTTCAAAGGTCTCAGACTTGTGTTTCATCAAGTAGACATACCCATATCTACTCAAGTCATCAGTGAGAGTGAGAACATAACGATATCCTCTGCGAGCCTCAACGCTCATTGGACCGCACACATCGGTATGTATGATTTCCAATAAGTTGGTTGCTCGCTCCATGTTCCGGAGAACGGAGTCTTGGTCATTTTGCCCATGAGGCATGGTTCGCATGTGTCAAATGATTCATAATCGAGAGACTCTAAAAGTCCATCAGCATGGAGCTTCTTCATGTGCTTGACACCAATGTGACCAAGGCGGCAGTGCCACAAGTATGTGGGACTATCGTTATCAACTTTACATCTTTTGGTATTCACACTATGAATATGTGTAACATTACGTTCGAGATTCATTAAGAATAAACCATTGACCATTGGGGCATGACCATAAAACATATCTCTCATATAAATAGAACAACCATTATTCTCGGATTTAAATGAGTAGCCATCTCGTATCAAACGAGATCCAGATACATTGTTCATGCTAAAACTTGGCACTAAATAACAATTATTGAGGTTTAACACTAATCCCGTAGGTAAATGTAGAGGTAGCGTGCCGACGGCGATCACATCGACCTTGGAACCATTCCCGAAGCGCATCATCACCTCGTCCTTCGCCAGTCTCCGCTTATTCCGCAACTCTTGCTGTGAGTTACAAATATGAGCAACGGCACCGGTATCAAATACCCAGGAGTTACTACGAGTACTGGTAAGGTACACATCAATTACATGTATATCACATATACCTTTAGTGTTGCCGGCCTTCTTGTCCGCTAAGTATTTGGGGCAGTTCCGCTTCCAGTGACCCTTCCCTTTGCAATAAAAGCACTCAGTCTTAGGCTTGGGTCCATTCTTTGACTTCTTCCCAGCAAGTGGCTTACCGGGCGCGGCAACATCCTTGCCGTCCTTCTTGAAGTTCTTCTTACCCTTGCCCTTCTTGAACTTGGTGGTTTCATTGACCATCAACACTTGATGTTCTTTCTTGATTTCTACCTCTGCTGACTTCAGCATTGAAAATACTTTAGGAATAGTTTTCACCATCCCCTGCATATTGTAGTTCATCGCAAAGCTCTTGTAGCTCAGTGGGAGCGACTGAAGGATTCTGTCAATGACCGCCTCGTCCGGGAGGTTAATGTCCAGCTGGGACAGGCGGTTGTGCAACCCAGACATTTTGAGTATGTGCTCACTGACAGAACTATTTTCCTCCATCTTACAACTATAGAACTTGTCGGAGACTTCATATCTCTCGACCCGGGCATGAGCTTGGAAAACCATTTTCAGCTCCTCGAACATCTCATATGCTCCGTGTTGCTCAAAACGCTTTTGGAGCCCCGGTTCTAAGCTGTAAAGCATGCTACACTGAACGAGGGAGTAATCATCAGCACATGACTGCCAAGCGTTCATAACATCTTGGTTCTCTGGGATGGGTGCTTCACCTAGCGGTCCTTCTAGGACATATGCTTTCTTGGCAGCTATGAGGATGATCCTCATGTTCCGGACCCAGTCCGTATAGTTGCTGCCATCATCTTTCAGCTAGGTTTTCTCTAGGAACGCGTTGAAGTTCATGTTGACATGAGCGTTGGCCATTTGATCTACAAGACATATTTGCAAAGGTTTTTAGACTAAGTTCATGATAATTAAGTTCATCTAATCAAATTATCTAATGAACTCCCACTCAGATTAGACATCCCTCTAGTCATCTAAGTGTTACATGATCCGAGTCGACTAGGCCGTGTCCGATCATCACGTGAGACGGACTAGTCATCATCGGTGAACATCTCTATGTTGATCGTATCTTCCATACGACTCATGTTCGACCTTTCGGTCTCTGTGTTCCGAGGCCATGTCTGTACATGCTAGGCTCGTCAAGTTAACCATAAGTGTTTTGCATGTGCAAAACTGTCTTACACCCGTTGTATGTGAACGTAGGAATCTATCACACCCGATCATCACGTGGTGCTTTGAAACGACGAACTTTAGCAATGGCGCACAGTTAGGGGGGACACTTTCTTGAAATTATTATGAGGGATCATCTTATTTACTACCGTCGTTCTAAGTAAACAAGATGCATAAACATAATAAACATCACATGCAATTATATAGTAGTGACATGATATGGCCAATATCATATAGCTCCATCTTCGGGGCTCCATGATCATCTTCGTCATCGGCATGACACCATGATCTCCATAATCATGATCTCCATCATCGTGTCTCCATGAAGTTGCTCGCCAACTATTACTTCTACTACTATGGCTAACGGTTTAGCAATAAAGTAAAGTAATTACATGGCGTTAAATCATTGACACGCAGGTCATACAATAATTAAGACAACTCCTATGGCTCCTGCCGGTTGTCATACTCATCGACATGCAAGTCGTGATTCCTATTACAAGAACATGATCTCATACATCACAATATATCATTCATCATTCATCACAACTTTTGGCCATATCACATCACAAAGCAATTGCTGCAAAAACAAGTTAGACGTCCTCTAATTGTTGTTGCATCTTTTACGTGGCTGCAATAGGGTTCTAGCAAGAACGTTTTCTTACCTACGAAAAAGCCACAACGTGATTTGTCAACTTCTATTTACCCTTCATAAGGACCCTTTTCATCGAATCCACTCCAACTAAAGTGGGAGAGACAGACACCCGCTAGCCACCTTATGCAACTAGTGCATGTCAGTCGGTGGAACCTGTCTCACGTAAGCATACGTGTAAGGTCGGTCCGGGCCGCTTCATCCCACAATACTGCTGAAGCAAAATAAGACTAGTAGAGGCAAGAAAGTTGACAACATCTATGCCCACAACAAATTTGTGTTCTACTCGTGCAATAGAAAACTACACATGGACCTAGCTCATGATGCCACTATTGGGGAACGTTGCATAAAATAAAAAATTTCCTACGTTCACCAAGATCCATCTATGAGTTCATCTAGCAATGAGAGAGGGGAGTGCATCTACATACCCTTGTACATTGCAAGCGGAAGCGTTCAAGAGAACGGGGTTGATGGAGTCGTACTTGTCATGATCCAAATCACCGGAGATCCTAGCGCCAAACGGACGGCACCTCCGCGTTCAACACACGTACGGTCAGCATGACGTCTCATCCTTCTTGATCCAGTAAGGGGGAAGGAGAGGTTGATGAAGATACAACAGCACGACGGCGTGGTGGTGGATGCAGCAGAGTTCCGGCAGGGCTTCGCCAAGCGACTACGGGAGGAGGAGGTGTAGCAAGGGGAGAGGGAGGCGCCAAGACTTCAGGTGCGGCTGCCCTCCCCCCTCCTCTATATAGGCCCCCTGGGGGGGCACCGGCCCTGGAGATGGGATCTCCCAAGGGGGCGGCGGCCAAGGGGGGTGGAGTGCCCCCCAAGGCAAGTAGAGGTGCCCCCACCCTAGGGTTTCCAACCCTAAGCGCAAGGGGGCCAAGGGGGGGCGCACCAGCCCACCAGGGGCTGGTCCCCTCCCCACTTCAGCCCACGGGGCCCTCCGGGATAGGTGGCCCCACCCGGTGGACCCCCGGGACCCTTCCGGTGGTCCCGGTACAATATCGGTGACCCCCGAAACTCTCCCGATGGCCGAAACTGCACTTCCTATATATAATTCTTTACTTCTGGACCATTCTGGAACTCCTCATGACGTCCGGGATCTCATCCGGGACTCCGAACAACTTTCGGTTTGCTTCATACTCATATCTCTACAGCCCTAGCGTCACCTTACCTTAAGTGTGTAGACCCTACGGGTTCGGGAGACACGTAGACATGACCGAGACCGCTCTCCGGTCAATAACCAACAGCGGGATCTGGATATTCATGTTGGCTCCCACATGCTCCTCGATGATCTCATCGGATGAACCACGATGTCGAGGATTCAGACGACCCCGTATACAATTCCCTTTGTCATTCGGTACGTTACTTGCCCGAGACTCGATCGTCGGTATCCCAATACCTCGTTCAGTCTCGTTACCGGCAAGTCACTTTACTCGTACCGTAATGCATGATCCCGTGACCAGACACTTGGTCACTTTGAGCTCATTATGATGATGCATTACCGAGTGGGCCCAGAGATACCTCTCCATCATTCGGAGTGACAAATCCCAGTCTCGATCCGTGTCAACCCAACAGACACTTTCGGAGATACCTGTAGTGCACCTTTATAGTCACCCAGTTATGTTGTGACGTTTGGTACACCCAAAGCACTCCTACGGTATCCGGGAGTTACACGATCTCATGGTCTAAGGAAAAGATACTTGACATTGGAAAAGCTCCAGGAAACGAACTACACGATCTTGTGCTATGCTTAGGATTGGGTCTTGTCCATCACATCATTCTCCTAATGATGTGATCCCGTTATCAATGACATCCAATGTCCATAGTCAGGAAACCATGACTATCTGTTGATGAACAAGCTAGTCAACTAGAGGCTCACTAGGGACATATTGTGGTCTATGTATTCACACGTGTATTACGATTTCCAGATAATACATTTATAGCATGAATAAAAGATAATTATCATGAACAAGGAAATATAATAATAATCCTTTTATTATTGCCTCTAGGGCATATTTCCAACACCAACAGCTTCGCAAAGGCCTCATGCCATCGGTCTCCATGTCCACCATCCCAGAAGAAGATTCACAACAATCCAGCTCAGTGGCACATCAAGTGTTCCCTGAAGAGAGTCCTTCTGCAACGGTTCCTGAGTCTGAAGCCAAAGCTGCTGAAGACATTCCGGATGCATCAGCCGATGAAGAAGAAAGAAGAGAAGAGAGAGTTGCTACACCCCCTGCCCCTGATCAAGTCATTCTCGAGGAGAATGTGATCATGCAAGAACCTCTGGTCGTTGACCATATGGAGGTTGAGAACAATGAGGCTGCCAGAACTACTGCTGAAGCCAATGACCCTGTCCTGGCTGAAGATCATGTGGAGCCTGACGTCAATATTGTGCTTGAAGCCCATGTTGTGCCTGAAGCCAATATGAACCCTGAAGCTTCTGTCACGCCGTTCCCCACTGACGGCGCTGTCTCTCCCCCAAGGCCTCACACTATTGAAACAACTTACAATCGTGAGGGGGAGTTGGTCACTATTCGCTGGCCCGATCTGGTTCCTCCCACTGTTCCAGGGCCCCAATATGATTATCATGTGCAGCAGCGACCACAAGTACAGAAGCCTAAGCAAAGACTGCCAAGACTTCCAGGTGCTGCAACAGCCCCAGGATCCTTCAGTGTCAATAGCTTCGGAGCCCACAACACCTTCTTTGACAGTGACAAGAATCCGTACTCGAAGCCAATGATCTCGTCAGATCGCTTCTGGAGCCATCAACAATGCAGCTACTACTCTTGTGTTCTCTACAACCAAGAGAGAATCTTCCCTCACATGCGCCTTGATTGTGAAGCTATGGTTGGGCTCCCCTGTCTTGAAGAAGCTCTAGATTGCTTTCGTGATGCTGTCCTTCTGGAATTTGTCACAACCAAAGGGCACTGGAATGAAGAGCTACTGCTCCAGTTCTATGCTACTCTTCACATTCATGGCTACTACCGGGATCCGAAGACATGGATCCTCGAGTGGATGACAGGTGATGTGCACCATGAAGCTAAAGCTCAGGACATCATTGAGATTACTTCCCTGCCCAATCTAGGTGAATTGTACGAGCCTGGTTGTCAGATCCACACAGAAGAACTTCAGAGCATTTTTCAGTGGCCTGAACCCAATATGAGTCAGATTCTTAGCATGATGAAGACATTGCCTCAAGATGCAGAATATCCCAAGGAATTCTTTGTCCAGGACCTCGAGTACTTGCCTCCGCATAGTTTATCATATACTGAGGCATGCTTTATGGCCAATCAAGGGACATTCTTCTGAAGCCAAACTTGAAGGTGCTATGAAGACATTGGTATTCTACATTGTCAATGGCATCAGATTCAACTCCTAGGATTTCTTCACTAGACAACTTGCTGCATCTGGGATTGATCTGTTTGGCCTGAAGTTTTATGCTCCATGGGTGCTGCGCCTAATCAAGCTTCATTCTACTGTCAACTATCAGCCTTCAGCATGCAATCATCTTATCTTTTTGCCTCAGGTTGATCTATCAGTTGAAGCCATCTACCCCGAGCCTGCAAAGGAGCCAATATATCTTCACAATGCTGATCATTAAAGCTTCACGCAGCCCATAGAAGGTGTTCATGTTCCAAATGCCGTTGTCCCTGCCTATCCTCTTGCTGGCAATGTGCGTCTGCCTCATCGTGCAAACACCAAAGCCACTTCCAATACTATTTCTCAAAGGCCTCGGAAGCGTTCTCGTGTCCTCAATGACCGAGAGCTACTTGTGGCCCTACATTAGAAGCAGGACAAGCACCACGACTGGCTGAAGCATCAGATGCATAGTCTCTTGGTGGATGTCAATCGCATTCACAATTTGGCCACCAAGAACTCTTTTGTTGCCCATGAAAATGCACGGCGGCCCTGGAAGAGCCTAACTCTACTGTGTTCTGAAGATGATCTTCAAGGAGATGGCTTCACTGAAAGCTTCAAGTTTGACTCCAGGCCTCCACCAAATGCAAGTTGGCGCCGCACTCCCTCTCTTGAAGACTCTGAGTATTCATCTTCGGCTTCAACTGTTGTTGCGAATGTCGTCGATGAAGAAGACGACACCACTTCACCAACTGTGACTGCACTGCATATCGACTCTGCACCAGGCCCCTCTGCACCACCAAACTCCAACAACGACCCTGCTCCACCATCTGCTCCTTCTGGGAACGTGTAGATGCTCTATGTCTTCAAACCTTTTTGGTCATTACTGACAAAAGGGGGAGAAGCATATGAGTTGATAGTCTTCAAGCGGGTCCTCATGGGTGGTTGCATTATTTTTTGCCAAGTTCTTACAACTCTCTTCTTTTAAAACATTTGGTTCTCTGAGTTGTAACACTTAAACTTGATGGTCGTCTGCTACTTTTTCTGCTATTCTGTGATGCGATGATAAATTCTGTATGAAGTCATTCTGCAGACGTCCATTTTCATTATGCATATCATTATCTTCGTTATATACTTATATGCATGATGTAGTGTCTTCACACTTTGAAGATGGCCTCCACAAAGCAAAACCTGCCATGTGCATTTGCATTCAAAAGCAAATCATTTATATGCACATCTTCAGGGGGAGCCTCGTCATATGTATGAAGACAATACTCATAACACTAAACTTTCACATACTTTTATTCCCGTTGAAAACTTCAACTAGTTTGTCATCAATCACCAAAAAGGGGGAGATTGTAAGTGCATCTAGTGCCACCCCTAGTTGGTTTTGGAGTATTAACGACAAACTTGGTTGAGGGACTAATGTGCTTGTGAGAATTGCAGGATAACACAGGTAGTAGTCCCATATTGATTCGGTTTACCTACCAGAGAAGACCCCTAAAAATGTGTGAAGACATTGAAGACAATGGTGGTATGTGAAGACATTCACATTGAAGATTATGACAAGAGAAGACATCGCGTGAAGACTATGGAGTGCGAAGACATAGTTGTTTCGTAGTTTCCTTTTCTTCTTTGTTGAGTCATAGGTACAACTATACTGTTAAGTGGGGTCCAAGTGAACAAAGTCAGAGTGACTGATGTGATGCTCAACCAAATCCTATGTCTTCGAGCGAAGACAATGAGAGAAAATCTTATCCATAGCTGGATGAGTCAGCTTGGCTTGTAGCCCAAGCTAAGCTGTCGCGTGTGTTTGAAATCTGACCGCTGGACATGTGTCAGTTCCTTAGTGACCCAGGGTCATTTTGGAAAAATCAGGTCGGGTTGCCTCCTGGCTATAAATAGCCCACCCCTACACCATAAATTGGTGGCTGCTCAGAGTTAGTGCACGACTTTTTTCGTTTGAGAGCAACCCACCTCCGAAGCTTTTGAGAGAGAATCCTTGCGAGGACAAAGCCCAAAAACACCCACAACCAAAGAGTGTTAGGCATCACTGAAGTCTTTCTGTCCGCGTGATCTGAAGACTTATTACACTTGAGGATTGTGAATCCTCCAGCCGGTTAGGTGTCGCGTTCTGAGCATCCAAGAGTCATTGTGGATCGCCGGTGAACGAAGTCTGTGAAGGTTTGGAAGTCTCCCTTGAAGACTTACCAAAGTAATTGGGCGAGGACTAAGTGTTCTTAGCTCAAGGGGAATAAGGTGAAGACAAGGTCTTCTGAGTTGAATCTCAGCCTACCTAACCAGACGTACAGTTGTCATAGCAACTGGAACCGGTTCAACAAATCCCTTGTCCTCTCCGAGCAACTGGTTCTATCCTACCTCTCTCACCTTACTTACAATTTGTCTTCGTGAAGTCTTGGCCCACTTGCCTGATCTGATCGACTTCACTGTGCGAAGACTGTTGCTTGTTTGGCTTCATACTATCTTCCATCCTGATTCATACTACCTAGCTGCTGATAGTCTTCGTGCTTTCACTACATTGCTTACTTGACAATGGCTTGTCTAGTGTAGTCTACCTTCCGCTGCATATCAATAGGTTCTTTCTATTGTTTGTTTTCAAAGCACCCCTGTTTTGAAGACTTTCATAAAAATCGCCTA
>NC_041393.1:19888449-19895214 GCF_002162155.2 Triticum dicoccoides | reverse complement strand
TTTCCTTTCGCGAGAGTCACGGTTTGGCTTCCGCAAGAGGCGCGGTTGTGCTTTCGCGAGAGTTACCGCCGTGCCTCTTGGAAACAAAAAAACGTGTTTTCTGTTTTTTTCCTGTCGCGAGAGTCACGGTTTTGCTTCCGCAAGAGGCACGGGTGTGCTTCGCGAGAGTCACGGTCATGCCTCCTCGGAAACGGAAGAAAACATGTTTTCTTTTTTTCCTTCCGCGAGAGTCACGGTTTTTCTTCCGCAAGAGGCGCGGTTGTGATTTTGTGAGAGTCACGGCCGTGCCTCCTCGGAAACGAAAAAAAACGTGTTTTCTCTTCTTTTTTTGCGAGTCACGGTTTTGCTTCCGCGAGAGGCACAGTTGTGATTTCGTAAGAGGCACGGGCGTGCCTCTTTCGGAAAGGGAAAAAATCCATGCTCCCAGTTCGTTTTTTTTGTGAAAAAAAGTTCGTCAAAACCTATCAACATGGGATCTAGTTTTGAAGACCTCGACGTGAGAAATCCAACGATGAAAGCGGTTCGAGATTTGGACGCACGGTAGAGATAAAACATTTTGAATAAACGGATCTACGAAAAAAGGAAAAACTCCCAGGTTGCGACAAGTGGCGCACATCGAGCGCGCCACTTGTCACAACCTAGGAGGTTGGAGTGATCTTTGCAACAAGTACTCATCAACTAGTGATTTCGAAAAATTGTAGCTCAGATCGGGTTTTCGGCTTAACTTTGGGCCGGGCCCATGATTTAGAAAAGAGGATAGTTTGGGCTTCCACCTTCCAACAAGGCTTGTGCTGATATTTTAAAAGTTGGGCTTTTACAAGCTCGAGATGAAACCCCGCCCGACCCGACATTTTACTCTCAAACACAAGCACACAAGATTAGCACTGAAGCTTAGCTGAATCACTCGCAATAATTCAAAGCGGTGCCCAGGCTCTTCTACATCCAGTGAACAGTACATTCAGAAAAACAGTAAAAATTCAGAAAATATGAAATATTTAGACATCCAACCTTGCGCACATGAGCATCTTGAATGCCTAAAAATTTCACATCTGTTCGAATATTGTAATTTTTTTTAATTTACTGTTCATGCCCAGATGTCGTCCAAACTTTTATTGAGAATATTATGGTAGAGTAATTTATACAGGCTATAAAGCATCGTTCAGAAATTCTTAACAGGTTCAAGGATGAACATCTTGTGTCTACAACACCATGCACAGGAAATTTACGACAACACTTTATAACTTGTAAGCTGGTCTCCACCCTCGTCGTCCTGGGACGAGAAGAAGCGCCGCAGCTTGAACGACATCTCCGGGAAGACGCGGGTGGGACGGTAGTCCTTGTTGAGGCAGACGACGGTCGCCGTCGCTTCCAAAACAAGCTGCCATGCCATGCATATGCATCAGAGGAGATCAACGTGGGCGTGCGTGTGGGATGATTGATCAGTACAAGGGGTGGTAATGGTTTGTGCGCGTACCTCACGGTTTGGCAGCGTCTCGATGATGTGATCGACGAGTATCCGTGTGCCCTTTATCTGGACGAGCCTCACCTTGACAACGAACTTGGCACCTCGCTGGGCATCAATCAGTATACCAAGAGAGAATGGTTAATATGAAGCTTGAGGTTTCCGGGTTTGAAAATAAAAGCCTTGAGATTCCCAGTCTGAAAGATTTCGGATTGACATACTAGTAGAGGCTTGAAGTACTTGAGGTTCAGTTCCAAGACTGCCATCGCGTTGCCGCTGCTTGCTATGGAGGTCATGCTGAAGCCAATGCTCGCAGCCATCTCCTCTCGAGCTTCATGTAATTTTAAGTAGAAATTATGATATAGTTGTGTCTGTGTGCATCAATAATTGATATGGAGACGATCGAGGGTTTAACCTCCCGTCGAGAACAAATTAAGAACCAACACCGTACATGTCCATATATAAAAGGTAAACAACCCGAGCTCTGCGGTAGATAACATTTTGGTGCCAACCTTTGTGGATGTAAACAACATACATGGCATTGTGAACGACTCCATACTGGTCCAGTTCGCTGTCATGGACGGTCATCTCCAGTTCAAAGAACTTGTCCGTCCTAGTCGAGTTGCACAACAAACCGCAAATATATTGGACCAGATCCAATTGTTCTACAATGAATGTAAAACTAGTTTAATTCAGAAGAACCTTAGTTGTATATCTTGGCCGACGTTGCCATTGGAGATTCCATGGGAGCAAGTGGCAGGGCCGGCGAGAGCCTCCACATGGCGGGGCCGAGACGGATGGCTAGATTGCAAGAGGAGGTGTCCGGGGAGAGAACATGTAGCTCTAGATCTAGCCCCTGCAGCACGGGCCAAAGAAGGTGGTGGGTGTTGGGTGTGGGGAGCGATGTTGGTAGCCGGCTGCTGCATGGTGCTGGTGCAGGAGGGAATTGCAGTCTTCGCTCTCTCTTCTGATGAGGCCTGGAGGTATGGTATGCCGTATGCATGTGCCCGTCTATATAGGGCCGGCGCTCGCATGCTTGTGGCGGCGCTTCACTCTTGCCACCTTAAATAGATTCCATCACCTACGTGCTGTCTTTTCCGTATTTTCCGTATCGATCAATCATGAATAGTATTCTCAGTGCATCGCCAACGCATAGCCCTGTGCTGCTGCCCGCTGGCCACCTACGCTCGCACATTGACTCGTATTCCCTTCAAAAACACTCCTATATTATGGGACGAAAGGAGTATATGATACTACGCACATTCATAGTGCCTGATACATGATAGTATGCTAGTGTTTGTTATGATACGGTGTTACGATATGATACTGAACACTCTCTTTCTTCATTTAATTTTATGTCACCTCATTAAAATTGTCTAGTTAGCATAAGTGATAGTTTTAGTTATTGTATCCCACGCAGGTAGCTTCATGAGAGAGACGGAACGTGAATACAGAAGAAGAAAGAGAGAAAACAGACCCACAAAAGCTGCGCACGAATATGTTGTCTACGTGACCAGCATGAGCAGTAGATTCCTCCTGCCTCCATAGCCCATGCCCTTATGGGACAAAGTACTGTAGAAATTAATGGCAGTTTGGAATGTGCCATTATCGACTCACAGTGACACGGAGGCTCTAAAGGGGCCAAGTAATGATGTTGCCTCTGCCATGCAGTATTTTTTTTTCCTTTTATTGGAGATTTTGAAGAAAATACTTCGTGCATATTCTCACCTTCTAGCCTCTCATCTGCATTGCTGACACAGTCCTTGCTGAATTGCAAAGAACTCGGTGGGAACATTATTGAATTCATGCTCTAGTCAATTACTCTAAAATTCTGAACAGGACTACAAGGACAAACATCATATTTCAACACCTCCATCCCGTCTAGACTCCTCCCGACCTTAGATGAGGGATCGATGTAGGCCATAAATATTATTTTTAATAATGCACTTGGCTGCGTCTTGACCTCAAGACCTATATTGAATTCATGCTCTAGTCAGTTACTCTAAAAATCTGAACTGATAGAGAAAGGCGATCAACATATGTGAAGAGCATTTCCAATAGTTGTTGTTAAATTTGCCATGTAGAATATATGATGATATTGCAGAATGTAAATGAGGAGAGATTGAAGTTGTCAATCTGAACCAACACTCATTACAATAGCACCAAAGCATAGAGAAAGTGCGAGCATACATTTTTAAACCACATAACTTGTATAAATATCAAAATATTTGTGTACCCTATTCACTAGAATGGAGGGAGTATATACTCTCACATCTCTTATTGGACAATTTAGACTCACTCTGTTGCAGTAATTTTATGGTGCGTTTTTGGTTGATGACATGCATAATTTTTACAAAGATATTACTTCCTGCCTAAGTTCACAACATTATCAAATTCATCAAGAAAAATAATCAACATATATAGTATCAAATCACAAGATCCATCATGAATCACATTTCCATGTTGTGTTGACATGAGATTGTAGATGCCATTTTTCTTAATAAACCTTGATCAAAGTTGAGCAAATTTAACCTAAGGCATAATGCATGAACCTTATTAAACGAGACTGGCTTTTCTACTGTTGGATGTTGGTACACGCTTCTATCTACACCATTCACAGCAAGTCCCAACACCAAGAGATCCTAACCGTGGCCTGCCACTCCATCGCGATTTGCAGAACACTTATGCACACGAACAATAATTTGACAGGAAACACTCGGTGTGGGTCCCCCTGTCCGACTGAGTTGTATTGCGCCCAACTACATCTGACAACCCTTTGATTTAGGGCTTTTTCAATGCGGACCCTCAAACAACATGCAAGCGTCCAGACTGTACTCTGTCCGAATGTAGTTTACCATCCAACATGGACCCCTATTTGTCCGTTAACATGCCTGCTTGTCCGTTTTCCCGCGAACTGGAAGCAAACTAGGGGAGGTTTGTGGGCGTCTGGACCTCCGTCAAGTAGGACTCCGACAATCACCGGCCTACCCAACATCCCCTCCCAGACCACTTTTTTTTCACTCCACCCCTTTCCACCTTGCTATGCATCCGCGCCCACCTCGCCGACGTCCTTGTTGTACCTCTCCGGCTGCCGCCCAGGCATTGTCGGACGTCCGCAGCCCCCACCCATGTGCATGCCCGCCTTGGACTACGCCACCGTCCACCCCAGATCCGTCGACATCCAGGTACCTCCGCCCCTTGCCGACGCCTTCTATGGCGGACACCACGCCTGGCAGGTGGTCGATCAAATGCCATTGGGCTTTTTTTTCAACCTTGTTGTTGTTTCCTAGAGTAAGCATGATGGTGGGGTTCTCGGTAATGGAGAATGAGTTGTTTTGCGACGCGTGGAGGATCGCACATATGGACATTGTAGGATGAGGCAAGGGGGCTCGATTTTGCTTTTGGCAAAACGTGCCTGCGTTCTTTCATGAGCAAAAGAGCTCCGTGCCCTATGACTTGCACGTGATTCATGAACACAATGTGAAGTCGCTAGCCCATCAGCGGTACACCGTCTCCAACTCCGCCATAAAGTATTGCGGAATGATTGCACGAGTGGAGAGAATGTGGCCACTGGCTCGTCAACCATGGAGATCATAAGTTTTATATCTTGTTTCTCTACATGTTGATCTACCCATTGATTCACTAGATGTTGCAACCTGATAATCATCACCTTGTACAACCCGGATACGCTGTCGTGTTGTACCATAGAACCAAGGGCAAATCATTTACATTCATACATTGTTGGATAAAAATCAAGGGACACGGAGCATGGGACAACATGTGCCAATTCCAACCCGAGTATCGTTGAATTTGGAATTGATGAATTCAAAAAACTTGTGACATCCGGCTATGTTGGATGTAATATTTATATTTAAACTATTGTTGCACTAGGGATATCTGCATATTATTTATGAATGAATTGTGTTATTTTTTATATAGTTATTTTGAGTGATACGCGTTTAGAAAAGCAAACAGGACGGACGTTTAGGTGACAGGATTAAATGACCTTCCTTATGTATGTCCAGTGTGGATCAGTCCACAGATAAATATTGTGTTTGTTTTGAGGGGCGGTATTGTAGATACACTTAAATATAGTGTTGAACATGGCTACCATCCGCCAAAAAGAAAAAGAAAAAAACATGGCTACAATAGAATGACGTGCCCTGTCTGCTACAGTGGCTCAGACCTACTACCTACTCCCTCCGTCCCTCAATATAAGAGCATTTTTTTACACTAGCGTAGTGTCAGATACACTATTATATTATAAAACGGAGGGCTTCACTAGTGTCAAAAAACACTTTTATATTATGGGACGGAGGGAGTGTTGTGTAGGTGTCACGTGATTAGGACAAATACCTGATTTGAGAGGAGGCATATAAGAGGGGTTTCGATACTTTGTTCATTGGGACTATCTGGACCTTGTGGAAGCAACGGAACGCAAGGGTCTTCAACAGAGTAGATCATCAACTGAGACCTAGGGAGGCAGCGAGGTGGATCCTAGATGAGTTGGCAGAATGGAAGCTTGCAGCGGGCGGTGTTGGAGGTTCACAACGTTTCGTGAGAATAGTCTAGTTTCTCTTCAATGTTGGTGTTGGTGTGGGTGTGTGTTTACCTGAATGTTTGCATTTGGGTGACACTTCTTGTAAATGACTTTGCTCCCCTTCTATAAAATTATGATACGCCATTGGCGTACTCTCGAAAAAAAAGAGGCATCAGCAAATGTACTGTGGCCTGTCAGTATCTTGCATGTATCTCAATGGAAGACAATAATGCAGATAAGGGGTGTGACTAAGCCCGGGAGCAGCCACACCTTTCTCTTATTGAATCAAGGAAAAGAGAGAGACGAGCCACAACGAACTGAAGATGCTCTCGACATTTTGTCCGTGTAGACGTGTCAGCTCCATCACGTACTAACCCATCCACATCATCGTCATCATCACTCCATCGGTGTGGTTCGCAGTTGTGAGTTATTGACTGAAGCAAACATGTCGCTCGTGTATGCATGGGTAGCGGTGTAGCACCTTGGTGGCCCTTGAGCAGTGTGTTTCGTGGGCTGGCGACTGGCTTGATGGAATTTGGCTGAATGGATTGGATGACAATAGTGATCACCGAAAGAGTGCATGTTTATGGGCCGGCAATGTGATTGGTCCCCTCCCATCCCATGGTCATTTAATTTCCTAGGAAGTACAATGTGCTTCGCGTACGAACTGCACTGGTGGTTGGGGCGCGTCATTGCCCGCCGCCACAGATGAGATGAAGTTGTGTGCATTTCAGCTTAAGAGCATTTACAACCAGGCTTGTCA
>NC_041393.1:19850493-19888197 GCF_002162155.2 Triticum dicoccoides | reverse complement strand
GACGACCCCTCATTTGACCAGCAGCCACACATCTCAAGTATGAATTCTCAAATCCATGCACGTTCACCATAGAGCACAATTCATCATAATTCAAAGTTCACCAAATGCGACAAAGCAAAATAAATCATAGTTCAACAATTCAGGCATGTCAAAATAAAATTGAAGTTCGAGCGTGATGGATTGCTCGCTGTCTGGATCACTCGCCGGACACTATCCATACCGCATGCTCCTCGGCCAGCCTTGCCTCCACCTCCACATCCAACCTTACCGCCTGCTCCGCGGCCATCCTTGCCTCATAGTCCCTACATTCATTGATCTCCTTTTTCATCCCTGCAAGCCACCTTTTTGCATGCTCGCCCAAGACACTTTCGTCCGTCAACATTATCTTGGCATCCTCCGCGTCTCAAGCAAGTTGAAACAATTTCTTCAAATGCCTGGGCCTTCTCGAGCTCCCATTTGAGCGCCGCTTCGCCCTTCTCCAACTCGATCTTCTCGCTCTTAATTCGTAACTTCTTACTCGTCCTCTCCCGATGCCGATCCATCCTCTCTGTTTGGGCATCCAACATGAGCCGCTACCTCTCTTCTTCCTTGTTCTCCCTTATGAAAACAACTGCACGTCCATATGGAGGACATTTTTGTAGCTGCGGCATCACGGGAGGCCCTCGCCTTCTCCCACTTGTTTCTCATCACTTGCGGTTTATCCTTTGGCATGGTGGCTCTTCCATTCTCCCCTACATCTTCTTCCTCTTCTTCGTCTAACCCAATTGATTGTTGGGAGTTTGAGACATCATTCTTCCTCTTTCTGTCCTTTAGATTTGCCACAAGTTGTGCCCACTTTGGTTTGCGATTCAATAGCACCTAACAATGGCTAACATCGAATGGCTTCTTCTCTGTTTCTTGATACATAGTGGCCTCCACCACCATCTAGAAAACAATGTATGTATAACAATGAGAATGCAACAAAAAACAAACAATTCAAATGATGACAAAATGAAGTAATTTAGCTTACATGAGTTGACACTCCCATCCTACTTTGAGGGAGTCCAAGCACTTGTGCATAGTAGCTGACATACTAGTTCAATGATACCCCATCGATGTTGGAGAAAGTCACATTGCGGTTGGTCACGATAGGATGTATCTCCACATATTGCTTGTGTTCATGATAATGCTTCCAAATCTTCTGCCAATACCTATTGCCATTTTGCTCCATGCCACATATGGGTTCCAATGTTGTGGCCAACCAAGATTTAACCAACAAGATATCCTCAAAAGTTGAGAATGCCAGACCTCTTGCTTTTGGCGTCTTTGGCTTCTTCTTTTTTTGATTGAGGTTTGAAGTTCCCCCAACTTCAAACGTTGGACAAGTTGGATCCCGCAACTCATAGTCCATTTGAGTTGGTTCATGATTATCATTGATATTGTTCAACATGATAACTCCTAAAATTATCATGATTTCAAAACATTGATCATGTCCGAAATGAAGTAACGGTCTATGCAAAGCATTGATCATGGCATAGGCAAAGTTGATCCGAGAGGAGCAAAAAGAACATACTGAGTCTTGTAGTGTCATTCTGTCGAACAAGTTGTGGGCAGCTCGGGCGCCGTCGGTGCTCATGCCCAAACGAGCTGCAGGGAGTGCCAGACGTTCTCCGCCGACCTCTGCATTGGCAGAAAACTCTACGGACTCCCCCAGTCGACCGTTGGATCCTCCTCAATCCGAACCAGGTCCGAAGACGCGATCCTTTTTGGCGGCTGGATGGACGGGGTGCCGGTTCCCGGGCATAGCCGGCGGGAGGGGGGGGAGTGGGGAGCTTGCTCCTCGAGGTCCACATCCACTTCCCGTGTCTCCCTCTGCCTCCGTCGCCTGCCTCTCCAGGCAATGTTCTTCGACTTGCATGACCGAGCCAAGGACGGGAGACCCACGGACGACTTTGACATAGGCTCGTCGCAGTGGTGGGGGATGGGTTGAACGACATCTAGTGCGACGGATGGGGGCCGACGACGAGAGCTCGGACGCAGGAATTGGTGGAGGGAGGGCGGACCTAGGATTTGAAGAGTGTGTAGTCAAAATTTCAAAGGCAAATTTTCCAAAGCCTAAAGCCTTGTTTTTGCCATGTATTACCAAATATATCACCATAATTCATGCGGAAAATTCAAATTCTCATGCCTAAATTTTTTATAATTCACTGCAAAGAAATTACAAATTCAATCAAATATACCAATAGAGAAAGCCTGGTAGGCAAATTAACTTACTGTTGCATGCATATATTACTGTTGGTGTCCGACGAGGCTCACACAGCCGGACAGAAACCGAAGGTGATGCGTCGACACCTATAACGATACATAAATTTAACACAGCTAAGCTAAGATTCGACACAAGAAAGCAAGCCCAATTTTTATTTTTTTTTGAAACGAGGCAAAAGACTTGCCATTTTCATTGATTAAGAAGAAGTAAGAATTGCCCGGTTAATTGATAGAAAACCGGGCTAAAACCAATACAACCCAACCCATATAACATGGGCACCACCGGCCAACCTGGCCACCGACATGAAACATGAGCTGCAAAGAAGAAAAGACATCCGCCGGGGAGTCGCAAGCGTCATCGTCATCACCGGTTATCTCCGAACGGGCGACTCCGACTTCACCATAGAGCTCCACCAACAAGTCGCCCTCGCAAACAGCTACACAGAGCAATGACGGCACATGCCAACAGATGGCCACACGCGCCAACAACCGACAACTTCGACTTTGACGACGAGCCTCACAAGGGAAATATGCAGGACTTGCGCCGACCGTGCCCTAAAGAGCACCTCGGGCACGCCGGGAAGATCCGACTACCAAAGCCCGAGCCGCGACCCAAGCTCCTCTTGACGCCATCATCGTTGCCAAACAGAAATCGGCGCCCCTGAAACGGCCGCCTCAGCAAACCACGCAGCGAAGATGCCGCCCTTCCACGCGGCGAAGATGCCGCCATCCCACGCGGCGAAGATGCCGCCCTTCCATGCGGCGAAGATGCCGCCATCCACCGGTCTCAGGTTGTAGCCGGCTCCAAGATGATGCCGCCAAGGAGGAAGAAGACGTGAAGACGCCTTCATCGCCCGATCCCGCAGATCAGAGGTTTCCCTCCGGAGCCAAGGCCGCGGGGTGAGGGGTGGAGCACCATACATCGACGACGCTTCCAGGAAAGAGCGCGACGCCCACAGGCGCCGCCGTCGCCAGCTCCGGCAAAGGCCGGAAGAAGGATTTCTCCCTGAGATGCTCGACCACCACCAGCCCGTACCGGCCAGCCACAGACCTCCATCAAACCTCCCTAAAACCTCCACCAAACCAGCGCCGCAGAGCACCGAGGGGAGCCTCCCGTCAGCGCCCGCCCCTGCCAAGGCCGTCCCGCGCGCCCGCCCGACCAGATGCCGGGCCCTGGACGCACACCACCGTCACCACCATCGGGCCGACCTCACGCTGTCGCCCTCACCAGGCCTTGGGGCAGGAGGTCACCGCCGCCACGCCGCAGGAACCGCACCACGCGGAGACAACGAACAGGCTGCAGCAGAAAACCCCCGAAGAACGCCCGGATCCAGCCACGCCCGGCCAGATCCAGCGTCCGCCAGCCTCCCCGCCGGCCACCGAAGCACCACCGAGGCTCCCGCGCCGCCCAGCCGAGCAGGAACGGTGACCCATCGGGGAAGCGCCGAGATCCGGAGCACCACGCCCCCAAGCCGAGCGCCGCCAAGGGAGAGGCAGGAGCACCACCAGGCCTCGCCACCGCGCCGCCCACGCGGCCGCAGCAGCCGACAACCGCCGCGAAGACCGGGCCGCCGCCCGAGATCCAGAGCCGCCCGCGCCGCTGCGGGCCAGGAGAGCCCCGCCGCCACTGTCCGCTGCGCGGGCTTAGCCCGGCTGCGTCATTCGGCGGCGGCGAGGGGGGGTGGAGGGGGCGGGGTGGGACGAGGCGCCAGCGGTGCTGGGCTCCGCCCGAGCCGCCTAGAGGCGACGCGGGGGGCGGGAAGGGCCTTGTGTTGTCCTTGACTTTTGCAACTGTTGAGTAACCAGCAACGACGCAAAGCAAAAATGTGCAATCCAGCAAGCCCAATTTTGACATCGGTGGATAAATATGTATTAAGATACACGAACGCATCAAATTATGTACCTGACCTTGTACGATTGAACCTGTGGCTTGCCATCGAATTATCTACACGATTGCATCGAATTATCTACCAAGCCTTCGATGCCGCAATGCCAACGGATGGCTGCCGTGCCGTAGGATGCCTGGGTCGCGCCGCCCGGCGCCCCCGCCTACCTACCTGTGCCGCCATGCGCGCGTGGCTCGTGCGTGGAAGCCCGTTGCGGCGATTTGGGCCACATAGGCCATGTCGGGCTGGTGGCTAGTCTTCATTTTTTTTGATTGAAAATCGTCAGCTAGCCTGCTTTCCGTATCTTTTTTGTTTTTCCCCATACATACATATGCTATATATTATATATACATGCTTTCTTGGCAGAAATAATGGGTATTCAACTGAATACCCTTGAGGTTAAGTGGGCTCGCCCCTCTGAGGGATGCGGGAGGAGGGCGATGGTTTAGGTGAACAAATTTATGGTAAGGTCGGGCTGTCAGGTTCGATGTGGCGGACGCGCCCGGGCCACCCCGGTTCAAAGTTGTTATGTTAGGTTTCCATGACCTTAAAAGAAAGATAGCCCTGTTTACTGAAGGCCCGATCGCGGAGTAACATATGGTACAGAGCATTTGTATTTGCGTGTATGTTGCACTGCATTTTCTTTTACCTTCTTTCTTTTAGCTTTCTCTAAACCTTGGAACGCTGCATGTTGTGATTTCATTAATGCATGTTGGGGAGCGCCTAAAAAAGTACCATGGTCTTGAAAGTCCTATTCTGATCCCGAGCTCAAATGCTCCCATACAAACAGTAAAATTGAAATAAATAATTAAAAAAACAGAAAATTCAGATTTTTTTTTTGTGGTAAACTTTGACAAATGTTTTATATGCTTGGAAAATTTCAGCATGAAATGACATTCATGGAAGCCGTGGCAAAAAAAAAATCAGCACTACAAAATAGCATTTTCGGAACATTAATTTTGTTTTTGTTGCCACACCTTCCATGAATGTCATTTCAGACTGAAATTTTGCAAGCATACAAAACATTTGCTAAAAAGATTCACAAAAAACATTCATATTTTTTTGATTTTTTTACTATTTTTTATTTTACTGTTCATTGGGAGCATTTGAGATAGGAACTCAAACTTTAGTGTTCAGAAAGATCGTATATTAGTTTAGGGGGCTAACAGATAAGATCTATACGCTTCTACTTGCTCTAACCTATTAGTTTTTGCAGTTCACACAGCTGGGTTTAGTTTCTCAGTGGTACCACCTAAAAACAAATTCTCAGCAATACCAGCAACAACAAATAATACCACCTACTGTCTCCTGTCATCCAGTTGGGATATCTATCATCGTGGCGAGACTACCACCACAAACAGTTCAGCAGGCATCCAGTTGTTTGACTCCACTACAACAGCGTTCCATTCTAGCACTATGCGTTCAACTCTTTTAAAAAATACCTACTCCCTCCTATTCATATTACTTGTCGCTGGTTTAGTACAACTTTGAATCAGAGATGAACCAATTTTTTTGTTGTTGGACCGGGATTTATTTTTTTGTAGCTTGCAAATTTTAATATTTTTGAACAAAAGATTACAGGAGAGCCCTATTTGACGCTCTTTGTGTCAAATTGGCGGCGGCACGCACAGGAGGCAGCCCGACTTGGCCGGCCCATCAAGCAGTACCATGGGACGAAAAAGATGGCAAGAAACAGAGGCAACGCGATCCGGGGATTCGAATAGTCGACCAACTGCTTACGATCATGGGCACATAGCCAGTCCAGTGCACTAGTATTGTTGCTACTAAAGCAGCACATATCTTTAAGAACTAAATCTGACTGCCTGTAGCGAATAGGAACATTGTAACGAACCCGAAATAGTTGCTGTAGTGAACGCTTTTTTAAGTGTCTATTTTGAAAACGCGCAAATGTTTTTGAATTTCTGAACAAACTTTTGGAGATAGGAACATTTTTGAATATGTGAACAAAACAATTGAAAAAAAGGAGAATCGTTTTTGAAAAACATGAACCATTTTTTTGGAATTTATAACCAGATTTGAAACTGTGAACATCTTCTGAATTTGTGAACAAATATTCGAAAATGGAACATTTCATGATATCCGGAATCAAAATTTGAAACAGAACATTGTTTGAATTGGTGAACAAAAAAAAGGAATATTTCATGAAATTGCGAAAAAAATAATAGCAAACATTTTATGAAACACAGACATTTTTTGAATTCCTGACCAAATTTTGAAACTGCAAACAGTTTCTGAAATTCCTGATCTTTTTTGAATGTTGAACATTTTTCCAATTTGCGAAGAAATTTTAAAAGAGGAACTTTTTTTGGAATTCCCAAACATTTTTTGAAGTTTTGACCAAAATTAAAAAAAGGAACATTTTCTGAATTCATGTACAATTTTGTAACTAGAACATTTTTTGAATTTGTGAAAAATAAAATAAAAGAAGAACTTTTTTGAAATTCTGAAAAAAAATGTAGGAAAATGTAAAAAGAATGTTCAACTTGAAAAATGAAAAAGAAAAGAAAAAGGAAACAAAAAAGAGAAAAAAAAAGAAACAGAAAACAAAAAAGAGACAGATAAACAAGAAAAAATAAAAAAAAATACTATGGAAAACAAGCAAAAGAAGAAAATTTGGTTTAGGGACCTTCTAGAAGGTTCCCAGAATCCGTCAGGAACCTTCCAGAAGGTCTACAAAAATCGATGGTCCTTGCACGCTCAGATGGGCCGACCCATTTTCTCGACAGGGCTGTGTGATTGGTCGACAATCTGCCACAAAATGCGGGAGATAGGATTTTCACAGAAAAAATTTCAGGTTTTTTTATACTACTTGGAGATATCATTTTCAATTTTTTTCTCAAAATAAAAGGCTCCATAGGGCGTCACAATAACTACTCGCCATTTGCATCCACGCAAAAGTGAATGGAAGAGAGACCAATGATCAAGAGTAAATCTGTGCATATCAATGATGACAAGTTACATTTTTATTTGCACTCACCATGCGGTGGTTGAATCATATACAGGTTAAAAACGTCAAAATAAGACCATAAATGCTGATCACAAGTTGTCCCATTCAGGTCCAAAGCCGATATTGTATAAGCTAGCGAGGCAATTATCTTGCAGGTTAAGGGTGCCCTGCATCTCCATGCGCAGTCAGCACCGGTGAAGAAGATAGTAAGCAAACGGTGCACAGAGCTAGCCGAATGAACTCCAGCAGCAGACCAGGGCTAGCCGAATGAACTCCAGAACTAGCAGCACAAACTCAGCAACAGAATAACCATTGATCCAGCAATCTACAAAATAACCATTGAGCCTTGCAGAAATATCTTCAAATAATTTGCAATCCCTGCCATGGTTTTCCAGGGTCAGTACAACATAGCCACTCCCAGCTCACGCGAAGCACAAGCCCCTGGAGCTTTAAGTTTAGGTTGGCTGAACAACCTTACTCCATGCCACAAGGCATTCCCCGCCATTGATTTCATCAGTACCTGCCCAAACGAAGGCTCTCTCCCACTTCTCCACCGCTCCCAATACCCTGATGGCACCTCAGTGACTAGCAGGTGATGAATGAGCTTCGGAGCTTTACTGTCTTAATGAGGACGAGCCTTCCTGCCGTCGTGACAAGGCGAGACAAACATGGCCTGAATGCTTTTGCAGGCACAACTGGATATCGTCGAGAACCACCACTATATATGCATAGCATAGACAAACTGCTGGTAAAAAAATCAAAAGATCATGCACAATGCGCCGGGACCCACCAAGGAATTGACCTAGCCACACAAAGATCCCAACTGAGCGAGCAAGGGAATTATGCATCAACTGTCTATTGGCATTATTTATACCTTCACTATTCAATGGCTAGTGTGAGGTGCTGTGACTCTGTTTCCTCTTCGGATCAACAAACTGCAAAGCGAGGAATCCATAGTTCAGAATCTTTTGCCTTGATGTTCTTCCTCAATTCCTCGAAAGATTCAGGTATAGAGTGGTACTCATGAAACATGAGTCCTTTTGTCCTTTATAGGGGAAGAGAAGACAGTCATAATGTAGTATCGCAGATGATACATGCAAAGAAGAAAATTTGAGAAAAAGAGACTTACCACTGACGAGGATGGCAGTAGGTTAGAAGATGGTCAGCAATGGTGAAAGGGCGCACGGAGGGTCGGATCCTATCCTTCCCGTCATGTATTTGGCATGACACTGCTAGCCGCTCAGAGAAACCTGTCCTTACCGAGTGCACCACAACAGGGTCAAGGCCCAAAGAGAAGTAAATGGAGTTGCTGCTGACAGATGGGAGGTCCCTGGCCGAAACAGACAGGCACCGATCCCTGTTGAGGAACAGCGCGTGGCCACCGAGGCAGTTCACTGGGATCAGCTCACCGTGATCGATGTCCAACGCAAAGAGCTTATAGGCATTTTGCTGGAAGGGCTCCATGCCACAATTTTGTGCAGTTAAATGGTGGACGGCAAGCAGCACTCGCCCACCGGACTCCACGAGGAAGTAGCTGCATAGGTCCAGAACACCAAAATCATTTGGAACATGAGCAAGCACAGGGTGGGGTGATCTCGGGTACAGCTGTATGATCTTCATTGAGCCACCCATGGCGACGGTGGCGTAAAGCCTTCCTTGGAAGGGCAAGATGCTCCTAAGGAAAAGCCCTCGGTGGAGGACCTCCCAAGCGGGGCGGCCAGCCTCGGCGCCGATCACCACCCGGGTCCACGGGAACCATGCCACCACGGCAATGGAGGTCGCGGACGCGCTGCAGACCGCGGCATTCATGTCAAGCAGAGAGTTCCGGTCCCTGACAGCGTCGTGGAACACGGGGACGAGGGACGGGAGGTCGACCACGCCCCGCGTGAAGGGATGCAGCACCCGGACGGCGGCGGTGCGTTTGTTCAGAAGAATGATCAGTCCCTGGGTGAAGCCGACGATCCTGTGGCGCCGGAGCTCTGGCAGGCGGACGCGGAGGCGCCTGGCCGTCCGCGTGTGGAAGAAGCTGATCTCGCCGGCGTCGTCCGGGCGTACCCCGTCGCCGTCGCAGAGGGCGACCCAGCCGCGCGGCAGGAGGTCCGGTTTGCGCAGGGTGGGGTCGCGCGCGTCGCCCGTGCAGCTGCGCCAGCCGGAGCAGACGGCCCGGAAGACGATGTAGTCCACCAAGTCGCCGGCCAGCAGGCGGCTGGTGACGAGGTGAACCACATCGGTGGGGAGGGAAGCCCAGCCGCTTGCCTCAGGGGTCCGCCGGCGCTTGCAGGTGGAGAGCGGGGCCAAGGAGGGACCTTTGCGCCGCCTTCCCGCCGTCGGAGTATAAGTGGGTATCTTTTTCCCCATCGCGCGCAGCCTCGGCTTGCTCAGATTGATCTCCTCCGCCCTCTCCTCCATCTATATCCGGCCGGAACTTGGACTGCAGGGAGATCCGAGGAGTGACGGCAAATCCGAGGACTGAGGGAAAATCCGAGGGAGGAGGAAGCCTTCGACGTCGCGGATCCGGAAAATCGAGAAGAAATTAACTAAGGAAGAGGTAGGTGAGGAAGAAACTTACGGCCGCCGGCGTCGGGGTGAGAGGCCGGAGGGGATGGAGGCACGCCGCGCCGCCGTAGAACACTGAATGGGATAAGAAACGCCTTTTTGTTAGGGCCAATCCAAACGCCGGAGCAGAGCTGGGCACGGGCCGCGTGCTCCGCCTCCTGGGCCAGGCACGGCCTAGCTACTAAACGGGCTGGCACGTTGGCCTGTTTAGCACGCTCGGTTGCATATTTTTCAGCCTGTTGTGCGAGCGGACGTGCCGTGCCAGCCCGGGTGCCCAGCCTCCAAGCCGAGAACATGGCGCGTGCCGGACACATCCTGTTTAGCCTGTGCCCATGACGGGCCATGCCGGCGTGCTCGCGTGATAGCCTGGTTGGCCCGGCCCGTTTGGCTAGCTTTGCGCCGGAAGGGATGAAAATACAACTCATTTGGCAAACCGCCAACCGCAGGCACGCCTGGACGCGTCCGGGCGGCCCGTGAAGCAGCCACCCTTTCTAAATTTAAACCCTCAAACTCATGTCATCCATGCGATTATATAACATAAAATTCATCACAATTCAACAATGCAACAAAGCAAAACAGTTCAACAATTCAAACATGCTAAAATAAAATTCAAGTCTGGACCACGGCTGGCTAACTTGATGGATCACTCGTTGGACGTCATTTGTTGTCTTGACTGATACAACCTACACTATCTTAGAAGGTAAATTACATGCATAGTTTTCTAAAAAAATCTCCAATAAAAGTTCCATTTTCTACAATATATTTGTATGAATATTGTTGTGATGACATACATTGCCGGTTAGCAACCACATCAGCGTGGTCTCCTATCTTCTCGTGCATCCCGTACCACGGTGGCCGCTAGTACCTGCACCCAGTGCTAGGCTTTCTCGTGTCTCCCGCAGGTGCCACCGTTGGTCTACCTCGTCTCTTGCAATCTTAAGGCCATGGAGGTGCGGTGGATCCTAACCCTTGCGGCGGGAGGGCTTCATTTTCTAATGTTTTATTTTAGTTTTGTTAGGGTTTGTGTCCTGCTCAGAGATGCGAGGTGGTGGCTGCTCTCTGCAGATGGAATAAGGTTCTTCCATTCTAGGCCCCGTTCGGATGATGTTTCTAGTATCGCCCGACAGCGTGTTAAGGTTTGTCTTCAGCGGATCTCATGGGATTCGATCGACGCTAGTCTTCAGTGGATCCACGTGGATCCAGTCTCCGTTCGTCTGTGTTCGTGTGTCCATAGGTTGGATCCTTCCGATCTACATTTTCTTCATCGGCGTCGATTGTTGTTCTGGTGCGCTAGTCCTATGGGGTCTTAGCACGACGACTTCCTGACTGTCTAATACAACAAGGTTTGCCCGGCTCCAATGAGGGAGGGGCGATGACTGCGGCGTGCTTTTGGCTTGCCCCAGTGCTTGCAGTCGTCACTAGGTGGTTTATGGACCTGGCCTGGATGAATTTTCGTATTTTTGGTGTTCTTTGTACTACCTTGATAGTTGATGGATAGATCGAAAGTTTTCCTTAGATTTTTTGTTGTTGTGATGAGTAAAATAAAAATACGAGTGTGTTCACTAAATAGGCTCATATCGTTGTTTTGCACTAGCGGCCGGCCCGCGGGATATCTGCTGCACTAATGCACCCAACTTCCATTGCACCATTTAAAATGTTAGGGTTGCCTAAAAAAAATGTTAGGGAAATCTGGAAAAAAAATTAGTACATCAGCATTATCAATATGTGTTGCTGCAAAAATTCAAATCAAAATTTAAGGCATTGCTTGAGATACAAAAAATGAGAAATTTGTAATCAATAGAGGTAATGGGAAAATTCTCAGCCAAACGTATATTATATGCTATTCACTGTCGGATTTGTCATTTTTATATCTAATTTACATTTTGAATTTTGTGATAGCATATAAGTGTCAACGTGCTAAGTTTTTCTAATATTTTAGATAGTGCATCCGATACCGGCTACCAAATTTTTTGACACCTCGCTGGAGCTGCCACACCTATGCGAATGTACACGGTAGATTGTCAGATTTTTTGTACTTTTCTCACTAGCGTAGTGGGCCCGTTTGGTTGGTGACTAACTTTGTCGTAGTTTGTCACACAGTTTCATCACATCTGCCTTACTTGATGTGTCTAAAAAATTTAGCCACGCTTTGACTTGTCTTAGAAAATCTTGCCATACTTTTTATATGTGCAACATATGGAGAATTTTGCATTGCGCGTTGATAGAACCAAATACCAAACTAGTTTGACCAAACTTGCTTAACTCAAAGTGACGAAATGTGACAAAGTATGGCTAGGAACCAAACAACCGCTCTAGTGTTACTACCTACCGTGGAAAGTGCATGACTGTTGAGCTCGTGTGACTCTGACACACCAATTATTGTCACATACTATTGCGCATGGCCTGCTCCTCGGACAACATTGCCTCCTCCTCCGCGTGCAGCCTTACTGCCTGCTCCGACCATCCTTGCCTCATAGTCCCTACGTTCATTGATCTTCTTTTTCATCCCCGCAAGCCACTTCTTACATGCTCGTCCAAGACACTGTCATTCGTTAACATCATCTTGGCATCCTTCGCATCTCGAGCAAGTTGAAACCTCTTATTTTCAAGCTTAATTTCTCCAAATGTCCAGGTCTTCTCAAGCTCCCATTTGATCGCCACTTCGCTCTTCTCCAACTCGATTTTCTCCCTCTCATTTTGTAACTTCTTACTTGCCCTCTCCCGGTGCCAATCCATCCTTTCTTTTTGGGCATCCAACATGAGCTTTTACCTCTCTTCTTCCTTGTTCTCTCTTATGGAAAAAATGCACGTCCATATGGTGGACATTCTTGTAGCTGCGGTGTCACGGGAGGCCCTTGCTTTCCCCCACTTGTTTCTCATCACTTGTCGTTTATCCTTTGGCACGGTGGCTCTTCCATTCCCCCTTACAATTTCTTCCTCTTCTTTATCTAACCCAATTGATTGTTCGGAGTTTGAGACATCATTCTTCCTCTTTTCGGCCTTTAGATCTGCCACAAGTTGTTTCCACTTTGGTTTGAAATTCCATATCACCCAACAATGGCTAACATCAAATGCCTTCTTCTCTGTTTCTTCATACATAGTAGCCGCCACCAGTGTCTAGCAAACAATGTATGTATAACAATGAGAATGCAACACAAAAACAAACAATTCAAATGATGAAAAAGTGAAGTAATTTAGCTTGCGTGAGTTGACACTCCCATCACACTTTGAGGGCGTCCAAGCACTTGTGCATAGTAACCGACAACTTGTTCACTTCCCCTTGAATGGCCCCCCATTGATGTTGGAGAGATGGCATATTACAGTTGGTCATGAAAGGATGCGGCTCCACATATTGCTTGTGTTCATGATAATGCTTCCAAATCTTCTCCCAATACCTATATTGCCCTTTTGTTCCATGCCACATATGGGGTCCAATGTTGTGGCCAACAAAGATTTAACCAACAAGATATCCTCAAAAGTTGAGAATGCCAGACCTCTTGCCTTTGGCGTCTTTGGCTTCTTTTTTTGATTGAGGTTTGAAATCCCCCCAACTTGAAAGTAGGACAAGTTGGATCCCCCAACTCTTAGTCCATTTGACCCGGTTCTTGATTATCATTGATAATGTCTGACATGGTAAACTCCTAAAATTATCAAGATATCAAAAAAATGATCATGTCCGAAATGAACTAACAGTCTATGCAAAACATTGATCGTGGCATATGCAAAGTTGATCTGAGAGGAGCAAAATGAACATACCGAGTCTTGTGTCATTATGCCGAACGAGCTGTGGGCATCTCGGTGCCAAAGGTGCCCGTGCCTGAACGAGCTGCAGGAGGTGCCCCGCCGGCCTCTGCATTGGTGGAAAACTCTATGGAATGCCCCAATCGTCCGTCAGATCCTCCTCTGTCCCAACCAGGCCCGACGGCGCGATACTTGTCGGCGGCTGGATGGACGGGGTGCCGAGTCCCGGGCGTGGCAGTCCACGTCCACTACCCATGAGGTCGGATCCCTCTCGTACTGCCTCTGTCACCGGTTGATGTCTACTACACAACCTTCTTCTTGTAGACGTTGTTGGGCCTGGAAGTGCACAGGTTTATAGGACAGTAGCAAATTTCCCTCAAGTGGATGACCTAAGGTTTATCAATCCGTAGGAGGCGTAGGATGAAGATGGTCTCTCTCAAGCAACCCTGCAACCAAATAACAAAAAGTCTCTTGTGTCCCCAACACACCCAATACAAATGGTAAATTGTATAGGTGCACTAGTTCGGCGAAGAGATGGTGATACAAGTGCAATATAGATAGTAGATATAGGTTTTTGTAATCTAAAATAATAAAAACAGCAAGGTAACAAGTGGTAAAAGTGAGCATAAACGGTATTGCAATGGTAGGAAACAAGGCCTAGGGTTCATACTTTCGCTAGTGTAAGTTCTCTCAACAATAATAACATAGATAGTACATATGACAAGCCCTCAACATGCAACAAAGAGTCACTCCAAAGCCACTAATAGCGGGGAACAAACGTAGAGATTATGGTCGGGTATGAAACCACCACAAAGCTATTCTTTCGTATCGATCTATAAAAGAGTTTGTACTAGAATAACACCTTAAGATACAAATCAACCAAAACCCTAATGTCACCTAGATACTCCATTGTCACCTCAAGTATTCGTGGGCATGATTATACGATATGCATCACACAATCTCAGATTCATCCAACCAACATAAAAGTACTTCAAAGAGTGCCCCAAAGCCTCTACCGGAGAGTCAAGAACGTGTGCCAACCCCTATGCATAGGTTCCCAAGTGTCACGAAACCCGCAAGTTGATCACCAAAACATACATCAAGTGGCACATGATATCCCATTGTCACCACAGATAATCACGGCAAGACATACATCAAGTGTTCTCATAAAAGACTCAATCCGATAAGATAACTTCAAAGGGGAAACTCAATTCATCACAAGAGAGTAGAGGGGGAGAAACATCATAAGATCCAACTACAATAGCAAAGCTCGGGATACATCAAGATCGTGCCATAGAGGAACACGAGAGAGAACACGAGAGAGAGAGAGATCAAACACATAGCTACTGGTACATACCCTCAGCCCCGAGGGTGAACTACTCCCTCCTCGTCATGGATAGTGCCGGGATGATGAAGATGGCCTCCGGTGATGGGATCCCCCCTCCGGCAGGGTGCCGGAACAGGGTCTCGATTGGTTATTGGTGGCTACAGAGGCTTGCGGCGGCGGAACTCCCGATCTATTTTCTGTTCTGGAAGTTTTAGGGTACGTAGGTATATATGGGTGAAAGGAGTACGTCGGTGGAGCTACGGGGGCCCCACGAGGCAAGGGGCGCGCCCGGGGGGTGTGCGCGCCCCCACCCTCGTGAGCACCTCCCGTATCTTCTGACGTGGGGTCCAAGTCCATCAGGTGGGTTTCCTTCCAAAAATAACTTCTCCAGTTGATTTCGTTCCGTTTTGACTCCGTCTGATATTCCTTTTCCTCGAAACACTGAATAGGCATAAGACAACAAATCTGGGCTGGGCCTCCGGTTAATAGGTTAGTCCCAAAAATAATATAAAAGTGGATAATAAAGCCCAATATTGCCTAAAACAGTAGATAAAGTAGCATGGAGCAATAAAAATTTATAGATACGTTGGAGACGTATCAAGCATCCCCAAGCTTAATTCCTACTCGTCCTCGAGTAGGTAAATGATAAAAAAGAATTTTTGATGCGGAGTGATACTTTGGCATAATTTCAATGTAATTCTTCTTACTTGTGATATGAATATTCAGATCCGAAAGATTCAAGACAAAAGCTCATATTGACACAAAAATAATAATACTTCAAGCATACTAATCAAAGCAATCATGTCTTTTCAAAATAGCATGGCAAAAGAAAGTTCATCCCTACAAAATCATATAGTTAGGCTATGCTTCATTTTCGTCACACAAAGATGTTCCCAACTTCTATAACCCCGATGACAAGCCAAGCAATTGTTTCATACTTCAATAATCTCAAACTTTTTCAACCTTCACGCAATACATGAGCGTGAGCCATGGATATAGCACTATGGGTGGAATAGAATATGATGATGGGGATTGTGTGGAGAAGACAAAAGAGGAGAAAGTCTCACATTGACGAGGCTAATCAACGGGCTATGGAGATGCCCATCAACTGATGTCAACATGAGGAGTAGGGATTGCCATGCAACGGATGCACTAGAGCTATGAATGCTCAACAAAAGAAAATTAGTGGGTGTGCATCCAACTTTCTTGCTCATGAAGACCTAGGGCATTTGAGGAAGCCCATCGTAGGAATATACAAGCCAAGTTCTATAATGAAAAATTCCAACTAGTATAAAAAGACAACTTATGAGACTCACTACATGAAGAACAAGGTGCTACTTTGAAGCACAATATATGAGACTCACTACATGAAGAACAAGGTGCTACTTTGAAGCACAAGTGTGGAAAAAGAGATAGTAGCATTGCCCTTTATTTTTTTTATTTTTTTGGGCCTTTTTTATTTATTTTGGCCTTTCTCTTTTTTTTGGGCCTCTTTTTTTGACCTTTCTTTTTTTGGGGCAATGTTCTAATAATGATGATCATCACACTTCTATTGATTACAACATAAGGATTACAACTCGAAACTTAGAACAAGATATGAATCTATATGAATGCCTCCGGCGGTGTACCGGGATGGTGCAATGAATCAAGAGTGACATGTATGAAAAATAATGCATGGTGGCTTTGCCACAAATACGATGTCAACTACATGATCATGGAATGGCAATATGACAAAAGTAATGTATGTCATTGAAAGGATCGATATGGTTGACTAGAGGGGGGGGGTGAATAGGCAACTAACAATTTTTAAGCTTTCCTTTACCAAATTAAACTTTGCAACAAAATAGGTTGTCTAGATATGCAACTATGTGAGCAACCTATATGATGCAACAACAACTAACACATAAGCAAGCAAGGGATACAACACAAGTAGGCTTGCAAGAGTAAAGGCACGGAATAACCAAGAGTGGAGCCGTTGGAGACAAGGATGTGTTACCGAAGTTCCTTCCTTTTAAGGGGAAGTACGTCTCCATTAGAGCGGTGTGGAGGCACAATGATCCCCAAGAAGCCACTAGGGCCACCGTATTCTCCTCACACCATCACACAATGCGAGATGCCGTGATTCCACTATTGGTGCCCTTGAAGGCGGCAACCGGACCTTTACAAACAAGGTTGGGGCAATCTCCACAACAATTGGAGGCTCCCAACGAAACCACAAAGCTTCACCACAATGGAATGTGGCTTCGAGGTGACCTCAACCGTCTAGGGTGCTCAAGCACCCAAGAGTAACAAAATCCACACTAGAAAGTATGGGGGAAGCAAATATCCTTTGGTGGAAGTGTAGATCTAGGTCTCCTCCTTCAATCCCTAGCAAATCAACAAGTTTGAATGGCTAGAGAGAGAGATCGGGCAAGAGAGCTTGAGAGCATTAATGGTGGAGTGAGAGAGGTAAGAGGTGAGCGTGGTAGGTGGAAGAACCACCTTATATAGCAGCCCACATAAATCCAACCGTTACTGCGTTTTCAGTACTGCAGCGGTACAACCGCTCCTTGTCCCGGTACAACCGGGACTCACGATGTAGCTGCAGAACCCTACCAGGCGGTACAACCAGGCCATCGGGCGGTAGTACCGGTTATTGGAAAATAACCGGACCAACCGCCCAGTCACCGCACAACTACTGCACAGAAACAGAACGGAGTCACCCTTGAGGGCGGTAGTTGGGCGGTGCAGGGCCGGTGCAACCGCTTGGCCTTGAACGCTTGAGGGGCTAAGGTATGAGCGGAAGAACCGCTCGAACCTCCGGTTGTACCGGTTGATAAGGAACAACCGGACCAACCGGGCCACCACCGCCCAGCCACCGCATCAAAACAGAAGCCTGACCGGTACATGGGCGGTGCATGGCCGGAATAACCGCTGCTGGTCTTTGCAGAGTCAGGTGGCGGTACCACCGCCCAGAGGCAGCGGTACCACCGCTCGACAAAGGCAGGGAAGCGCCAAGAGCCAGCGGTACAACCGCTCGGACGAGCGGTACAACCGCTGGGAAAACACAACAAAGATTAAATTAAGATGGAGGCACTCTCTCGACAAAAGAGGGGTGATGGAGGTGTACGTGAATGGATTCCCCTATTCTTTCCAAAGTGGATTCCCTCTTGATAGTACGGGATCCCTACGACCAAAGAGATAAAAAGCGTAGAGGATTCCGTCTTCAATCAATTCCTTCGAGAGAGAACCACTAACTGATGTAAGCCTAATCATCGAGAACCTGAAACATTTAGCACAGGATTAGACCAACAAAAGGTTTTCATCATCATCCAAAACATAAGGTAGGGAAATGCCCTTTCAATCTCCCCCTTTTTGGTGGATGATGACAACAACACGATATAAGATAGAAGTCTATAGAATCTAGTCGGAGCTCCCCCTAGATGTGTGCCCCAAGTTGAACTAGATGTAAGAGAGCATGGGCATACTTCAAGGTCGAGACTCCCCCTAGATTTTATAGGCTCGCCACTTAAAGCACATAACATGAAGGTAGCCAACATAATGAAACAAGAGCAATACTACCAATAAGGACCAACGAGCATAAAGATAAGATAGCAGGAGTGGCACAAAATCCACACAAAGCAAACCGAGAACGACCAAAGTTCAACTGGAGACCACAGACAAGTTCAACACGAGACACACACTACGCAACCACCCATGCAACTCCCGAGTCCTATCACACTCTCTCCCCCTTTGGCATCAGGACACCAAAAAGGAAGAGAGCGAAGCTATCTCCCCAGGCTTAGTCGTCCTCCTCTGACTCCTCGGTAGCATCTGGATCTTCATCATTGTCAGAATCTTCACCATTATCAGAAACTTCATCATCGTCCCGATCTGAGTCCTCCATGATATCATCAGCAGAAGTAAAGGTGGTGGAGGGCTGAGGGGGGGCTTCATCATCAGTCTAGGTGTTGTGGGAAGATATCCAACGCTCCTTCGGTGTGATGCTCTTCTCAGAACCACTCAGAACCGACATGTTGAGGTGCCTCATCATAGCAATTTGGCGACGCCGGGCATGCTTCTCATTGACATGTGCCTCATACATCCTCTTCTGGATGTCAGACTGAAGGCAGAAAGTCTTCTTCACCTTGGCAGCGAGCTTGTCCACCCACGAGGGCTTGGCCCCTGGCTCCAACTCAAAATCCTCATCATCAGAAGTGGCATAGACATCCTCAGGAGCATCAGCAGGGAAACGTGGCTCGGCGTTCTTCTTCTTCTTAAGGAGCTTGACTTCATGAATGGTAAGATTGTCAGGAGAGGTGAGGGGCTCTCCAGGACGACGAACGTCCCACACGGATTCAAAAAGCACATGACAAATGGAGCATAAATGGGGACTTTCCTGTAGATGACCATGTTGTACATCTCGTGCCACAACCAGTTGGACACATCAAACATCTCCCCAGATCCCACCTTGGTCTTCATAGCAACCATCAAGTCAACAAGATAGCCATGGATTTCATCTTGATTCCCCACTTTGGGCAGAAGCACATTGCGAAAAACACGATGCATGATGTCATAGACCTTCACCAAGTCCTTAGATTCACCAATAATACCACGGCCCCGGATGTACAGAGGGGCAAGCTTCTCCTTAGGCATGGGGTCAGGATGATCATGGGGGCGAATGCCACCCCTTCCTTCCAGTCCGGTATCATCGTACCCAATAGCATTGCAAAAGGTCCTCCATGGAACTTGAAAGAGCTCATCACGGCACATGAAAGTGAGGGTGCGCGCGTCATCTTCTCCAAAGTGAACGGTGGCATAGAACTGATGGATGAGTTGAACATCAAAGTCACAGTTGACGGACATGAGTTTGACAAGATCAAACTCCTCACAAAGAGCCAAAGCCTCACCAAAATACTCCAGGTTGTTCCTCCAATGATCAAGATCGATGGTCCACTGCTTGGCATATCTGTTCTTGTTGTGCTCAAAGAGTTCATGAACAATCCGTACTTGCATCTCATTCCGAAACTGAACAGTGGTCCAACGAGGAGCTACGGGAACCACATAAGGATTCTTTGAGCGGAAGGCTTCCCAATCCTTGGCTTTCCAACGGTGGAGTGGCATTACCACATGTTGCTTGGCAGCGGCAGACTTTTCACGGCGAGTGGTCTTAGTGGGGATCACAACTTCCTCTTCATTAGCAGACACAGCCGGGGGCGGAGTCCTTCGAGCCCTCTTCTTGGTCTTGCGAGGAGCAGAGCGAGAACTAGAGCCACCTGAACACAAACACGAAGGGACCACACGAAAACCAACAAGAATGAGAGGAAAGCACACGAAAAATGCAACAACATAGAAACCAGAACAGTGCTGTGTGGTTCATACATTCCGGTTGTACCGGATCTCCCACCGGTAGTACCGCCCCATCGGTTGTACCGCCCGTCTGGCCGGTAGAACCACTGACAGTGGCACTACCAGGGTAGTTAGATCTATTCAAGACGTGCAAATCACACAAGCAATATTCGGAGTTCTAGATACTGCACAGACACAAGAAAAACAACGATCTCTCCCAACCAAAGAACAAACACTAAACTAGGAGGGTAAAGTAATGCCCTAAAACAAGAAGAAACCCTAGAACAAAGAACGAAGAACAAGGGCATTACCACCATCCATGGGAGAAGATCGGAAGGCCTCCACGGAGAGAATCCACGGAGAGCCCACGGGTCCGAAGCGCGGGGCGCACTCCGGGGAGGGGCAGAGGTGACCGGCGGCTAGGGCAAGGAGGAGGCAAACGGGGACAAAGGGGAAAAAGAAGAAAACCCTTCGCCTCGTCGGATATAAATAGGCCCATAATCATGCGGTGGTAGAACCGCTCCTAGGACCGGTTGTACCGCAAGTCAGGTGCTGACAGATTGTAGTGGGCGGTACTTCCGTTTCCTGAAGGGCACCGCAAGTAACGCCCGGAGAAAACTGGTAGTACCGGTTATTAGAAAATAACCAGACCAACCGCCCAGCCACCGCACAACTACCGCACCGAAACAGAACGGAGCCCGGACGGAGAGGCCCCAGTGAAAATGGGCGGTATAACCGCCCAAGCACCGAAAGCAACCCAACTAGGGCAGCACAACCAGGTATCAGCGGTAGAACCGCCCGTGACACCGGTTGTACCGCCCGACCACCAAAGCCCAGACCAAAAGAAGAGAACAAGACAAACGGGACAACAACTAAGAGAAACCAAACACTAAGAACAGAGACAAGAACGAAGGGAAAACAAACACGACCGCATGCAAGCAGAGCGAGCTCAGTCCTCTCTCTTAAGAGAGGGCGGTGGCCGAAGCCACCTATGTTTGAGTCAATTGGTATGGCACCGCGAAGAATTATCCTTGGGCCCATGACCAAAACTCGTCTTTGAAACACAAGTACCATAAAAAATGGCTAATGTGACAGAGTTGATCGATTTATGCATAATGGGGGGAGGGAGAGTTCATCGAGAGAACAACACTCCCCCTATGTCCATGCCTACACCAAAACTAGACAACAAGTTGAGTGTGGTGGGGGGTGCAAGGGTTCAAGTCACATTGCTCGAATGAATGATATTTAGCTCATGCCTTAACTCGCGAAATCTTGCTTCATCCAAGGGCTTCATGAAAATATCTGCAAGGTTATCATGAGTGTTGACATACTTGAGCTCGATCTCCCCTCGCCTAATGTGATCCCGGATGAAATGATACCTAATCTCAATATGCTTCGTCTTGAAGTGTTGCACCGGGTTGAGAGAAATCTTGATGGCACTTTCCTTGTCACACCAAAGAGGCACTTTGTCACAAGTGACACCGTATTCCTTTAAAGTTTGCCTCATCCATAGGAGTTGTGCACAACAACTACCGGCCGCCACATATTCCGCTTCGGTGGACGAGAGAGACACACAACTTTGCTTCTTGGAAGACCAACTCACCAAAGAGCACCCAAGAAACTGGCACCCTCCGAAAGTGGACTTCCTATCCACTTTGTCTCCTGCCCAATCGGAATCCGTAAAACCTTCAAGCTTGAAGTTTGCTCCTCTTTGGTACCATAAGCCAAAGTTTGGGGTATGAGCCAAATATCGAAAGATTCGCTTGACCGCCACATAGTGACTTTCCTTCGCTGTGGCTTGAAACCGTGCACACATCCCCACACTCAACATGATATCCGGTCTAGATGCACAAAGGTAAAGCAAGGAGCCAATCATGGAGCGATATACCTTTTGATCCACTGCTTTACCATTGGGATCAATGTCAAGTTGGCACTTGGTGGGCATTGGAGTAGTAGCCGGCTTGACATCACTTAGCTTGAATCTTTTTAGCATGTCTTGAGTGTATTTGGCTTGGTTGATGAAGGTTCCTTCTCTTCTTATTTTGATGTCAAAACCAAGGAAGAACTTCAACTCTCCCATCGAGGACATCTTGAACTTGGAGGTCATGAGAGCGGCAAATTCCTCATTGAAAGCTTTGTTAGGGGAACCAAAGATAATATCATCAACATATAGTTGGCATACAAACAACTCCCCTTTGACCTTCTTAGTAAAAAGAGTGGGGTCGATTAGTCCCACCTCAAATCCACGATCTTGTAACAACTCGGTAAGGTGGTCATACCACACACGTGGGGATTGTTTAAGGCCATAGAGTGCCTTATCAAATTGATACACATGATCCGGAAAGTAGGGATCCTCAAACCCGGGGGGTTGCTTGACATAAACCAACTCATTAATAGGACCATTAAGAAAAGAACTTTTCACATCCATTTGTTGCAACTTAAAGTTGTGATGGGAAGCATAGGCAATCAACAAACGTATGGATTCAAGACGAGCAACCGGAGCAAAGGTTTCACCATAGTCGATACCCTCAACTTGGGAGTAGCCTTGTGCTACCAATCTTGCCTTGTTGCGAACGATGTTCCCATGAGCATCTTGCTTGTTCTTGAAGATCCACTTGGTTCCAATGACGTTGTGGTTCCCCGATGGCCTTGGCACCAATCTCCATACTTTGTTGTACTCGAAGTTGTTGAGTTCTTCATGCATGGCATTGAGCCAATCCGAGTCTTCGAGCGCCTCATAGACCTTTTGGGGTTCAACACAAGAGACAAACTCGTGATGTTCACAATAGTTTGCTAATTGTCTACGAGTGCTTACCCCCTTTCTTAGGCTTCCAACCACATTTTCCATGAGATGGCCTTGGGTGGTGAGCTTGGAAGCAATCTTCGCGGCACGACGCTCTAATTCCTCCTCGGGTGTGGAAGGAGGAGGGTTGACTTGATCATCTTGAGCGACGTCTTGAGCTTGTTCTTGATCTTGAGCTTGCTCTTCATCTTGAACTTGCTCGAGGGGGAGAACTTGACCTTGGGCATCATTTAGAGGTTCACCACCATCTTGAGGTTGATCTTGCCCTTGGTCTTGTTCACGAGGTTGAGGGCCTTCACTTTGTTCTTCGGAAGCGTGTGGGTCTTGGTGAGGTGATGGCTCCACTTGAGTAGAGCATTGTCCTTCTCCTTCAGCCACAAGGGGTTCCTCAATGGGTAGAATTTGACCAATACCCATTCTTCTTATGGCTTGGGGAGGAATTTCATCACCTACATCACAAGTACCACTTTGCTCCACTTGGGAGCCGTTATTTTCATCAAACTCCACGTTACACGTCTCCTCAATGAGTCCGGTGGACTTGTTGAGAACACGGTAAGCATGAGAGTTTGTAGCATAACCAACAAATATGCCCTCATGAGCTCTAGCCTCAAATTTAGACAAACGAACACCTTTCTTGAGAATGAAACACTTACAACCGAACACCCGGAAGTACTTGAGGTTGGGCTTGTTGTCGGTGAGTACCTCATAAGGGGTCCAAGCCTTTGCGGAGATAGAGCCGATTGGATGCATGACATGCGGTGTTGATGGCTTCGGCCCAAAAGTTGTATGGAGACTTGAACTCCGCCATCATGGTCCTTGCCGCATCCATCAACGTCCGGTTCTTCCTCTTCGCTACACCATTTTGTTGAGGAGTATAAGGTGCAGCATATTGATGCTTGATCCCCTCATCACTGAGAAACTCATCCAAGGTGTAGTTCTTGAACTCGGTGCCGTTGTCACTTCTTATTGTCAAGATCTTTGCATTATGTTGACGTTGAGCTTCATTTGCAAAGTCGATGACGATTTGTTGAGTCTCACTCTTCCTCTTGAAGAAGTATACCCAAGTGTATCTTGAATAGTCATCCACAATCACCAAGCAATACTTCCTACCTCCAAGACTATCAAAAGATGGAGGCCCAAAGCGATCCATGTGAAGGAGCTCCAAGGGTCTCTTCGAGTAGATGATGGTTGATGGAGGGTGAGCCTTCTCATGAAGCTTTCCTTCGATACAAGCACTGCAAGCACGATCTTTGGCAAAACTAACATTTGTTAGTCCACGGACATGGTCCCCCTTGAGAAGACTTTGCAAAGATCTCATATTGACATGGGCCAAACGGCGATGCCAAAGCCATCCCACGTCAACTTTAGCCATTAGGCAAGTCGCGGTCTTAGTGGGTCGCTCCGAAAAGTTAATCACATAGAGACCGTTCTCGACATGCCCAACAAAGGCTACTTTAAGAGTCTTGCTCCACAAGAGGGCCACGGTATCAATATCAAAGAACGTAGCAAAGCCCATGAGTGCAAGTTGACGAACGGAAAGCAAATTGTATGTGAGGGACTCAACAAGCATGACTTTCTCGATTGTTAGATCATGAGAAATGACAACCTTGCCGAGACCCAATACCTTAGAATGTGATGCATCACCCCACTCGACATTGGTGGGAATAGATGGAATTTCTTGCACGTCCACCACCAAGTCCTTGCTCCCAGTCATATGATTTGTTGCTCCACTATCGAGCAACCATGATCCCCCACCGGAAGCAAACACCTACAAGAGATCAATGCTTGGTTTTAGGTACCCATTTAGTAATGGGTCCTTTGATGTTAGTAACAAGGTTCTTGGGAACCCAAATAGACCACTCAATATACTCATAAGGAGAACCAACAAATTTAGCATAAACATGTCCATCACTAGCATGGCACAACACATATGATGGGTTAAAGTCGCCGGCTTTGTTTGAGGAAACGCTCTTGCCCTTTTGGACATCAACTCCCTTCACTTTTTCCTTCTTCTCCTTAGGAGCACCCTCTCCCTCTTTCACAAACGTTTGCTTGAGAGGAGGAGGACGTTTGATCTTGTTGTTCTTCTTCTTCTTGCTCTTGGACTTGGGTGCAAACCCAATTCCTTCCTTGGCCACAACTTCCTTTTGATTGCTCAAAAGGTCGTTGAGGTTTTTCTCACCTTGAATGCATGTCACAAGGCCTTTCTCAAGTTGATCCTTCAACTTGGCATTCTCCTTCACAAGATGCACATGCTCACAACACGGGTTAGTAGCACATGCATTATCAATTAATACCATATGAGGAAAGGTGGCCTTTTCCTTGATTAGCTTAACTTGGAGTTGAGCATGAGACTCCTTGAGGTTAGTGTGAGCACCCTTCAAGACCTTGTGGGCCTTGTCAAGTATCTCAAACTCCTCTTTGAGTCTAGCATGATCAACCCCAAGTTTAGCCTTCTCGGAAGTTAGCACACGAGACACGACAAGAGCATGATCAAGATCTTTCTTTAACTTGGCATGGTCATCATTGTGTGACTCCTCACAAGTCAAACGATGCACACGCTCTTCCTCGAGAGCATTAGAGAGATCCTATATATCATCGGCATAGTCATGACTATGACCTTCCATCTTAGAGATGGTTTCTTCGTGAGCCTCGATCATGTCATTGGCCTCACCAAGTTGTTCCAAGAGAGCAACAAAGTGCTTCTTGGATTCACCCTTGAGCTTACTCATAAAAGACTCAAGTTCATTCACTTCCTCATTAGACTCAACATGTTCATCAATGCAATCCTCCAAGGAGGGATTAGTAATGATGGTGGTTGTGATGTTGGGGGTTACCTTGTTTGAAGCTTTAGCCATGAGGCACTTGGCGGTGATGTTTTCGTTGGGTGAATCAAAGAGAGACACCGGGGGAGTAGTAGCAATGGCAACAGATGCCATGGCCATTGTTTCTCCACTTTCATCATCATCGTCATCCTCTTGGTATTCTTCTTGAACCACCAACCCATGAGTTGGAGTCTTCTTGGCGAAGTTGTTCTTGTTGGGGAAGGACTTGGCTTTGTCTTTTCGAATGAATTTGCCACCATTGTCTTCCCGCTTCTCGTAAGGACAATCTGCAACAAAATGGCTCACATTGCCACAGTTGAAGCAAGTTCTAACTCGTTGCTTGCCCTTGACACCACTTGAGTTGTTCTTGTTGAAGTTGGGTCTTGAATTCTTCTTGCTCCAAAATTGTCTTGAAGCAAGGGCCATGTGCTCATGATAATCATACTTGGTGTCTTCGGGATTGCTCTCCTCATCTTCCACTTCTTCCTCTTCTTACATGATGATCTTGGCCTTCAAAGCAAGGTTGGGCTTCTTTGCCCTTTGAGAACGGAGCACCGCATTGTCGACGGTCTTCTCCAAGATGCTCATTGCAACGAACTCATCCAACACTTCACTTGAGGTCATGGAGTGGAAGTCCGGTCTTTTACGGATGACGGAGGACATGGCCTTGTTGTAGGGCATCATGGCCTTGAGGAACTTGCGCTTGATCCAATTGTCATCCGTGTCCTTGCTTCCATGATCTCGGAGTGAGACCGCGAGTTTGGTCACTCTTCAAAAGAGCTCACGAGGTTCTTCATCTTCTTTCATTGCAAACTCATCGGCTTCATCTTGCACCACTTCATAGTTGGAGCGTTGAATGCTAGCACTTCCTCGATAGAGAGACTCAACACATTTCCATGCTTCTTTAGCCATGGCATGAGGTCGAAGATGAGGGAGATCTTCGGGAAGGATTGCATCTTGGATGATGAAGAGAGCACTCTCATTGAATTGATTGTCCACGGCTTCTCGAGGGGTGAAGTTGCTTGGGTCATGAGGATAGAAACCTTCTTCAATGATTCTCCAAAGGTTAGTGTTCACATGTTTTAAATGACGCTTAAAGCGATAAACCCAAGAATCAAAATCTTCATGTTTCTCATATTTAGGAGGAGGACCGGCATGATTCAAATGCGTGGAAGGAATCGGCCCTCCATAAATTGGGGGTTCCACATGGGCAAAGATGCCGGTGCTATTTCTACCACTAATAGAAGGACTCTTTTCAATGTTAGCTCCCCCCTTGTCGGAGGTAGCATCCATCACCTTGTTGGTGGGATCACCCACTCTCATCGGCGAGGTAGATTGTTTAAGTCCTTCTAGGAATTCCTTAAACATGTCCTTGACCTCGGTCGTCATGGAGGTTTTCAATGTTTCCAAAGCCACATTGAATTCCTCACGTGAGATCGAGTTACCCCCATCTCCCGTAGATGATATCGGATCCGCACCGGAGTGCTCTCCCACATCATCTACGACATCAACCATACTCTTCGGATGGTAAAGTCCTTAGAAAGAGACGAGGCTCTGATACCAATTGAAAGTATCGATATGGTTGACTAGAGGGGGGGTGAATAGGCAACTAACAATTTTTAAGCTTTCCTTTACCAAATTAAACTTTGCAACAAAATAGGTTGTCTAGATATGCAACTATGTGAGCAACCTATATGATGCAACAACAACTAACACATAAGCAAGCAAGGGATACAACACAAGTAGGCTTGCAAGAGTAAAGGCACGAAATAACCAAGAGTGGAGCCATTGGAGACGAGGATGTGTTACCGAAGTTCCTTCCTTTTAAGGGGAAGTACGTCTCTGTTAGAGCGGTGTGGAGGCACAATGCTCCCCAAGAAGCCACTAGGGCCACTGTATTCTCCTTACACCCTCACACAATGCGAGATGCCGTGATTCCACTATTGGTGCCCTTGAAGGTGGCAACCGGACCTTTACAAACAAGGTTGGGGCAATCTCCACAACAATTGGAGGCTCCCAACGAAACCACGAAGCTTCACCACAATGGAATGTGGCTTCGAGGTGACCTCAACCGTCTAGGGTGCTGAAGTACCCAAGAGTAACAAAATCCACACTAGAAAGTATGGGGGAAGCAAATATCCTTTGGTGGAAGTGTAGATCTAGGTCTCCTCCTTCAATCCATAGCAAATCAACAAGTTTGAATGGCTAGAGAGAGAGATCGGGCAAGAGAGCTTGAGAGCATTAATGGTGGAGTGAGAGAGGTAAGAGGTGAGCGTGGTAGGTGGAAGAACCACATTATATAGTAGCCCACATAAATCCAACCGTTACTGCGTTTTCAGTACTGCAGCAGTACAACCGCTCCTTGTCCCGGTACAACCGGGACTCACGATGTAGCTGCAGAACCCTACTAGGTGGTACAACCGGGCCATCGGGCGGTAGTACCGGTTATTAGAAAATAACCGGACCAACCACCCAGCCACCGCACAACTACCGCACCGAAACAGAACAGAGTCACCCTTGAGGGCGGTAGTTGGGCGGTGCAGGGCCGGTGCAACCGCTTGGCCTTGAGCGCTTGAGCGGCTAAGGTATGAGCGGAAGAACCGCTCGAACCTCCGGTTGTACCGGTTGATAAGGAACAACCGGACCAACCGGGCCACCACCGCCCAGCCACCGCATCAAAACAGAAGCCTGACCGGTACATGGGCGGTGCATGGCCGGAACAACCGCTACTGGTCTTTGCAGAGTCAGGTGGCGGTACCACCGCCCGGAGGCAGCGGTACCACCGCTCGACAAAGGTAGGGAAGCGCCAAGAGCTAGCGGTACAACCGCTCGGACGAGCGGTACAACCGCTGGGAAAACACAGCAAAGATTAAATTAAGATGGAGGCACTCTCTCGACAAAAGAGGGGTGATGGAGGTGTACGTGAATGGATTCCCCTATTCTTTCCAAAGTGGATTCCCTCTTGATAGTACGGGATCCCTACGACCAAAGAGATAAAAAGCGTAGAGGATTCCGTCTTCAATCAATTCCTTCGAGAGAGAACCACTAACTGATGTAAGCCTAATCATCGAGAACCTGAAACATTTAGCACAAGATTAGACCAACAAAAGGTTGTCATCATCATCCAAAACATAAGGTAGGGAAATGCCCTTTCAGTCATGAATATGATGATGGATGTTGCATGGCAATATATCTCGGAATGGCTATGGAAATGCCATGATAGGTAGGTATGGTGGCTGTTTTGAGGAAGATATAAGGAAGTTTATGTGTGATAGAGCTTATCGTATCACGGGGTTTGGATGCACCGGCGAAGTTTGCACCAACTCTCAAGGTGAGAAAGGGCAATGCACGGTACCGAAGAGGCTAGCAAAGGCGGAAAGGTGAGAGTGCGTATAATCCATGGACTCAACATTAGTCAAAAGAACTCATATACTTATTGCAAAAATTTAGAAGACATCAAAAATCAAGTACTACGCGCATGCTCCTAGGGGGATAGATTGGTAGGAAAAGACCATCGCTCGTCCCCGACCTCCACTCATAAGGATGCACAAGCCAGGTACACTTCATGTTTCAAATCTGTTACACAACTTTAACCATACGTGCATGCTACAGGACTTGCAAACTTCAACACAAGCCTTTCTCAAATTCACAATTACTCAACTAGCACGACTTTGATATTATCACCTCCATATCTCAAAACAATTATCAAGCATCAAACTTATCTTAGTATTCAATTCACTCATAAGAAAGTTTCACATATCTTGAATACCAAGTATTAATATTAAGCAAATTACCATGCTATTAACGACTCTCAAAATAATCTAATTGAAGTATGAGAGTTCATCTATTTCTTAAAAATAAAACTACCACCATGCTCTAAAAGATATAAGTGAAGCACTAGAGCAACAACAAACTACTCCGAAAGATATAAGTGAAGATGAATGAGTAGCTAAATAATTATGCAACTATGCGAAGACTCTCTCTCAATTAATAATTTCAGATCTTGATACTTTATTCAAACAGCAAGCAAAGCTAAATAAAACTACAATGCAAGGATAGCACAACTCATATGAAGAAGCAAAAACTTAGGCTCAACCGATACTAACCGATAGTTGTTGAAGAAGAAAGGCGGGATGCCCCAAGCTTAGATGCTTGAGACTTCTTGAAATATTATCTTGGGGTGCCTTGGGCATCCCCAAGCTTGAACTTTTGTGTCTCCATAATTCCTCTCATATCATGGTTTCTCTTTTTATCAAAAGCTTCATTCACAACAAACTCAACAAGAACTCGTGAGATAGGTTAGTATAAACCAATGCAAAAACTTATCATTTTCTACTGTAACAAATCACTAAAATTATTATTCAACATTTCATACTAAATGCCTCTGCATATTTAATACTCCTATCCTCAAATAGAATCATTAAACAAACAAACATATGCAAACAATGCAAACATAACAGCAATCTGCAAGAACAGTACAGTCTGTAAAGAATGCAAGAGTATCAATACTTCCCTAACTCCAAAAATTATGAACTAAAATTCCCACTGTAGTAAATTTATGAGAGCTCAATATTCAAAAATATTCAACATTATACCACTCTCTGACTTTTCTAGGGGATTTTTGTAACAGCGGTAAACTTTCTGTTTTCACACAGCAACATGTAAACTAGCAAAATAAGCATGGCAAAGGCTATCCTTGACTTTTTTATTGAAACTAAAGAGGCAAAACACAATTCTAACTAACATCAAGCAAAAACTAAAAAAGAAATTGACGCTCCAAGCAAAACACATATCATGTGGTGAATAAAAATATAGCTCCAAGTAAAGTTACCGATGAACGAAGACGAAAGAGGGGATGCCTTCCGGGGCATCCCCAAGCTTAGGCTCTTGGTTGTCCTTGAATATTACCTTGGGGTGCCTTGGGCATCCCCAATCTTAGGCTCTTGCCACTCCTTATTCCATAGTCCATCGAATCTTTATCCAAAACTTGAAAACTTCAACCACACAAAACTCAAAACAAAACTCGTAAGCTGCGTTAGTATAAGAAAATAAAACCACCACTTAGGTACTATAATGAACTCATTATAAATTCATATTGGTGTAATATCTACTGTACTCCAACTTATATATGGTTCATACCCTCCGATACTACTCATAGATTCATCAAAATAAGCAAACAACACATAGAAAACAGAATCTGTCAAAAACAGAACAGTCTGTAGCAATCTGTATAAACGTATACTTCTGGAACCCCAAAAATTATGAAATAAATTTCTGGACCTGATAAATTTGTCTATTAATCATCTGCAAAAATAATCAACCTAAAAGCACTCTCCAGTAGAAAATGGCAGCTATTCTTGTGAGCGCTAAAGTTTCTGTTTTTCACAGCAAGATCACATAAACTTCACCCAAGTCTTCCCAAAGGTTCTACTTGGCACTTTATTGAAACAAAAGCTATAAAACATGATTACTACAGTAGCATAATCATGTGGACACACAAAAACATTAAAGATAAATATTGGGTTGTCTCCCAACAAGCGCTTTTCTTTAATGCCTTTTAGCTAGGCATGATGATGACAATGATGCTCACATAAAAGATAAGAATTGAAACATAACGGGAGCATCATGAAGCATATGACTAGCACTTTTAAGTATAACCCACTTCCTATGCATAGGGATTTTGTGAGCAAACAACTTATGGGAACAATAATCAACAAGCATAGGAAGGTAACACAAGCATAGCTTCAAGAATTTAAGCACATAGAGAGGAAACTTGATATTATTGCAATTCCTACAAGCATATGTTCCTCCCTCATAATAATTTTCAGTAGCATCATGAATGAATTCAACAATATAACCAGCACCTAAAGCATTATTTTCATGATTTACAAGCATAGAAAATTTACTACTCTCCACATAAGCAAAATTCTTCTTTATAGCATATGTATCATCACAATAATCATCATAGATAGGAGGCATGCTTTCATCATAGTAAATTTGCTCATCAAAGCTTGGGGGACAAAAATATCATCTTCATCAAACATAGCTTCCCCAAGCTTGTGGCTTTGCATATCATTAGCATCATGGATATTCAAGGAATTCATACTAACAACATTGCAATCATGCTCATCATTCACATATTTCATGCCAAGCATTCTATGTAATTCTTCTTCTAACACTTTGGCACAATTTTCCTTTCCATCATACTCACGAAAGATATTAAAAAGGTGAAGCATTTGAGACAAACTTAACTCCATTTTTTTGTAATTTTATTTTATAAAATAAACTAGTGCTAAAACAAGAAACAAAAAGATTCGATTGCAAGATCTAAAGATATACCTTCAAGCACTCACCTCCCCGGCAACGGCGCCAGAAAAGAGCTTAGTTGATGGGGTGTGAGTGAGTGCCCTTTACCTAACCTCCCGGGCAACGGCGCCAGAAAAGAGCTTGATGTCTACTACACAACTTTCTTCTTGTAGACATTGTTGGGCCTGCAAGTGCACAGGTTTGTAGGACAGTAGCAAATTTCCCTCAAGTGGATGACCTAAGGTTTATCAATCCGTAGGAGGCATAGGATGAAGATGGTCTCTCTCAAGCAACCCTGCAACCAAATAACAAAAAGTCTCTTGTGTCCCCAACACACCCAATACAATGGTAAATTGTATAGGTGCACTAGTTCGGCGAAGAGATGGTGATACAAGTGCAATATATATAGTAGATATAGGTTTTTGTAATCTGAAAAAATAAAAACAGCAAGGTAACAAGTGGTAAAAGTGAGCGTAAACGGTATTGCAATGGTAGGAAAGAAGGCCTAGGGTTCATACTTTCGCTAGTGTAAGTTCTCTCAACAATAATAACATAGATAGAACATATGACAAGCCCTCAACATGCAACAAAGAGTCACTCCAAAGCCACTAATAGTGGAGAACAAACGTAGAGATTATGGTCGGGTACGAAACCACCACAAAGCTATTCTTTCGGATCGATCTATAAAAGAGTTCGTACTAGAATAACACCTTAAGATACAAATCAACCAAAACCCTAATGTCACCTAGATACTCCATTGTCACCTCAAGTATCCGTGGGCATGATTATATGATATGCATCACACAATCTCAGATTCATCCAACCAACATAAAAGTACTTCAAAGAGTGCCCCAAAGCCTCTACCGGAGAGTCAAGAACGTGTGCCAACCCCTATGCATAGGTTCCCAAGTATCACAAAACCCGCAAGTCGATCACCAAAACATACATCAAGTGGCACATGATATCCCATTGTCACCACAGATAATCACGGCAAGACATACATCAAGTGTTCTCATAAAAGACTCAATCCGATAAGATAACTTCAAAGGGGAAACTCAATTCATCACAAGAGAGTAGAGGGGGAGAAACATCATAAGATCCAACTACAATAGCAAAGCTCGGGATACATCAAGATCGTGCCATAGAGGAACACGAGAGAGAACACGAGAAAGAGATCAAACACATAGCTACTGGTACATATCCTCAGCCCCGAGGGTGAACTACTCCCTCCTCGTCATGGATAGCGTCGGGATGATGAAGATGGCCTCCAGTGATGGGATCCCCCTCCGGCAGGGTGCCGGAACAGGGTCCCGATTGGTTATTGGTGGCTACAGAGGCTTGCGGCAGCGGAACTCCCGATCTATATTCTGTTCTAGAAGTTTTAGGGTACGTAGGTATATATGGGTGAAAGGAGTACGTCGGTGGAGCTACCGGGCCCCCATGAGGCAGGGGCGCGCCTGGGGGGGGGGGTGGGTGCGCCCCCACCCTCGTGAGAACCTCCCGTATCTTCTGACGTGGGGTCCAAGTCCATCAGGTGGGTTTCCTTCCAAAAATAACTTCTCCAGTTGATTTTGTTCCGTTTTGACTCCGTCTGATATTCCTTTTCCTCGAAACACCGAATTAGGCATAAAACAACAAATATGGGCTGGGCCTCCGGTTAATAGGTTAGTCCCAAAAATAATATAAAAGTGGATAATAAAGCCCAATATTGCCTAAAACAGTAGATAAAGTAGCATGGAGCAATAAAAAATTATAGATACATTGGAGACGTATCGCCGGTCTCTCCTGGCGATGTTGTCTGACTAGGACGGGAGACCCACAGACAACGCCGATGCAGGCTCATCGCGGCAGGAGGGAGGGGAGGGACGAGTTGAATGGCATCTAGTGCGGCGGATGGGGCCCGACGACGAGGGCTCAGATGGGGGAATTGGTGGAGGGGGTCAGGCCCAGGAATTGAAGAGTGTGTAGTCAATATTTTGACACGGGAGGGTAAAAATGTAGTATTAAGATACACGAGCGCATAGAATCATGTACCAGACCTTGTACGATTGAACCTGTGGCTTTGCCATCGAATTATCTACCAGATTGAGCGAGACTTCGATGTGGCAATGCCCACTGTTGTCGATTGCATAGATCGATTAAAGATGGATCGAGACAACGTGAGCCAATGGATGGCTGCTGTCGGATGCCTGAGTCGTGCCGCTCGCCTAGTTGTGCCGCCATGCGAGTGTGCGCGTGCCCTACCGCTGGATTGTGAACAAAATTAGGGATGGGAGGCGTTGGTTTCTTGTGAGCTATGTTTGTTAGAAGTATAAACGTGATTAGCTAGAGATAAGGAGACAGAGATAGACTTAGTTTAAACACACAATATCTTACCTTGTACTCCAAGCCTCTTCTACGTTGTACTCTATATATACCGCTACGAGGGTCAGATCAATACAACCCATAATTCTAGGGTTTTATATTTTCCACATGGTATTAGAGCGATTAATCTCACAACACTGATCCTAAGACTTTCCATCACTTCCGCAGCGTGCCGCCCCCGGGGAGATTAATCTCCTCTCCCTGGGGGCGTGGCACCCGATCGTGTCAAAGATGAGATTAGTTCTCTAGTTTAGATATTATTAAATCGATCCCATAGGTTTCAAATTTCCCAGTTTCTCAAATCCATCCTGTAAATCAATATTTTTCTTAGCCAAAAATAAACCTGACGACCTTCTATTCGGTAAAAACCAGTGCAGATCGATCCTCGACGGTGAGCAACTACGGCGACACATGTAGCCGCTTCTCCATCGGGAGATAACATGCGCCGGCCGCGCATCCATGGCGCCCGAAAGAATCGACGACATCAACTGCAGGCTATGCAGATTGTATCAGCACGAGACGACCACGAGGCGAACCGGCTAACAGCTGACAAGATCACGCCTGTCCCGATCACAGGAGGGCGGACGATACCTCCAGCATGTGTCTGCAGTCCCATCAACTAGCACGACCTCCACCTTCGGCATCAACAGGCGACACCTCGTCGCATCTACTCCAACAATGATGTCCACACGCCCCAAAGACGGCTATGTGTGGTGCCCTTCTCGGCTGCGACCCAGATCGAACAGCAACCCTTGCGCGGACCAGGCGTGGCGAGCCTGTCGCGGAGGCAGATACACACGCGTCAACAGGTGCAGACGGATGATATCGATAGACTTGGGCGAGCGACTTTAGCTGCCTTTGATCCAGACGATCGAGGTGCAACACGACGAGCGACCAGCTTTAGGATCCATGCAAGGTTAGGCCTCATGCACATGTATGAGCTAATGGCGTTCCTGTGGAGCTAGCACACTACAAGAAATATGTCAACTAGTGACCTTCTGTTAGTGACCCTGGAAGAATTGGTCATAGATCTATGACCATTTGAGACCAATTGGTCAAAAGCTGTTCGGGGGGCTCCAAACCCTAAACCATTGTGATCATTTTGGTCAGAAAGGTCGTAATTTCCTTACACGAAATGGTCATAAAGCAAACAGTGCTGGTCCGCTGCCTTATTTCTAGTTGTTAATGACCAATATAGATGGTCATAGCCTTGTAGATTGTGGTGGGTTGTGATGACTAGGCGCCATCTCATCAGTTTTGCCTATGTGTCATGTCCATGTGTCAATTTTTGCCCCAGGTTGTGAAGCAACCTATATTTTTGTTATTCCAAAAATTCCCAAAAAATTCTCATAAATTGTTTGGATCATATCTTCATCAAATATGTCAAAAACCTTCCTTGCCTAGTTCAAAAATAACTCAACAATATTCATTTTCCTATTCTTTTCAGAGCAGCACTTTGTGAAGGAAGTACCACTTTGGCATGTCCAAATGGTATCCATTTTCTAGAGTGCTTTCCTATGCCCAAATAACCATCCTCCACCAAATGTCAGCTCAATCCATTCATTATTTTGAGCCCAGCTTCAACATTCGTATTTATGTCCACTGTTGTACTTTGCAAAGCAAGTACCACCTAGGCTCCTCCTTTTGAGCTGAAAATTTGTGAAGACGGTCTTCTTAGTAACTGGTCATCCTCAGCCCAAACTTACGCCCATTAGCTATGTGCATTTCCTGTACCGCTAATCAAACACTTGGCTGCTTATTCATGTTTGAGCATCGATCGGTCTCGTCGTGAGAATCTTATGTTGTGATTTTCTTCCTAGCACCTACCTGGGGAGTGCCCAACCCTCTAGACATGCCTAGGCCGCCCAGAACACATGGCAACGCCATGGTCACGTGGTGACCACGCGGCGGGCATGCGAGTTCACGCGCTCTAGAGTTGGGGCCCTTGGCCACCATCCAAACCTCGACATATCGCCACCAAACCATGTATTTATGATTAAATAGGTACTTATGTAACTAGAAATGATTTTTGGAAAAATAAAGATCAAACTATGAGGCGGCCGCAGTTCAAATTTGACCCGCTTCCTACTGAATCGGCGGGAATTTGTCTTTTTCACCAGAGGTGGTTCAAAACTTTTGACACCCAACCATTTTTTCAATTGTGCATTAAATATGGCCTAGTATTTTAGAAAATTGATTTGGTCCAATTTTGCAACAAATATATGGTAGGTCCTTCACAAAAAAACTCATTTTGGGCACTCAGAAAATGGAAAATGTATTTTCCGTGCGAAGAAAATGAAAACTACCTTAGGCAACATTGTTTGGAATTCCTAGCATAATATGAGATCATTTGAACAAACTATGCCATGAATGTGGACATAAGATTGATCATTTGGCTTGAAAGCCATGAATCTTCACGCATGATAGCTCATTTCTGAGAACACTTTTTTAAAATAATTTCCGTATTACAAGTTTATTATTTTTCCTGGAAACTTGGTCACATATAATGACACAATGCGAAGGTTTTATAATTTTTTGATTTTTTTTGAATTTTTTATGCCCGTTTCAAAATGCGGTCAAAACGGTGGGCTTGACCGTTCCTAGCTAGTGGTTGAATCTTGGAAAATTTTTGATGTTTCTCTGATTAAATAGATACTTATGTAACCAGAAATGATTTTTGGAAAAAATAAAGATCAAACTATGAGGCAGTTGCAGTTCAAATTTGACCCGCTTCCTGCTGAATCAGCGGGAATTTATCTTTTTCACCAGAGGTGGATCAAAACTTTTGACACCCAACCATTTCATCAATTGTATGTCAAACATGGACTAGTATTTTAGAAAATTGATGGAGTACAATTTTGCAACAAATATTTGATAGGTTCTTCATAAAAAAACCATTTGTGCCACTTGAAAAATGATTAAATATAGCTAGAAAGATCAGAAATGCATACAAATTGGTGCTCATCCATAAAATGTGGTCTAACTCTAGTGAAAATTTGTGTGGTGCCCTTTTGCAAAATATTTTTGATAGCTGCTTCAGAAAATCACTCTATTTTTAGCACTTGGAAACTACTTTAAGTCACAGACTTTTCAAACCAATCAAAACTCTTCTCATGGATCACCCCCCTTAGCCGATCTGAACCGTCCACACTAGGTGAATCCAACGTCTCTCGCTTGGTCTTAGCAGCCCAACCAAAACCCTAGCAACCCCCGGCCGCCTCTCTCTCCCTCTCCCGGCGAACACACCCGCCGCCGCCTCTCTCTCCCTCTCTCCCCGATCCAAAATCCAGATCGATGACGACGTCCCTCCATCGCCGCCCCCTCCTTCCCCATCCCAGTCGCAGCGCTTACCATCC
>NC_041393.1:19805846-19849874 GCF_002162155.2 Triticum dicoccoides | reverse complement strand
CCAACTCCTCTCCCCCAACCCCGCCGTCGCCGACCTCCTCTTCTCCAACCCGGGCTCTCTCCCATCGATGCACCGCTGCCCCCCCACCCTCTCCCCTTCCCAAGCTGCTCAAGCGGCGCCCAGATCCGCCACCGCCAGGACTCTAGCGGCTCTCCCGACGCCGACGATCCCAATTGCGGCGGAGCTGGGCTGAGCCCTCCAGGACTCTTCAAGAATCTGACGACCGCTACTCCGCGCCCGCCTCCCCTCTCAGCACTCGCCCGTCCGGTTAGCCCCCGAGGACCTTGGTCGTCGCTAACGAGGGCTCCGCCTCATCCTCCGGCTGGGGATCTGATGACGACGACAAGCCCACAGATAGGTACAAGAACCCCGTCGCCGCTTCCTTCCTCTTGGGACCGTAGCATCAGGGTTGCGGTCATTGACGGCGATTAGTCCCCCCACCTCCTACCCAAAAAATTATTTTCCCCTGTTCTCACTTGTTAACCGGAATTTCAACATCGACGACCAACCCCCGGGTCATCGCTTGCTACAATGCTGACGGAACATAATCTGCATTTTATTTACAATTGATTTTGTAGTCGCAATCGGTCTTCAATTGAACTGACGATTTGGTGAAACCAAACACTTTCAGGTACTGGTCATCGACTACAAGCTAACCTGCCCAAGTGGGACTGCCATGCCATGCTCATAAACAGGTTCCACACACCTCAAGGAGATAAGAATGCAAGGTCCGGCCCTCGTTTATTCCCCCCTTCCTTTTGCGAGAAAAGTGCCCTCGTTTATTCCTAGCTACGATGAATCAAATCGTGTTTTAACTATGTAAAAACGCTTTAGAAATGGATGGCCGAGGCTGATTCAGAATTTCTTTCAACCTTTACCGCAACAGGCAGCAGGTCCGTGGGTTCCTCAAGTACTTTGGGATCAGCTTCTTCTGGAGCTTCTTCCAGTGGTTCTACATCGGCGGCGACGTTTGCGGCTTCCTCCAGTTCCCCATCTTCGGGCTTAAAGCCTGGAAGCAAACGTAACTTCCATATGACTTTTTTTTTCTTGCTGAACAATTTGTAAGTCTAACTGGTTAAAAATGCACAGGCTTGGAAATATTCATGCATGTAGGTTCTTGTAGGTGTCCATGCTTAGAAAGATTTGTCAGTTTCGATTTTCTGCTTCGTTGTATACTTGTCTAATACCCTGCAAATATACAACCTACTGTCTCTTAGATAACAAAAAGAAATGTGAGAGTTGATAGCAAATATTATGCTTTCGATTTTCTTTGCTTGATTATGTTGGCATGATTGGATGATTTGTTTCTTGATAGGGTCATGTAGCATCATGCAGTAGGTCTGATGACTTATTAGCATGTATTGTTAGTTTCAATGCTATGTAGCATCATGGAATGGTTCCGATAACTTGTTAGCATGTTTTGTTAGTTCTAGAGAAAAAGCAAAATCCCTGCTCTGGCTGCTTCATGATCCTCTGGTTCTGCTTTTACCTCCCTGTTGTCATGTGAATTGCTCTGTTGTTATCTAGCAGTTCATTTGAGGCATGATTGAACAAGTGTACTGCTTCATTTATAGGTCTAATCACTCTCATGGTGCATGTGTTATATAAAATTGATTTCGTGCTTGCCGTCGCCACACATCAGTTGGGCTGTTAGGTTCAATCCCTTCTGAGTTCTTCGGAGTCCAAGCTTGGTCCATATATATATACTATATTGCTATTGTTCTTGTAAGGATGGATGTGTTGTGTGGTTGGCCAATATATGTTTGGGTGGTGCAAAATCCTCATGATATAAATTGTTGTGGTTTCTACTGCACTTAAAACTGTACTGAATCTGCAATAAACCTTATGACGTACATAGTAGTTGCCAGTACCCCTGTTTCAGGGGGGGAGTTATAGAGGCGTTCCAGAGTTGTAAAATTTGCTCGTTTGTCTGAGATTTTGGGTTCTATGTCCTGAACGGCACATAACACTATTTGACTTCAAAGCTGGCTTCAACCACACATGAACAAGGACGAATGAGCACCAGCATATGTTATCCTAAAATTGGCTAACTGTGGCTCATATTGTTTTCCCCAGGTAGCTCATGGTGAGTGATGCATGAGCCGTCTCGATTCTTTTGCTCTGTTATTATATTTTAGCCATGAAGGATTTACTGCTAGTCAGTTCGTAGTGGTTCCGGCTGTTTGCTGAACTTCTGCTCTTGCTTGTGCTATTTTTTTACTGTTTAGATGGCTCAATTTACTTCCAATTTTACTCTTGAGTCTTCCCATGCATGCATACTCTGTTAATTTATTCCGAGTGCCCATAGTTCCCTCTCTAGCAGCACCACATGTGCTCTTGTCTCACCCATAACAACAATTTACTAGTAGTATGTCTCTTGGCCTGGGTGCTAGCTTAGGTCCCTTCTACTACTACTCCACTTAGTAACTTGTCTGTATTCTACTCCCTCCGTCCCATAATGTAAGACATTTTTTGACACTACACTAGTGTCAAAAAACGTCTTACATTATGGGACGGAGGGAGTATTACTTTGTACCCGTGTGTGTGAGCTGTGTTATATTCATCTTCCTCAAGTACTACAATACTGGTAGTTGTACACTGGTGACAGTCCATCTAGTTTATTAACTCCAAGTGAAGTGAAGTGAAGTGGGCATAATTCTCTAGATGCGTTACAGAGTGCTAGTATATGTTTCCTTGCCTCACCCACACAATGTACTAATATGTATGTCTCTTAGCGCGGTGCTAGGTCGGTTCTACGCCTTCGAGAAGGCCCATCGCCTCGACCCCACCTCCAGCAGCGCTGGAGTTCACCTTGTCGGCCGACGACTACAGGCTCATGGAGGAGGTCTGCTTCGGCACCAACACCGTCGTGTACCACGCCATCTTCCTCCCGGCCAACTGGACCATCGCCGTCAAGTGCCTCGATCTTGATCAACTCAACAGTAACCTCGTGAGCTCCCTCTCTGTATCGCGGCTCTATCTCTGATTTTCCAATTCATCATCATTGACGCCCCTGTATAGGAATAGGATTGGGCGGTGATGACTGTGATCAGGTAGATGTGGGAAATTTTGGGTATGTGTTGTGGATGCAGTCCAGCTGGTCTGTGTTAAGCTGGGACGACCCATCCATTTATAGCTTTTTATATTTTATTACAGTGAAAATGGCAGTACTAGCTTTAGTAGCATCAGGCTTTAGGTTTCTTCTTACTGGAGTTATCAATGGCTGACAGGTTTTGATATACTCAATCCTGCAATTTCTGTTACAGATTTTCAGCTTGATCCACTGTTTTGGTCAGTGATTTGCATTACCCTCACCGCTGCTCTGCTCTATACATACATAACCTAGGACTCTTATCTATATTATTACCAGGGGCACTCTTTGGTTGCTATTCTACAATTATTAGTTTCACAAAGACCGCTTGTAAATCCTCTGGAAGCACTATGGTTTGCGGTCTTTAGGATGGTTTGTCCTCACTGCATATGCTGCTGTGATTTAATTTGACTTGTTAACAATGGCTGTCAAACAATCAAAAGCAAGTAAATTAAATGCTTTCTAGTATTCTGTATAGTGCTTGCTATGCAGTGTATAGTTTTGAATGGTTCAATTATACAGAGCTCTCCATGCCCAAGATGAGAAATTCTCGCTGTCAATTTGTTTGATGCTATCATTTTCTTACCATCATATTATATGTGCCTCTCAACATTCAACCTGCTTTAATCTGTACTAGTATTCAGTTTGTACCTCATCTTGCACACTGCCTAAAATTGCCACTATTCTTTCAATGAAATTAGTAGAATCACCTTGTGATTCCTCTGTTTGCTTCATATTATGGTTGCTCTACTGCTAGTGTCTTAGTAGCTTGTTCTGGCTCATTGTGTTCCTGCTTGTAGTTGATTTTCCATGTGCCTAAGTATATGGGCAGTACACGTGCAAGCAAACATTTGAACTCAAACCCATTTATCCTCTGTACTATACTGTACTGAAGAAGTAATGTAGATGCATATACATGGAGTTTTATTAAGTGAATGCCATGCAAACAACTAACTTGCTCTTGTACATGTAGATGGAGTAGGAGGATTAGCAGCAGCAGCAAATGAGCCTGAAGGTGAAGAAGCACCTGATGACCAGAACTCGTTCAAGAGCTCTTTAGTCCTTCCAAAACAAGGTCTTGATGTCCCCCTTACAGAAAAATGCTCATATATGTTCCTGCATGATGCGTGTGTGCATGTTGGATGGTCACATTCTAGTGTACTAGCTAGATAGTAAGCTTGTTTTGCTACCGGATGATTGAATGTCATCTCAGTTTGTACCTCATCTAGCTCACCGCCTAAAATTGCCACTGTTTGGTTAGTGCTTCCCTTCTTGGTTGGCTAAACATATTAGTTTGTTTGATCTGGAGCATTAGACGCTCTCCATCGATGATCGGGACCCCATGCCTAAGCTGTTGACTGCCTAATTTTATTCATCGTCTCCACAATATATTCATTTGATTGCCTGCTACATCTCCACTTAAATACTCATAATGCTACTGTCCATATTTTGTTCAATTCGACTGACTATATATCTCTTGTTAAATTGCGGTCTTGATCTTTTGTTTAAACCTGAGACATCATGCATAACTAGCTCTTCCTTTTCAGTCTAAACCTGAGACCTCCTTTGATTTATATTCAGATCTATGACTGATGGTCAGCCTGCTGTTTTGCTGTGTTTGATAAACCTGAGACCTCTTTCTATTCTTCTTCAGGTCACACTGCTTTTTTGCCGTGCTTGATAAACTTGAGACTTCTTTCTATTCTTCAAGGTGGTTTTGTTTAGGCCAGCCATGGAGCAGAAAGAGGGAAGGTAATGATCCTGATGATACTCTTATCATTTTGTTAATGGGAATATGTGTCCAGTCAATGCATGCTCTGTATGCTAGCTAGTCCTACTGGGCAGTATAGCTAAAACTTTTCTTGTTCTCGCAGACCCGATGAGGCCATGATGCTTACCTTGTTGGAGCGCATCAACCCTGACCATGGCACCACATTCAGTCTTGAGGTAGCCGTGCTGCAACTGCATCAACGCTATCTTCTCTGACTAGATAAGTCTTTGGTCTATCCCATTATTTTCTTTTGTTACTTGGTCGATGGGCCATGATGCCATGACATATATTATTGTGTTGATGTGATGCAGAAGCTATGGTGTTTTGTTTTGAGTCTGTTGTAAATTGTAATTGATAATGGTTTGTGTAAAATTAGTGTAGAACATACGTCTTGTTATCTTAAATCATTTGTGTCGTGCTTAATGAACCATCTAAGATTGAATCATTTTTGCATTCAACATCTAGAACCATTCTGGGAGTTTTGGTATTCATGCAACAATTGTGCGTTCTTGTCTCTTGTGTTGTTTCTGTGAGCTAGTCCTTGTGGTTATTACTGTTACATGTTACATGTAGAGATGCTTCATGATTTAGTCCCTAGCTGCTTTCTATGTTTGTTTTTATTTTGTTTCTAACTCTTTTGGTTTATTGTTAGATGTCTTTGTTCAGCCTGTACGGACATATCCAGAATTGGTGTGTCCTCTCATTTAAGGAGCTCCAGCCTGAAAGTGAAGAAGTCAGGAGTATATTTGTAGTAGTTATATGTTGTGATAGTACCACATGTAATGGTAAAATGAATTATGTAAAGATTGTGCTATTAGCCAAAATTGGCATGTCGTTTGATAATTTTCATTTCTTTGATGTTCTCACTGGAATAATTGTGTGGAAATTGAAACCTGGGTTGTCTTTAATTAGAACTTGACAAATGGGACCTAATAGTATTTAACATCTAAAAAGGCCATTTTCCAAATAATATTCACGGGGAAAAAATCTAAACATTAAGGAAATGGGTTGTAAAAAGGCCAAGGCCCAATTGAGAAATAGATGCGACCCAAAAAAGAAATAGTCTAAAAAAGGATCAAGACCTTGGAAATAGAAAGGCTGAAAAGTTGGGCCTGGCCCATGTGGCTGACTAAAATTAATAGAAAAAGATTAAAAAAAAGGCTGAATTGTTGGGCTCGGCCCATCTAAAGCACTGAAATGGACCCGGCTGATTCTAAGTAACGACCTTTTCAATTGGTCATAATTTTGCCACGTCAGATCCGACGTGGCCTGCGCAAACAGCCAGTGACCAAAACAAAAGGTCATGGGTTCAACGACCTTCTGTTTTGGTCGTAAATGTCTACGACCTTCTCACAGAGAAGGTCGTTAATTTCAGTTTACGACTGCCAGCTTTTGACCTTCTGTTTTTGGTCACAAAAAGGTCACAAATTAAAAAAAATGACTTTTCAGTGACCAATAGTCAAGGTCACAAGTTGACATATTTCTTGTAGTGGCACCTCATGCATGAGCATATATGTGTCAATTGGCTTCAGCACCAGTCTCTACATCGAGCCCTTTGAGCCTTCGTCGACCTGGGACAGCCGCGCATCTCCACATCAACACGGTGCGCGGCCCAGTCCCGGTTGGGACGCGTCGTCGACCATCGAGCCACCGAGCCGGACTCCACCGAGCGACTTACTCAATCTACATCAACACCAAAGTTGATATACACTCGTGGAACGACGACGTACCCAGCGGCGGCGCGACACACCAGCAAGTCTGGCGCGTCTCCAGCTCCGTGGCCACACGCCTGCAGCATCCATACGGTGACAAACGGCAGCCACGAGCAATTCTGCATCCAGATCTCAAAGACCGATGCATCCATGGGGACCTGACCTGCAGGTCAGCGGATCACACAACACGTCCCGATCATTGGAGGGCGTACGTACACGGATCTCCCGACAGCCGACATCAACTCGTATCTACGACAGACTCAATGCGCGACCGCGTGTTCCAGCAGCCGAGACGATCCACTCCTTCACCAAGCCAAACTACATCTGCATTAAGCTGTATGACTAAAGTCAGGCTACGAACCACATACTTCGTCGAGTACATCCACAAGAAGCATCAACCGCACGCAGATCGGTCTGGAACATCACTTCATCTCTGACAGCAAGGCATCAACACACGTCGCGAGTAAGGGATGCCTTCAAGCGATGCACTACTTCACGCCTGCTGCCTCATCGTCGACACTTCATCGCCAAGATCTTCATCAACGTGGTCTTCATCAACATCTTTGTCAAACACACCGCCGCTGCCTTGTCCACAATATGGACACCTAGCGTCCTCTGACAGACCTTCTGCAAGACACGACCACGACGACGGCAATGACTGCGTCACGACGACGACATCAACCATGTCATCCACGACGAATGACTGCATCGACACGGCGTCACTACAATGACGACCCTACACAGCCACACGGTTCTGGCAAAACCGATGTGTGCTCGATGGGCTTCCTCCGGTCTTGGCAAAACCAGCAAACTCATTGCCGACGGCACCCTCTAACATCCGCAAGGTGCATCGTCCACGTCTGCAGCTCCGTCATAGCGCATTTTTTTGCGCCTCCGGCTTTGTGCGGCTTCATCATCCACGACGACTACATCATCGACCAGGGCTACAACACCATGATCGGCTACCTCGACATCAACATTAATGGGTTGGTCTACAGCAACACAACAGCAACCACTCCAGTCAACAGCGTGCTCGTCGTCACTAGCGTCCACGCCACTCCCGCTGTGACTGCAGGAGGGAATAGAGGAGAAGGTAGGAAGGCACCAGGGGACGCAGTCACACTAGTAGAAAAGGGGGAATTTGTCCCGGTCGTAAGGGCCTTTAGTCCCGGTTCATGAACCGGGACTAATGGGTCGTTACTAATACCTTCCCCCTTTAGTCCCGGTTCTAACACGAACCGGGACAGATGGTCCTCCACGTGGCCGGTGCGCCAAGCCTAGGCAGGGGGGGCTTTGGTCCCGGTTGGTGCGCATCCACGCGTCAGCATTCTAGTGGCTGGGGTTTTTGTTTTTTTTAAGGGGGGGGGGTTGGGGGTTTTGGGGGGTTAATTTAGGTGTTTCATATATTGTGTTAGCTAGCTAATTAATTAATAGAGAGAAGTGTCCTCTCTTATGTCCGTGCTTGGTCGACGCTACGTACTATACATAGAGAGGCCCTCGACACGCTAGCTAGTAAGAAAATGAAGGGAATCATTAAGTACAGAAGTTCGTCATGCATACCGAGAGAAGTGATCGATCGACCTCTCCTTCTCCGAGAGATTGGTCGAACAACAAGTTTTCGTATTATCTATCCGACGCTACTGGCTACATACATGTACAATATGTAAGATATCTTAATTACAATCCCCTAGCAATTGAAATCAACTTCCACATGGTATTCTCTGGCTTTATTGATGACGTGGTCAAGAAAGAATCCCGCCAATTCCTCTTGAATTGCTTTCATGCGATCTTGTTCTAGGAGTTCATTCCGCATCTGCCACGTCTAATTTGAAGAAGGGGGTTAATTCATACATATATATGAATGAAACTCAACAGAAATGATGGTGTAATAAAATGAAATTGTGAATATTATTGCTTACGCACTTCATATTGTCTTTTAGAGTAGCCCTGCTTATTTTTCAAAGTCGCGTTGTGGATGAACTCGCACACGTAGTATCCACAGAAATCATTCCCTTGTTCCTGCCACAAGCACTTTACGAGAAATAGAGGTCAATCAAACTGATAATGAAGCATTATAAATGGCATCGATGAAAGTATAGCTATAGAATCAACAGGAGATGACCGCAACTAGCTAGCCAGTAGTACTTACTTTCGAGTATGTATATCGCAGCTCCTTCGGCAGTCCCGGAGCTTCTGCGGTGAACTGTTTCCAAACCCTGCAAGACAAAGAAAATAATTATTATTACTTGAGATATCAGGAAATGAACAAAAAGTTGCCGATATGGTGCGATAATGGTTGATTGAATTTACTTGTTGAGCAATTCAGTCATGTCCGCATAGGTTTCGGGATCTTTCCGTCTCGAGTCTAAGACGGTTACTAGTCCCCGCTCAAGCTTAATCTCCAGAAGAACATAGTGGAAGCTGCGCATGCATGCATAACTCATCAATTACATTACTATAACCTCGCTCGAGTAATAAGGGAAACTGAATATGCACACGACAGTAACACTCACTCGCCTTTGTAAGGAAAGAGTATGATATCTTTGTTTTGATTTTTGATCAACGATTGTAGCAAGTTGGCCTCGGCCTCTTCGACGTGCTTTTTAATCTGATTATCATCTACGATATTTGTGTTAATGAACCCAATATCATAGATTTCTTGTTTTCTGCACACGACGATCTTCAATCTGCATAATATAGTGAGGATAATAGATTATAAATACATGCAATGAAAGAGCCGAGCTATATATAGAGACTTAATGACAGAAATAATACTTACAGACAGTAGCAAAAGACTGTTAATTTATCCAGGGCCTTTTGACTGAAGAACGCGAAGAACTCCTCAAATGGAACACACAACAGATCAGTTCCAACGAGGTCGTGCTCCTCTTTAATGTGCAGATACAAACTATTCGTCCCCCCAGACTCTCTGCAGGTTTTCATGTACCAATTATGGAATCTTCGCATCATCGTTGTTAGAGATTTTTCATCTTTGACGAGTGGCTTCCCGTACTCGTATCTGTGTTCATCCACCTCCATGAAATCTGGAAGTTGATCGTCAGGCAGGTAATCTTGTAGATTGCCATAACCGGGCACCATTCCCGGAGCATTAGCAACAATGTTGCCGCTAGACACATTGAGCGGGGGGCATGATTGATTTGCTTGTTCGCCGAGCTGGGCAACTTTTTTCGCAGCTGCTCGTTCTCTTGACCTTTGATGTCTGACAATACTTCCCGACCGCTCCGCTTGGAGATATGTCTGTTTAGTAATGTCGGTTTCCTCAGGGCATCGAGAGTGCGCTTTGCTTTCACCGGATCTACCTTCTCCTCCGGAGGTGGATGTCTCTTTGCTTTCACCCCTTCAAAGAACTCCTTCACGTGGGTCCGCACGATCGTCTCGTTTTCCTCCTCGGTCCTCTCGTACGGTAACTTCTCTAGAGGCTTGAAAGGTGGACCGTATCTGTATTGCCTCCCGCCTCTGGTTGTGCTGGTAGACGCCGGAGCAGACGGAGCGGCTGTGGCATCTGTCTTCTTTCGTGCTTGCTTACAAGACGGAGGAGAAGGACTACAACACGCCGGAGCAGCCGGGGCGGCGGCGGGTCTCTTCCGCCCTTGCTGGCGAGGCGGAGAAGGAGGAGGCTGCTGGTTGCTCGGGCGCGCCGGCGCAGGCGGAGAAGGAGGCGGAGTGCCGCCATGCGTCGGAGAAGGAGGCCCAGTGCCCTGATCATCACTCGTCGGAGGAGGAGGCGGTGGAGGAGGCGGAGTGCCCTGACTCACCGGAGGAGGAGGAGGAGGCGGAGGCGTCCAGCTCGGAAGGTTGATGAGCTCCTTCCGCCATATGCATGGAGTCTTCAGAGCAGAAACCAGCCTAGTCTCCCCTTCACCGGTAGGGTGGTCAAGCTGGAGGTCCTCAAATCCCTCCGTTATTTTATCCACCATCACCCTAGCATATCCTTCTGGAATCAGCCAGCAGTGATAAGTTGCACCGGGTCTAGTAGGATAAACAGAGCCAACAGCCGCCTTGACCTTCAAATTCATCCATCGCGTCATAATTTAGCAATTTTGAGACTCCGTGATAGCATCCACGGGATAGCTGGCAGGAGCCGTCAAGACATGCTCCGGCTGAAGCAGCTCAGTGGAAGCCACACTGCTTCTCCGCTGAGATGGCGGGGTAGCTTCGGGGGAAGCTTCGGCAGGTCGTTTGCTGCGATCTGCTGCTTCTCGTTCCTCTAGCCCCATTACCCTTTCGTGCAGCACCTGAAGTTGGCCCTGCTCCAGTTTCTTCCTCCTCTCATGGGTTTTGTAACCCCCTGCGTCCGGAAAACCAACCTTCCACGGAATGGAGCCTGGCGTGCCTTGTGTCCGTCCAGGGTGCTCAGGATTCCCGAGGGCCATTGTGAGCTCGTCCTTCTCCCTGTCTAGAATGAACGTCCCTCGCTGCGCTGCATTGATATAGTGCCGAAGGTTCTTGACTGGTATTTGTAGTTGCTCGTCCGTCCAATGGCACTTCCCTGATACAGGGTCCAAGGTTCCGCCAGCCCCGAAGAACCAAGGCCAGCAACGGTCTGGCCAGTTCATTGTCTCTGGTTCGATCCCTTTATCAAGCAGATCATTCTCAGCCTTGGACCACTTAGGCCGGGCTTTGAGGTAGCCACCTGACCCCATGCGATGGTGAAACTTCTTCTTCACAGCATTTTGCTTGTTTGTCACTGACATCTTCTTACTCTTTTCCGATGTCTTGTGGGCCAAAAATGCGGGCCAGTGATCTTTGATCTTCTCATATTTGCCGATGAATTCTGGTGTCTCTTTTTTGTCGACAAACTTGTTCAGCTCTTTCCTCCACCTCCTGAATAGGGTTGCCATCTTCTTAAGAGCACAAGACTTGATTAATTGCTCTTTAACTGGCTTCTCCGGATCCTCCTCTGGCGGTAGGGTGAAATTTTCCTTCAGCTGAGTCCAAAGATCTTCTTTCTGCATATCATCGACATAAGACACTCAGGGTCTTCCTCATTAGGCTTATACCATTGCTGGATGCTGATCGGGATCTTGTCCCTAACAAGAACCCCACACTGAGCAGTAAATGCGTTCTTTGTCCGGATGGGTTCAATCGGTTCGCCGTCGGGGCGCGATTTCTATGATCTGAAACCTTTCATCCGAGCTCAACTTTTTCTTCGGGCCTCGTACCGAAGTTGTGCTCGATCCGGAGGGCTAGAAAAAGGAAGAAAGACGAGAGTTAATTAATATGTGTACATATACCAAAACAATGAATGCATCAATTAACTATTCAGCACAGGCTTAACTAATATATATATACCTGGCTGGACTCGGTTCGGTCACCGGAGCAGTCAGCACGGTCTCCTTCTTGTACCTCCATTGGGTCACCGGAGCCATCATGAACATAGCCCACTTCTTGTACCGGCATTAATGGGCTGGAGCCATCATGAACATAGCCCTCTTCTTCACCCAGTCCTTCTTGACCATCGGTGTCGTTGAGAAATGACGCAACGACATCACTTCCTTGTGCGATTATGTCCCCGAACATCGCTTCTGTTGCTTCGTCTCGGGAGTGCTCCATAGTTTCTGCAATGTCACATCCCCAGTTCAGGCCTTGCTTGTTTTAGCTTTAGCATCCATGCATCATGTTTAAATTTTATGAAACTTGAAATGGGGGCTGATAAACCCTAGCAGCTAATGAATTCAACTAAGGTCAAAATAAAATCTTTTTCAATAAACCCAAAATGCCTCTGGAAATGTTCATGATTTCTGGTAAAGGTGAAAACCTCTGCCATAAATGATGCACATATTTTTAAGCCATTCTGGATTTTTGAATTAAATCATTACGTATTTGCATTTGGGCATTTAAATACTATAAAACATTTTAAATGCTCAAATAATCCCAAACTGAAATGATTACTGTAGGATATATTTCTAAAAGGGTCATGTGCAGTTGCATGATTTTTGGGATTGATTTAGTATTTTTTTAATAAAGCCCTAAAGTTACAGAAAAATAGAAAATGAAAATAAAAGAGAGAGAAAGGAACCTACCTAACTTACTTGTGAAGCCTACCTGGCGGCCCAAGTGGCCGGCCCAGCCCACCAGGCCACCCTTCTGTCGTCTTCCTCCCCCTCGCCCCGAAGCAGCTCGGTGGCGAGCGCCGACGCCGCCTCGGCCACCTCCTGCTTCCACCTGGGAGCCCCGGGCCTTCTATCAGCGCCACGGAGACGCCTGAAGACCCTGTCCCCTCTCCCTCACTCGCTGCTCTCTCTCCCCTCCCCTGGTTCTCTCCCCCCGAGCTCACTCGAGCACAGCCGTCGCCGCCGACGAGCACCGCCGCGTCCACCGTCTCCCCCCTCGCTTCTCCGGCCGTATCCAGAGCTCCGCGACGACACAAGGCTACTCCACGACGAAGCAGGCGAGCCCGGAGGCACCACTGCGACGCCATCGCCGTCTTCTCCACCACCGGTCACCGGACCTCCCCGTCGTCGATTCGCTGGCTCCCGGGCGCCCCCGAGCATGCTGACCTACTACTCCGCCTCCCTGTGAGCTCACGAATCTTTTCCCTCTAGCGCCGCTATCATTTTCGTCCTCTAACCCGCCTAGCCGTCGTGGTCGTGAGCTTGTTGCCGCCGGCCATGGCGCCGCCATGGCCACAGATGCCTTAGCTCGCGTCTGAGCACACCCTCGGGCTCGAGATGTTCCCAGGAGCCGAAAGCTCAAATCGGTTCATTCGTAGCTGCACCATAGCATCATCTTAGGCGATGCCCGAGCTCCGGCCGCGGCCTCGCTCGCCATAGTTGCCGCTACCGGCCACCCCAGCCGCGGCCACAGCCACCGTTGGACGCGCTGTGTCGCGGATGTTCCAACGAGCCAAACCGCGCGCCAAACCATCGCCCCTAGCTCAAATCCGAGCCACGCCGCTGTGCGGAATGGTCGCCGTCGACGATACTCCGGCGACTGCCGATGTGGCATGCTTAATTAGTGTTAATGATCCAACTAATTAACCCCTAGAGCCACTGACAGTGGGACCCACTTAATTAGGTTACCGGCTAACCAAAATAGTTAGATCAATTAATAAAATCTGTGGACCCACGCGTCAGCATTGACCCGCTGACGTGGCCGTTGACCTGGTCCCACCCGTCAGCCACACAAACCAGCACTGTGTCACCGACCAGTGGACCCCACTGGTCAGGTTTGACCCAAACCAGCCCCAGTTGACTTGATGATGTCACACCGACGTCATGCTGACGCAGTTAACCATTTTCTGGATTTAAAATAATTCAGGAAATTTCAGAAAATAGTATAAACTTCTAAAAATCATAGAAATTCAACCGTAACTCCAAATGAAATAAATTATATATGAAAAATGATCAGAAAAATCCAATCTATCCATCTGTACCATTTTCATGCATGTTAGAACAACTTATGGCTGCTGTTTAGGTCAAATCAATTAAACGGCACTTGAATTTCACATATGGAGTTTGAATTTGAATCTTGTATTCAAACCAACTTCATTTAATCCGTTGCTAGTTGCATTAACTCAAATCACAGCATATTGCCATGTCACATTCATGCATCATATTGTTGCATTGCATTGATTGTGTTCCTTCTCTGTTTGCCGGTGTTGTTCCCTCTCGATAGACGTGGGTTTGACGATGAGATCGATGACACCGATGAAGAGCTATATTATCTTCAGAAGTGCCAGGCAGGCAAAACCCCCTTGTTCATTCCGATACAATCCAACTCTCTCGCCCTGCTCTCTTTTACTGCATTAGGACAACACCGATTCATCTGTTACTTGTTGCGGTAGCTGAACCCCTTTATCCTTTGCATGCCCTGTCATTGCCATAGTAAATAGATGAAACCCACTAGCATGAGTAGGAGTTGTTTGAGCCCTGATGTGCCTACTCATTCATGCTTGTTGTCATGCCTGCTATTGCTTAGAGTTGTGTCAGGTCTGATTCATCGGGGATGAATCGGAGGTGTGTGAACATGTCCTACTATGTGTGAGCTAAGTGTGTGAACACGATTTGGTAAAGGTAGCGGTGAGAGGCCATGTAGGAGTACATGGTGGGTTGTCTCATTGCAGCCGTCCTCAGGAACTGAGTTCTGTGTTTGTGATCCATGAACAGTCACTACCACACATTGGGCTCCCGGCGCTCCAAGCTCTCTCGACTTATTAATCAACCTGATCTCTGTCCAGGAGTTGCAACTAGTTTCTGGTGTTTGTAGGTAGTGTTAGTAGTCTACCAAGTGGCACTCGGTACAAGTGGGATTGGGACAGACTAGGCACAGTGGCACGGTGTACCAAGTGGCACCCGGTTGGTGGGCTTGGGAACCCTGCTCACATCGTTTGGGGCCGTGAGTGACACCCCGGCCGGATCTCCTTGCAGATGGAACCCGAATAGGCGATAAACCTGGATGAGAGACTTGTATGGTTAGTCAGGTTGTGGCCGACACCCTCGCTGGGCTTCCGCTTGAAGGTTGCCGAGTACATGTCATGTAAACGGCGGTAAGTGGTGAGAGCGTGTGTGAAGAAGTACACCCCTGCAGGGTTATCATTATCTATTCGAATAGCCGTGTCCGCGGTAAAGGACTTCTGGGTTGCTTGTACAGTTCATAGACAAGTGAAAGTGGATACTCTAAAATGCGCAAGATAAGTGTGAGTGCTATGGATGGCGTTCTCGTAGGGAGACGGGAGCGGATCCATAGTGGTGTATTGATATGGTGAATATGTGGACTCGTGTGCGTCACCTCAAAAGAGTTACTTGCAGTCGTAGTTTAGGATAGCCACCGAGTCAAAGCTGGCTTGCTGCAGTTAAACCCCACCATCCCCTTTGTTGATAATGATGCATATGTAGATAGTTCTGATGTAAGTCTTGCTGGGTACATTTGTACTCACGTTTTCCTATTTTACGTTTTTTACAGAGAGACCTCAGTCTTGCTAGTAATTCCGCGTGGACTTCGACGTTTAGCTTGTTACCTCAGCTACGATCTTGTGCCCCCGGCAGGATCTGGTAGATAGTCAGGCTTCTCAGCCTTTTTCATTTGTAGATGTCTGTACTCAGATATGTTAAGCTTCCGCTTGTGCTTTGACTTGTATGCTCTGAATGTTGGGTCATGAGACCCATGTTTGTAATATCTCGCTCCCCGGAGCCTATTGAATAAAATACTTGAGTTGTAGAGTCATGTTGTGATGCCATGTTGTATTTGCACATATCGAGCATATTGTGTGTATGTTATTGAAATGTTTGGTATGTGTGGGATCTGACTATCTAGTTGTTTATCCTTAGTAGCCTCTCTTACCGGGAAATGTCTCCTAGTGCTTCCACTGAGCCATGGTAGCTTGCTACTGCTCCGGAACACTTAGGCTGGCCGGCATGTGTCCTTCTTCGTTCCTGTGTCTGTCCCTTCGAGGAAATGTCACGCGATGAATACTGGAGTCCTGTTAGCCCGCTACAGCCCGGTTCACCGGAGTCCTGTTAGCCCAGTGCTACAGCCTGGATTCACTCGCTGATGACCGACACGTTCGATGCTGGGTCATGAATGCCTGTCCCTGTAAGGTTGTGCCACTTTTGGTTTATGACTAGCCATGTCAGCCCGGGCTCCTTATCATATGGATGCTAGCGACACTATCATATACATGTGCCAAAAGGCGCAAACGGTCCCGGGCAAAGGTAAGGCGACACCCGTGGGGATACCGTGTGTGAGGCCGCAAAGTGATATGAGGTGTTACATGCTAGATCGATGTGGCATTGAGTCGGGGTCCTGACAGCTTTGGTATCAGAGCTTGACTGCCTGTAGGATTACCAAGCCAACTGGTCGAAGTTGAGTCTAGAAATTCTTTAGTTATATAAGGGAATTGATTGTGGGATGGAACGTAAGGCTCTTTTTACTCCTTATACCTTATGCCCTTCTGATCTGAGTCATCTTATCTTTCCTACGGGGTTAAGGAACTAGGCTATCTCTTCTTTCTATCACGATCATGTGTTACTAATCCGTAGACTTATAGGATTGCTGGTTTCAAGCCTCAGTTAATTCCAACTATTTCTGTATGTTAATTGTTGATCTCGAAACCTTGATATTGTGCTTCTGAGTGGCGATGGCACCATTTTTGTAGCATGTCTCAAATCTTTTTGAGCAATTACAGCTGTTATGCTGTCCGAGTCATCCCAGGTTTCTGAATAGTCTGATGCATTTGCAAATCCTTTCCCTCTGGTTTTGTTGTTCTTTTGGGCCAGGTTAATCACACTAATTGCTGAGTTGAGGTATTCTTCTGTCTCGGCATTTATGTTGGAGCCATTATTATGACCCTAGGTGTCGTAGGGAGTCACCTAGTAATCTAGCAATGCTTGTATTCCCAGTGTGATGATTCTGGCCATTATTCTCGATAGCATCCCGTGATGCCATTTAGTTAGTAGGTATTCTACTCCTGGGTTCTTGACCCAAGATTCACCCTACTTATTTCATGTTGATAGTGTTGCTAGTCCCTCTAGGATGTTAGTAACCTTTGCGATAGTCCTCGAGATTCGTGGCGTACCCTTCTTCCAAATACCATGAACTGCTTATGGCAGAAGATCTTGACCAAAAGGTCACAATAAGAGTGCTCTTGACGAGTTCTCGATTCTATATTGTGATTCTGCCAGTTCCACCTTTCTGCACGGGTTATCCGGAAGAAATATGTTGAACTCGTTCGACATGTTAATCTATGCATCCACAACTCAGAAAATCATATGTTCCGTTGAGTTGTCCCTCTTTAGTTGTCTTCTGACCCCCATCTATCAGTTGATAGCCAGGAATAGTCGTGCATCTGTGTTCATCGATGCCTATTATTCTTGTGGTCCGTCAAGCCATTCTATTCTGGAATGACTAGGAGAAACAAACTCCAGAACCTCATCCATATCCAGGATTGGGTCAAAGTAGTTGTACTCCGCAGATCAAAATGCCAATCCAGCTTCTGGTCTGTTCTACCTTGGAGTATTACCATCTTTATATTAAGAATATCATGGGAATTGCACACCATCCTATGAACTCTTGATACAGTGATACTTCTCGCACTCATTATTCGTTTCTCGGTCCCCGTGTTCTTGTAACCAGAATGCCGACAAGTGAATCATGGCGTGTGAAATCAATACTCCTAGAAACCTTGTTGCTTGGTAGTTAAAGGACAATAATTTCATTCTTAGCGTGTTGGTTCTTGAATCATCATTCTAAGATAGATTGTGCTACCTAGTCCTTATTTTCGGTGCACCTTTCGATCAATGAGTTAGGGCTATGCCAATCCCTTGCTTATTTGATCATCTCGTCTTGCCCTGAAAAGCAAGATTGTTCTCGAGCTAAATAGCATATCGGTGGTTCATGATGTTCCGAATATCTTCTCAGAAGTATTACCAGGTTGTCACCTGACCGCTATGTTGAGTTCGTGATCAAGTTGGTTTCTTGTAAACCAACCTTCTCCAAGGATCTGTGCAGGATACCCCTGAGCTAGTTGGTTAAGCTAAACAACAACTTGGAGAGTTGGAAGATAAAAGCTTGTCCGACTTGGTTCATTTTAAGGGATATCTTGTATGTGTGTTGAAGAAAGTTGATATTTTCATTGACTGACCCTCGTGATCAGTTAATGGACCTATCATTTTATCCAACCTTTGATTTGAGTATGGGCTATCATCAAATCAGACCAGAACCAACGATATTCGTAATGTTGTCTTACTCGTGGTTGATCCCTCGAGCATACACCATTATGTCTTTTGGGTCTGACCAATACTATCACCTTGTTCACGTAGTTATGAAATTCCATCTCCATGGGAATCTGGATGAATTGTTGTTGATTGAGCCCATCGACAACATCCTTGCCTTCTCCATAATTTTGTTGAACATTAAGCTAGTGTTGGAAACTTTTGAAAGCATTTCTTCATGCTAGCTCATGAAGCATATGTTCGGATGAAAGAAGTGGCTTCCTCTAATTCACATGCATTTGATGCAAGTTGCCGCCATGAATTCGAGAAAGTTTATTTCTGCCCCCTCCGGAATCATCCCAAGTCAGTCAAGCATATGTGCGAAGTATTCTGTGGTTTGGAGACTTGCAACCTTCATCCCATATGTATTACCTAGCACCCCAAGCCACTGATTGACTTGTTCAAGGAAAGGGAGTTAAGTGCTAATCCATGGTAATACACGAGACTTCGATGTCCCCGATGATGGTTCCCTACCAGAACTAGGTAGTGTTTTATTGTAAGACTACCATGTGATCATGTTTGTCTGGGACATCGTGTTCACACGTGTGTAGCAGAACCAGCTCATGTTTTGGAGCTTGCTATCGTAGTTCACTTCCCGAGAATCTCGCAATGTCATCTCGTCGATTTGTGTTGCAAACTTTCATTTTTCTTCCTAGACTCGATGAGTCCAGAATATCCTGACACCAACCAGATCTGAATCTCAGGCAGTTATGATGGTTGGAACATTTCCCAAGAACTATAATATTGGTCTCTCCATAACCGGTAAAGTGGATGTCGTGGCCAACACACCCAGCCGGAAGACCTGTTGTTGTAGTATCTTGATGGAGGAAGTTGGCCACCTCCCCATAAGGATTTCGTAGGATTTACTCCAATAAGTTACTCCTTATGGATTCACATGCTCCCGAAGTCCGACCTTGTACTTGATGTTCTAGATACGAAACCATGTAAATGGGTTACGCTAGCACATCAACGAGAACATTAGAAGCGGAGTGCTAAATGTCTCTCGGTCGATCATCCGGATTTTGATTCCTTGGCCTCGCTAAGGTGAAATTTGAGAAGGTGTTATCTTCCTTTGCACCTGCATCTTCCATGGGTATTCATCATGGTAGTAAGTTGTGTTGCCGGGATCCTTGACACGGATATTGGTAAAACCTTGATGAATATGGAAATGCTCAAGCTCTTGAGAGCACGCACAAGCGCTAGGTGTTATCATCGGCACTAACTGGATTGCTCTCAGTTTCCTCGATTATGCTATAACTCTTCAAACAGTGGACTCACTCTCTACTGTTGAGCTTCTCCCCAGTTACTAAAATCATCCCTTGTGTTGTTTTCAACAAGGTAATCCACATCATCCATTCTAATCCGGGTATGCCATTCTACCGAACCCCTCCAAATGATCTATTGTGATTTGCCTTAAGCTGGTATAAAGAGTTTCAATGATCTTTGAATCAAAGGTAATTCTTTTTGCCACTTAAGGGGATATTTCTACGAGTCACCTTCCCTAAGGTGCATCGTTATGGTATCATGGCAATTCAACTCCTCGCTACATTGACAACCGATCACCACATTCTTAAGTCTGGCATTGTTGTCTACCTAGCGAGCCGTCGTCATCTGTCTCACTCCATGCCTCTATATGTATGCTTCGTGTCTCACCTCAAGAGATGTTGCTATGACTCACTTTGTGAGTTGATCCTAAGTTGATTAATCTTCGAGAAGATCGATTCTTCTGGAGTTGTCCTTTTCCTCTCGTTGTCATGTTAGATGGAGATCTCAGAGCAAGACGTCGAAACAAAGATGGTGATCGAATCAACGTTCTCATGAAGTGCACCTTGGATCGTGGAGGTTGTGTTAGTTTGCGTCCCCCCGTCATCTTACCCTACGCTTGAATCTCGAGACGAGATTCTCGTTTAGTGGGGGTGAGTTGTCACATCCCCAGTTCAAGCCTTGCTTGTTTTAGCTTTAGCATCCATGCATCATGTTTAAATTTTATGAAACTTGAAATGGGGGCTGATAAACCCTAGCAGCTAATGAATTCAACTAGGGTCAAAATAAAATCTTTTTCAATAAACCCAAAATGCCTCTGGAAATGTTCATGATTTCTGGTAAAGGTGAAAACCTCTGCCATAAATGATGCACATATTTTTAAGCCATTCTGGATTTTTGAATTAAATCATTACTTATTTGCATTTGGGCATTTAAATACTATAAAACATTTTAAATGCTCAAATAATCCCAAACTGAAATGATTACTGTAGGATATATTTCTAACAGTGGTCATGTGCAGTTGCATGATTTTTGGGATTGATTTAGTATTTTTTTTAATAAAGCCCTAAAGTTACAGAAAAATAGAAAATGAAAATAAAAGAGAGAGAAAGGAACCTACCTAACTTACCTGTGAAGCCTACCTGGCGGCCCAAGTGGCCGGCCTAGCCCACCAGGCCATCCTTCTGTCGTCTTCCTCCCCCTCGCCCCGAAGCAGCTCGGTGGCGAGCGCCGACGCCGCCTCGGCCACCTCCTGCTTCCACCTGGGAGCCCAGGGCCTTCTACCAGCGCCACGGAGACGCCCGAAGACCCTGTCCCCTCTCCCTCACTCGCTGCTCTCTCTCCCCTCCCCTGGTTCTCTCCCCCCGAGCTCACCCGAGCACAGCCGTCGCCGCCGACGAGCACCGCCGCGTCCACCATCTCCCCCCTCGCTTCTCCGGCCATATCCAGAGCTCCGTGACGACACAAGGCTACTCCACGACGAAGCAGGCGAGCCCGGAGGCACCGCTGCGACGCCATCGCCGTCTTCTCCACCACCGGTCACCGGACCTCCCCGTCGTCGATTCGCTGGCTCCCGGGTGCCCCCGAGCGTGCTGACCTACTACTATGCCTCCCCGTGAGCTCATGAATCTTTTCCCTCTAGCGCTGCTATCATTTTCGTCCTCTAACCCGCCTAGCCGTCGTGGCCGTGAGCTTGTTGCCGCCGGCCATGGCGCCGCCGTGGCCACAGATGCCTTAGCTCGCGTCTGAGCACGCCCTCGGGCTCGAGATGTTCCCAGGAGCCGAAATCTCCCATCGGTTCATCCGTAGCTGCACCATAGCATCATCTTAGGCGATGCCCGAGCTCCGGCCGCCGCCTCGCTCGCCGTAGTTGCCGCTACCGGCCACCCCAGCCGCGGCCACAGCCACCGTTGGACGCGTCGCGTGGCGGACGTTCCAACGAGCCAAACCGCGCGCCAAACCATCGCCACTAGCTCAAATCCAAGCCGCGCCGCCGTGCGGAATGGTCGCCGCCGGCGATACTCCGGCGACTGCCGATGTGGCATGCTTAATTAGTGTTAATGATCCAACTAATTAACCCCTAGAGCCACTGACAGTGGGACCCACTTAATTAGGTTACCGGCTAACCAAAATAGTTAGATCAATTAATAAAATCTATGGACCCACGCGTCAGCATTGACCCGCTGACGTGGCCGTTGACCTGGTCCCACCCGTCAGCCACACAAACCAGCACTGTGTCACCGACCAGTGGACCCCACTGGTCAGGTTTGACCCGGACCAGCCCCAGTTGACTTGATGACATCACACCGACGTCATGCTGACGCAGTTAACCATTTTCTGGATTTAAAATAATTCAGGAAATTTCAGAAAATAGTATAAACTTCTAAAAATCATAGAAATTCAACCGTAACCCCAAATGAAATAAATTATATATGAAAAATGATCAGAAAAATCCAATCTATCCATCTGTATCATTTTCATGCATGTTAGAACAACTTATGGCTGCTGTTTAGGTCAAATCAATTAAACGGCACTTGAATTTCACATATGGAGTTTGAATTTGAATCTTGTATTCAAACCAACTTCATTTAATCCGTTGCTAGTTGCATTAACTCAAATCACAGCATATTGCCATGTCACATTCATGCATCATATTGTTGCATTGCATTGATTGTGTTCCTTCTCTGTTTGCCGGTGTTGTTCCCTCTCGATAGACGTGGGTTCGACGATGAGATCGATGACACCGATGAAGAGCTATATTATCTTCAGAAGTGCCAGGCAAGCAAAACCCCCTTGTTCATTCCGATACAATCCAACTCTCTCGCCCTGCTCTCTTTTACTGCATTAGGACAACACTGATTCATCTGTTACTTGTTGCGGTAGCTGAACCCCTTTATCCTTTGCATGACCTGTCATTGCCACAGTAAATAGATGAAACCCACTAGCATGAGTAGGAGTTGTTTGAGTCCTGATGTGCCTACTCATTCATGCTTGTTGTCATGCCTGCTATTGCTTAGAGTTGTGTCAGGTCTGATTCATCGGGGATGAATCGGAGGTGTGTGAACATGTCCTACTGTGTGTGAGCTAAGTGTGTGAACACGATTTGGTAAAGGTAGCGGTGAGAGGCCATGTAGGATTACAGGGTGGGTTGTCTCATTGCAGCCGTCCTCAGGAACTGAGTTCTGTGTTTGTGATCCATGAACAGTTACTACCACACATTGGGCTCCGGGCGCTCCAAGCTCTCTCGACTTATTAATCAACCTGATCTCTGTCCAGGAGTTGCAACTAGTTTCTGGTGTTTGTAGGTAGTGTTAGTAGTCTACCAAGTGGCACTCGGTACAAGTGGGATTGGGACAGACTAGGCACAGTGGCACGGTGTACCAAGTGGCACCCGGTTGGTGGGCTTGGGAACCCTGCTCACATCGTTTGGGGCCGTGAGCGACACCCCGGCCGGATCTCCTTGCGGATGGAACCCGAATAGGCGATAAACCTGGACGAGAGACTTGTATGGTTAGTCAGGTCGTGGTCGACACCCTCGCTGGGCTTCCGCTTGAAGGTTGCCGAGTACATGTCGTGTAAACGGCGGTAAGTGGTGAGAGCGTGTGTGAAGAAGTACACCCCTGCAGGGTTATCATTATCTATTCGAATAGCCGTGTCCGCGGTAAAGGACTTCTGGGTTGCCTGTACAGTTCATAGACAAGTGAAAGTGGATACTCTAAAATGCGCAAGATAAGTGTGAGTGCTATGGATGGCGTTCTCGTAGGGAGACGGGAGCGGATCCATAGTGGTGTATTGATATGGTGAATATGTGGACTCGTGTGCGCCACCTCAAAAGAGTTACTTGTAGTTGTAGTTTAGGATAGCCACCGAGTCAAAGTTGGCTTGCTGCAGTTAAACCCCACCATCCCCTTTGTTGATAATGATGCATATGTAGATAGTTCTGATGTAAGTCTTGCTGGGTACATTTGTACTCAGGTTTGCCTATTTTACGTGTTTTGCAGAGAGACCTCAGTCTCGCTAGTAATTACGCGTGGACTTCGACGTTTAGCTTGTTACCTCAGCTGCGATCTTGTGCCCCCGACAGGATCTGGTAGATAGTCAGGCTTCTCAGCCTTTTTCATTTGTAGATGTCTGTACTCAGATATGTTAAGCTTCCGCTTGTGCTTTGACTTGTATGCTATGAATGTTGGGTCATGAGACCCATGTTTGTAATATCTCGCTCCCCGGAGCCTATTGAATAAAATACATGAGTTGTAGAGTCATGTTGTGATGCCATGTTGTATTTGCACATATCGAGCATATTGTGTGTATGTTATTGAAATGCTTGGTATGTGTGGGATCTGACTATCTAGTTGTTTATCCTTAGTAGCCTCTCTTACCGGGAAATGTCTCCTAGTGCTTCCACTGAGCCATGGTAGCTTGCTACTGCTCCGGAACACTTAGGCTGGCCGGCATGTGTCCTTCTTCGTTCCTGTGTCTGTCCCTTCGAGGAAATGTCACGCGATGAATACTGGAGTCCTGTTAGCCCGCTACAGCCCGGTTCACTGGAGTCCTGTTAGCCCACTGCTACAGCCTGGATTCACTCGCTGATGACCGACACGTTCGATGCTGGGTCATGAATGCCTGTCCCTGTAAGGTTGTGCCACTTTGGGTTTGTGACTAGCCATGTCAGCCCGGGCTCCTTATCATATGGATGCTAGAGACACTATCATATACGTGTGCCAAAAGGCGCAAACGGTCCCGGGCAAAGGTAAGGCGACACCCGTGGGGATACCGTGCGTGAGGCCGCAAAGTGATATGAGGTGTTACATGCTAGATCGATGTGGCATTGAGTCGGGGTCCTGACATGCAAATATTTACAACATGTCAGTTATTATTCAAACATGGTACAGATGGATATATATTAGTGGCAAACGTAGAACTAGCTAGCTAATCACAATAAGGAATCATGTTAGTGTCCTCGACGCCGCTTCTCTAGGGTTTGGGGTGGCCTCGACACAACGCTTCAAGGGTTTGGGGTGGCCTCGACGACAATGCTCTTTTAACTTGGTAAATTTGGGTGGCCTCGAGAGAGTTAATTTGTCGGGTAGGGGCGCGGCGGGAGGGGGTAGGAGACCAGCATCGTTTTCTCTCTAGGGTTTGGGTGTCCTCGAGAGTTTTGGTCGAGCAAGAGGGCCGAGGGGGGTGCTACCGTGATATAAGTTATCACGGTCGAGAGGGGGTATATATATCGACCGCCCCTCATGTCGAAGTTATCTCGAGGGGGTTATATCGACAATGACGCGACATACATATACATGGGAAAATAATGTTATCGGGGAGGGGGTATCGGTACCCCCCCCTCATGTTGAAGTTTCTTCTTTCTCCTCTATTCCTTTCTTCTTCTTCTCCTCTTCTTTTCTTCTCCCTCGAGAAAGGAAAATAAGGAAAAGGAAGAAAAGAGGAAGAAGGAAGAAGGAAGAAGGAAGAAGAAGAAGAAGAAAAAGAAGAAAAAAAAGAGGAGAAGAAGAAAGGAATAGAGGAGAAGAAGAAAAAATAGAAAAAAATTCTATTTTTTCTTCTTCTCCTCTTCTTTTTCTTCTTTTTTCCTCTTCTTATTTATTTCTCCTCTTCTTCCTCTCCTCTTCTTCTCCTTTCTTCCTCTTCTTATTTTCCTTTTTCCTCTCCTTCTTTTTCTTCTTCTTCTTCCTTCTTCCTTCTTCCTCTTTTCTTACTTTTCCTTATTTTCCTTTCTCCTCTACACTAACCTAAAATGCACTAACCTAAAATCGATATCTACTAACAACCTAAATAAAAAATTAATACATACATGAAAAAACATATATAAACAAAAAAATGCTATGAACATTATATTCATACATACATAGCCACATCCATTCATCATATATATATATAGCTACCACATACATATATACATTATATATATGAAAAAAATGCAATGAACAAAAAAATACACTTATGAAAAAAAATACTATGAACATGTACACATATATACACATACAAACACATATACACAAAAAATGCAAAAAAATGCTATGGAAATTGCTATGGAAAATGCAGGACAGGGGCGGCGCGCGGCGGCCGCGCAGGGCAGGTGCGGTGGCGCGGCGGCCGCGCAGGGGCGCGGGACGGGAGGGGCGCGGGAGCAGGCTGTGCTCACAGGGGGCGGTAGCGACGGCGAAGGCGAGCAGCCTGACAGCGTAGGTGGCGGCGGCGACGGCGAAGGCGAGCAGCCTGACGGCGTCGGTGGCGGCGGCGACGACAAGGTGGAGCAGGGGCGTCGGGCGGCAACAGCGACGAGGAGGAGCAGGGGCGTCGGGGGAGAAGTGCGGGATTTGGTCGAAACTGCTAAGTGTTGTATATATAGCAAGAGCATTGGTCTCGGTTCATGAAACCAACCGGGACTAATGCACCCCTTTAGTCCCGGTTGGTGCCACCAACCGGGACCAAAGGCCTCTTTTCAGCAGCCCAAAGGGCGGGAAGCAGCGGCCTTTGGTCCAGGTTGGTGGCACCAACCAGGACTAAAGGGGGGGTATTGGTCCCGGTTGGTGCCATGAACCGGTACCAATACCCCCCTTTAGTCCCGGTTGGTGCCACCAACCGGGACCAAAGGCCCCTGTGCTGCCCGCAGCGCGGCGAAAGTTTAGTCCCACCTTGCTAGTTGAGAGCGCCCCACACCTTTTTATAAGCTCCGCCGCCTCTTCCCACTCGAACTCCTCTGAACTACAGGCCAATGGGCCTAATATGACACTGCTTTGCATGTGGGCCTGCTGGGCCTTTTGCGGGCCTGAATCCTGGCCCATGGAAGGGTTTCTAGTCGTATTCAGGCCGTGGGTGCCCAATAGGAGGCACTTTTTTGTTTTTTTGTTTCCTTTACTTATTGTTGCTATTTTTATTTTTTTCCAGTTTTTTTGTTTTGTTTTCCGCATTATTTATTTTCTTTTGTTTTTTGCTTTATTTTTTAATTCTTTTTGCTTTTAGTTTTAGGAAAATTATAAACTTTCTGTTAGTGCCATTAGTTTTCAAATTTGAAAACACTTTTTTTGTTTTTTTGTTTTCTTTCTTGCTTTATTTATTTTATTTTGTTTCTACTTACAACAAAATACTTATTGTTGTTATTTTTAATTATTTTCCTTTTTTTTGTTTTCTGCATTATTTATTTTCTTTTGTTTTTTGCTTTATTTTTTAATTCTTTTTTGCTTTTAGTTTTAGAAAAATTATAAACTTTCTGTTAGTGCCATTAGTTTTCAAATTTGAAAACACTTTTTTTTGTTTTTTTGTTTTCTTTGTTGCTTTATTTATTTTCTTTTGTTTTTTGCTTTATTTTAATTCTTTTTTCTTTTAGGTCAGCAAAATTATAAACTTTCTGTTAGTGCCATTAGTTTTCAAATTTGAATAGTTAAAATTTGAATTCTTTGAAATTTGTGTGAATCACAAGTTTGTGATTAACTTTAGTAAAAAATGAACATAGATGCGCCTATGGAGTGTTCTTGGTGAGAACATAGTTGACAAGGAGCGAAACGGGATTAATGGTATTACGAGGGCCGAACCATAAGACATTAAAGCATTTCAAATGAACTCTAAAAAAGTTGAAAGTTGGCATGGTATCATAAATTCACCCACATAGCATGTGCATGTACAAAATGGACAATGGTATCGTACTCCTCTGTTACAAAGTTGGCATGGTATCATCATAATAGTTGCGGGAGAAAGTCTTCACTTTTTCTTCGCTTGTGTCATTTGCTTATTGCGCCGTAACCATGGATAATCCTCATCGTTTATCAGGATGCTGGGATCAGCCTTGACTTTGAAGGGAGGAATTTCATGAAACTTTTCATAATCTTCAGACATGTCTGTCTTGCCCTCCACTCCCACGATGTCCCTTTTCCCTGAAAGAACTATGTGGCGCTTTGGCTCATTGTATGATGTATTCGCTTCCTTATCTTTTCTTTTTCTCGGTCTGGTAGACATGTCCTTCACATAGATAACCTGTGCCACATCATTGGCTAGGACGAACGGTTCGTCTGTGTACCCAAGATTTTTCAGGTCCACTGTTGTCATTCCGTACTGTGGGTCTACCTGTACCCCGCCTCCTGACAGATTGACCCATTTGCACTTAAACAAAGGGACCTTAAAATCATGTCCGTAGTCAAGTTCCCATATGTCCACTATGTAACCATAATATGTGTCCTTTCCCCTCTCGGTTGTTGCATCAAAGCGGACACCGCTGTTTTGGTTGGTGCTCTTTTGATCTTGGTCAATCGTGTAAAATGTATTCCCATTTATCTCGTATCCTTTCCAAATCGTAACAGTCGAAGATGGTCCCCTGGACAACAAGTACATCTCATCACAAACAGTGTTGTCACCTCTGAGACGTGTTTCCAACCAACTGCTGAAAGTCTTGATGTGTTCACATGTAATCCAGTCGTCGCACTGCTCCGGGTGTTTGGAGCGCAGACTGTTCTTGTGTTCATCGATATACGGGGTCACCAAGGTAGAGTTGTGTAGAACTGTGTAGTGTGCTTGAGACCAAGAATATCCGTCCCTGCATATTATTGAGTCCCTTCCAAGCGTGCCTTTTCCAGTCAGTCTCCCCTCATACCGCGATTTAGGGAGACCTATCTTCTTAAGGCCAGGAATGAAGTCAACACAAAACCCGATGACATCCTCTGTTTAATGGCCCATGGAGATGCTTCCTTCTGGCCTAGTGCGGTTACAGACATATTTCTTTAGGACTCCCATGAACCTCTCAAAGGGGTACATATTGTGTAGAAATACGGGGCCCAGAATGACAATCTCATCAACTAGATGAACTAGGACGTGCGTCATGATATTGAAGTAGGATGGTGGGAACACTAGCTCGAAACTGACAAGACATTGCACCACATCACTCCTTAGCCTTGGTATGATTTCTGGATCGATCACCTTCTGAGAGATTGCATTGAGAAATGCACATAGCTTCACAATGGCTAATCAGACGTTTTTCGGTAGAAGCCCCCTCAATGCAACCGGAAGTAGTTGCGTCATAATCACGTGGCAATCATGAGACTTTAGGTTCTGAAACTTTTTCTCTGCCATATTTATTATTCCCTTTATATTCGACGAGAAGCCAGTCGGGACCTTCATACTAAGCAGGCATTCAAAGAAGATTTCCTTCTCTTCTTTGGTAAGAGAATAGCTGGCAGGACCTTCATACTGCTTTGGAGGCATGCCGTCTTTTTCGTGCAAACATTGTTGGTCCTCCCATGCCTCAGCTATATCTTTTGTCTTCCCATACATGCCCAAGAAGCCTAGCAGGTTCACGCAAAGGTTCTTCGTCACGTGCATCACATCGATCGAAGAGCGGACCTCTAGGTCTTTCCAGTAGGGTAGGTCCCAAAATATAGATTTCTTCTTCCACATGGGTGCGTGTCCCCTAGCGTCACTCGGAACAACTAGTCCGCCGTGACCCTTTCCAAAGATTACGTGTAAATCATTGACCATAGCAAGTACGTGATCACCGGTACGCATGGTGGGCTTCTTTCGGTGATCTGCCTCACCTTTAAAATGCTTGCCATTCTTTCGACATTGATGGTTGGTCGGAAGAAATCGACGATGGCCCAGGTACACATTCTTCCTACAGCTTCCCAGGTATATACTATCGGTGTCAAGTAAACAGTGCGTGCATGCGTGGTATCCCTTGTTTGTTTGTCCTGAAAGGTTACTGAGAGCGGGCCAATCGTTGATGGTCACGAACAGCAACGCATTTAGGTCAAATTCCTCCTGTTTGTGCTCATCCCACGTACGTACACCGTTTCCATTCCACAGCTATAAAAGTTATTCAACTAATGGCCTTAGGTACACATCAATGTCGTTGCCGGGTTGCTTAGGGCCTTAGATGAGAACTGGCATCATAATGAACTTCCGCTTCATGCACATCCAAGGAGGAAGGTTATACATACATAGAGTCACGGGCCAGGTGCTGTGATTGCTGCTCTGCTCCCCGAAAGGATTAATGCCATCCGCGCTTAAAGCAAACCATACGTTCCTTGGGTCACTTGCAAACTCATCCCAGTACTTTCTCTCAATTTTTCTCCACTGCGACCCGTCAGCGGGTGCTCTCAACTTCCCGTCTTTCTTACGGTCCTCACTGTGCCATCGCATCAACTTGGCATGCTCTCCGTTTCTGAACAGACGTTTCAACCGTGGTATTATAGGAGCATACCACATCACCTTTGTAGGAACCCTCTTCCTGGGGGGGCTCGCCGTCAACATCACCGGGGTCATCTCGTCTGATCTTATACCGTAATGCACCGCATACCGGGCATGCGTTCAGATCCTTGTATGCACCGCGGTAGAGGATGCAGTCATTAGGGCATGCATGTATCTTCTGCACCTCCAATCCTAGAGGGCATACGACCTTCTTTGCTACGTATGTACTATCGGGCAATTCGTTATCCTTTGGAAGCTTCTTCTTCAATATTTCAGTAGCTTCTCAAATCCTTTGTCAGGCATAGCATTCTCTGCCTTCCACTGCAGCAATTCCAGTACGGTACCGAGCTTTGTGTTTCCATCTTCGCAATTGGGGTACAACCCTTTTTGTGGTCCTCTAACATGCGATCGAACTTCAGCTTCTCCTTTTGACTTTCGCATTGCGTCCTTGCATCGACAATGACCCGGCGGAGATCATCATCATCGGGCACATCGTCTGGTTCCTCTTGATCTTCAGTAGCTTCGCCCGTTGCAGCATCATCGTGCACATCGTCCGGTTCCTCTTGATGTTCAGTAGCATCACCGTATTCAGGGGACACATAGTTGTCATCGTACTCTTCTTCTTCGCCATCTTCCATCATAACCCCTATTTCCCTGTGCCTCGTCCAAACATTATAGTGTGGCATGAAACCCTTGTAAAGCAGGTGGGTGTGAAGGATTTTCCGGTCAGAGTAAGACTTCGTATTCCCACATATAGGGCATGGACAACACATAAAACCATTCTGCTTGTTTGCCTCAGCCACTTCGAGAAAATCATGCACGCCCTTAATGTACTCGGAGGTGTGTCTTGAACCGTACAACCATTCCCGGTTGATCTGCGTGCATTATATATAATTAAGTGTGTCAAAAATCATTACAGAACATCATGAATAGATAATTAAGTGACCAAATTAATAGAAGTTCATCATCACATTAAAACCAAAGTACATACATAGTTCTCATCTAACAACATAAAGCTCTGTAGAGCATCTAAATTAATTAAACCATACATTGAAACTATGTAAAACATTTCAATGCGAAAACAAATGCGATCATAATCGCAACCAATGTAACAACTGATCCAACGACATAATGATACCAAGCCTCGGTATGAATGGCATTTTTTCTAATCTTTCTAATCTTCAAGCGCATTGCATCCATCTTGATCTTGTGATCATCGACGACATCCACAACATGCAACTCCAATATCATCTTCGCCTCCTCAATTTTTCTAATTTTTTCCTTCAAGAAATTGTTTTCTTCTTCAACTAAATTTAACCTCTCGACAATAGGGTCGGTTGGAATTTCTGGTTCAACAACCTCCTAGATAAATAAAATCTATGTCACGTTGGTCGGCATAATTGTCATAAACAATAAATGAACCAATAGTTATGAAAAGATAATATATACCACATCCGAATCATAGACAGGACGAGGGCCGACGGGGGCGGATACCAAAACCATCGCACTATATAAGATGCAATAATAAAAGTAAGAAAATTATACAAGTATCTATATAAACATACAAGTAAGAATTTTTTTTCCTTTCAGAAAGAAGATAACAACAAGAGGCTCACCACGGTGGTGCCGGCGACGAGATCGGCGCGGGCGATCGACGACGGTGAAGACGGGGACGGGACGTGACGGACCGCTAAACCTAGACAAATATTGAGGAAAATGGAACTTGGAGGTCGAGCTTGGAGAGGAGAAAGATTAAGTAGTATGGCTCGGGCATTCCATCGAACACCTCGTGTGCATAGGAGGTGAGCTAGAGCACCACAAAGCTCTCTCCTCGCCGGCCACGAAAAACAGAGCAGTGGGAGTGCTCTGCTCGCAGGCGAGGGGGATATATAGGCAATTAATTGGTCCCGGTTCGTGGCTTGAACCGGGACTAAAGGGCAGCCTTTGGTCCCGGTTTAGGCCACAAACCGGGACCAATGGTGGTGGGCCAGGAGCGAGGCACATTGGTCCCGGTTCGTCCCACCAACCAGGACCAAAAGGTCCAGACGAACCGGGACCAATGGCCCACGTGGCCTGGCCGGCCCCCGGGGCTCACGAACCGGGTCCAATGCCCCCATGGGTCCCGGTTTTGGATTGATCCGGGACTAATGGGCTGACCTGGCCTGGACCATTGCCCCCTTTTCTACTAGTGTCACCGCCCTAGGTGCCGACCCATCTGAGAGCAGTTGATGATGGCGAAGCAGAGAAGATGACGGAAGCACAAGAGTTCAAATCCAGTCGTCATCGTCCGCTTCACTCCTGCTACGACTGAGGGGAAATGTTAGAAGTATAAACGTGATTAGCTAGAGATAAGGAGACAGAGATAGTCTTAGTTTAAACACACAATATCTTGCCTTGTACTCCAAGCCTCTTCTACGTTGTACTCTATATATACCCCTACAAGGGTCAGATCAATACAACACATAATTCTAGGGTTTCATATTTTCCACAATGTTTTCTTTAACTAACGATGGATGGATCTGTGTGGCTCATTTTTTTAACTAACGATGGATGATATCGTTAGCTAGCCTGTTATCATGTATCTTTTTTGTTTTTCCCCATTCGTACACATGGTATACATTATATATACATGCTTTCTTGACAAAAAAAATAAGTACTCAACTGAATACCCTTGAATTGAAGTGGACCCGCCCCTTCAAGGGACGCGGGAGGAGGGCGATGGGTGAGGTGGACACTTTGTGGTGAGGTGGGACTGACGGGTCCGACATGTCCGGGCCACCCCAGTTCAAAGTTGTTATGTTCGGTTTCCATAACCTTAAAAGAAAGATAGCCTGTTTATTGCAGGCCCAATCGCGGCGTAACATACGGTACAGAGCATTTGTATTTGCGTCTATGTGCACTGCATTTTCTTTTACCTTCTTTCTTTTAGCTTTCTCTGAACCTTGGAACGTTGCATGTTGTGATTTCATTAGTGCATGTTGGGGAGCGCCTAAAAAGTACCATGGTCTCAAAACTCCTATTCTGATCCCGAGCTCAAATGCTTCTTTATGAACAGTAAAACTAAAATAAATAATAAAAAACAGAAAAATCTGATTCTTTTTTGTAAACTTTGACAAATGTTTTATATGCTTGGAAAATTTCAGCACGAAATGGCATTCATGGAAGGCGTGGCAAAAAAAAAATCAGCACTACACTAGCATTTTTGGAACATTTTTTTGCCACACCTTCCATTAATATCATTTCGGACTGAAATTTTGCAAGCATACAAAACATTTACTAAAATTTACCACAAAAAACATTCAGAATTTTTTGATTTTTTTACTATTTTTTATTTTACTATTTTTTTTATTTTACTGTTCATTGAGAGCATTTGAGATAGGAACTCAAACTTTAGTGTTCAGAAAGATCGTATATTAGTTTACGGGGGGTAACAGATAAGATCTATACCCTTCTACTTGCTCTAACCGATTAGTTTTTGCAGTTCGCACAGCTGGGTTTAGTTTCTCAATGATACCACCTAAAAAAAATTCTCGGCAATACCAGCAACAACAAATAATACCATCGTGGCGAGACTGCCACCACAAACAGTTCAACAGACATCCAGTTGTTTGACTCCACTTATTTGGCCGGGGTTTTTTTTTGTAGCTTTCAAATTTTAATATTTTTGAACAAAAGATTACAGGAGAGCCCCTATTTGACGCTCTTTGCGTCAAATTGGCAGCAGCACGAACAGGAGGCAGCCCGACTTGGCCGGCCCATCAAGCAGTACCACGTTACGAAAAAGATGGCAAGAAACAGAGGTAGCGTGATCCGGGGATTCAAATAGTAGACCAACTGCTTACGATCATGAGCACATAGCCAGTCCAGTACACTAGTATTGTTGCTACTAAAGCAGCACATATCTTTAAGAACTAAATTTGACTGGCTGTAGCGAATAGAAATACTGTAACGAACCCGAAATAGTTGTTGTAGTGAACGTTTTTTTAAGTGTCTATTTTGAAAACGCGCAAATGTTTTTTGAATTTCTGAACAAATTTTCGGAGATAGGAACATTTTTGAATTTGTGAACAAAAAAACTGAAAAAAAGGAGAATTGTTTTTGAAAAACATGAACCATTTTTATGGAATTTGTAACCAAATTTGAAACTGAGAACATTTTCTGAATTTGTGAACAAATATTTGAAAATGGAACATTTCATGATATCCGGAACCAAAATTTGAAACTGAACATTGTTTGAATTGGTGATAAATTTTTTTGAATATGTCATGAAATTGCGAAAAAATAGCGAACATTTTATGAAACAAGAACATTTTTTGAATTTCTGACCAAATTTTGAAACCGCGAACAGTTTCTGAAATTCCTGACCATTTTTTGAATGTTGAACATTTTTCCAATTTGTGAAGAAATTTTAAAAAAGGAACTTTTTTAGGAATTCCGAACACTTTTTGAATTTTTGACCAAAATTTTAAAAAAAGGAATATTTTCTGAAATTCCTGTACATTTTCTAAACTAAAACATTTTTTGAATTTGTGAAAAGTAAAATAAAAAGAAAACATTTTCTGAAATTCTGAAAAAATTGTAGAAAAATGTTAAAAGAATGTTCAACTTGAAAAATGAAAAAAGAAAAGAAAAAGGAAACAAAAAAAGAGAAAAAAAGAAACAGAAAGCAATAAAGAGACAGATAAACGAGAAAAAATAAAAAAATACTATGGAAAACAAGCAAAAGAAGAAAATCTGGTTTAAGAACCTTCTAGAAGGTTCCTAGAATCCGTCAGGAACCTTCCACGAGGTTCGCAAAAATCGATGGTCCTTGCACGCTCAGATGGGCCGACCCATTTTATCGACAGGGGTGTGTGATCAGTCGACAATCTGCCACAAAATGCGGGAGATAGATTTTTCCACATTAGAGATCCATCACAAATATGTACAAGTTTTCACAGAAAAAATTTCAGGTTTTTTTATAGTTGGAAATATCATTTTCAATTTATTTTTTTCTCAAAATAAAAGGCTCCAAGGGCGTCACCATAACTTCACACTCGCCATTTGCATCGACGCAAAAGTGAATGGAAGAGGACCAATGATCAAGAGTAAATCTGTGCATATCAATGATGACAAGTTACACCATAACTTCACACTCGCCATTTGCATCGACGCAAAAGTGAATGGAAGAGGACCAATGATCAAGAGTAAATCTGTGCATATCAATGATGACAAGTTACATTTTTATTTGCACTCACCATGCGGTGGTTGAATCATATACAGGTTAAAAACGTCAAAATAAGACCATAAATGCTGATCACAAGTTGTCCCATTCAGGTCCAAAGCCGATATTGTATAAGCTAGCGAGGCAATTATCTTGCAGGTTAAGGGTGCCCTGCATCTCCATGCGCAGTCAGCACCGGTGAAGAAGATAGTAAGCAAACGGTGCACAGAGCTAGCCGAATGAACTCCAGCAGCAGACCAGGGCTAGCCGAATGAACTCCAGAACTAGCAGCACAAACTCAGCAACAGAATAACCATTGATCCAGCAATCTACAAAATAACCATTGAGCCTTGCAGAAATATCTTCAAATAATTTGCAATCCCTGCCATGGTTTTCCAGGGTCAGTACAACATAGCCACTCCCAGCTCACGCGAAGCACAAGCCCCTGGAGCTTTAAGTTTAGGTTGGCTGAACAACCTTACTCCATGCCACAAGGCATTTCCCGCCATTGATTTCATCAGTACCTGCCCAAACGAAGGCTCTCTCCCACTTCTCCACCGCTCCCAATACCCTGATGGCACCTCAGTGACTAGCAGGTGATGAATGAGCTTCGGAGCTTTACTGTCTTAATGAGGACGAGCCTTCCTGCCGTCGTGACAAGGCGAGACAAACATGGCCTGAATGCTTTTGCAGGCACAACTGGATATCGTCGAGAACCACCACTATATATGCATAGCATAGACAAACTGCTGGTAAAAAAATCAAAAGATCATGCACAATGCGCCGGGACCCACCAAGGAATTGACCTAGCCACACAAAGATCCCAACTGAGCGAGCAAGGGAATTATGCATCAACTGTCTATTGGCATTATTTATACCTTCACTATTCAATGGCTAGTGTGAGGTGCTGTGACTCTGTTTCCTCTTCGGATCAACAAACTGCAAAGCGAGGAATCCATAGTTCAGAATCTTTTGCCTTGATGTTCTTCCTCAATTCCTCGAAAGATTCAGGTATAGAGTGGTACTCATGAAACATGAGTCCTTTTGTCCTTTATAGGGGAAGAGAAGACAGTCATAATGTAGTATCGCAGATGATACATGCAAAGAAGAAAATTTGAGAAAAAGAGACTTACCACTCATGAGGATGGCAGTAGGTTAGAAGATGGTCAGCAATGGTGAAAGGGCGCACGGAGGGTCGGATCCTATCCTTCCCGTCATGTATTTGGCATGACACTGCTAGCTGCTCAGAGAAACCTGTCCTTACCGAGTGCACCACAACAGGGTCACGGTGCAAAGAGAAGTAAATGGAGTTGCTGCTGACAGATGGGAGGTCCCTGGCCGAAACAGACAGGCACCGATCCCTGTTGAGGAACAGCGCGTGGCCACCGAGGCAGTTCACTGGGATCAGCTCACCGTGATCGATGTCCAACGCAAAGAGCTTATAGGCATTTTGCTGGAAGGGCTCCATGCCACAATTTTGTGCAGTTAAATGGTGGACGGCAAGCAGCACTCGCCCACCGGACTCCACGAGGAAGTAGCTGCATAGGTCCAGAACACCAAAATCATTTGGAACATGAGCAAGCACAGGGTGGGGTGATCTCGGGTACAGCTGTATGATCTTCATTGAGCCACCCATGGCGACGGTGGCGTAAAGCCTTCCTTGGAAGGGCAAGATGCTCCTAAGGAAAAGCCCTCGGTGGAGGACCTCCCAAGCGGGGCGGCCAGCCTCGGCGCCGATCACCACCCGGGTCCACGGGAACCATGCCACCACGGCAATGGAGGTCGCGGACGCGCTGCAGACCGCGGCGTTCATGTCAAGCATGGAGCTCCGGTTCCTGACCGCGTCATGGAACACGGGGACGAGGGACGGGAGGTCGACCACGCCCCGCGTGAAGGGATGCAGCACCCGGACGGCGGCGGTGCGTTTGTTCAGAAGAATGATCAGTCCCTGGGTGAAGCCGACGATCCTGTGGCGCCGGAGCTCCGGCAGGCGGACGCGGAGGCGCCTGGCCGTCCGCGTGTGGAAGAAGCCGATCTCGCCGGCGTCGTCCGGGCGTACCCCGTCGCCGTCGCAGAGGGCGACCCAGCCGCGCGGCCAGAGGTCCGGTCTGCTCAGGGTGGGGTCGCGCGCGTCGCTCGTGCAGCTGCGCCAGCCGGAGCAGACGGCCCGGAAGACGATGTAGTCCACCACGTCGTCGGCCAGCAGGCGGCTGGCGACAAGGTGGACTATATCGGTGGGGAGGGAAGCCCAGCCGCTTGCCTCAGGGGTCCGCCGGCGCTTGCAGGCGGAGAGCGGGGCCAAGGAGGGACCTTTGCGCCGCCTTCCCGCCGTCGGAGTAGAAGGGGGTAGCTTTTTCCCCATCGCGCGCAGCCTCGGCTTGCTCAGATCGATCTCCTCCGCCCTCTCCTCCATCTATATCTATAGGCCGTCTCGTCTCCGAGACCGGCCGGAACTTGGACTGCAGGGAGATCCGAGGAGTGACGGGAAATCCGAGGACTGAGCGGAAATCCGAGGGAGGAAGAATCCTTCGACGTCGCGGATCCGGAAAATCGGGAAGAAATTAACTAGGGAAGAGGTGAGGAAGAAACTTACGGCCACCGGTGCCGCAGGGGTCGGGGTGAGAGGCCGGAGGGGATGGAGGCACGCCGCCGTTGAACACTCAGTGGGATAAGAAACACCTTTATTTTTTATTATTTTTTTGCTTTAATCCAAACTAGTCCTTTTTTTTAGGGTTACCCGGCCCCATGCTGCTCCCGGGCCTAGATTTTAAGCCCGAAGGCCGGGCCATGCCCGGGCCCAGGCCTGTTGTTTTCGCGATTTCCTGAAGGGGCCAGCCCGAGCCCCGATGGGCTTTTACCCATGCGGGCCGGGCTTGGGCCCAAAAACGAGGCCCGATGGCCGGGTCCGGGCCTGGGTTTTTTACGTCGGGCTTGGCTTGGTCCGGCCCGACCCGAGGTATGGCCATGTATAATCCAAACACTGGAGCAGAGTTTTTTTAGGTGTACACACCGGAGTAGAGCTGGTGTGCCGTTCTGGCCGGCTCGTTGGCCTGTTTAGCAATCTCAGTTGCATATTTTTCCAGCCTGTTGGGCCGGCGGGCTGTGTCATGCCAGCCCACGTGCCCAACCTTCAGGCCCAGGCATGGCTTTAAATGTGCTGCGTGCCAGGCACATCCTGTTTAGCCCGTGTCATGTCTGGCCCATGGCAGGCCGTGTCGGCGTGCTCGCGTCGGGCTTGGTTGGCCAGCTTTGTGCCGGATGGGTGAAAATGCAACTCACTTGAAAAAATCTTTCCACCATAGGCACGCTCGGATGCTTCCATAGATAAGGTCGGATGGCCCCTAAGGCAGCCACACTCCTTAAATTTAAACCCTCAAATTCATGTCATTCATGCACGATCATATAACACAAAATTCATCACAATTCAACAATGCAACGAAGCAAAATGAAACACGATTCAACAATCTAGTCTTGCCAAAATAAAATTCAAGTTTGGACAACGCTTGGCCAATTTGATGGATCACTAGTTGGACGTCATTTGTTGTCTTCACTGATACTCCCTCCGTTCTAAAATAGATGACCCAACTTTATACTAAAGTTAGTACAAAATTGAGTCATCTATTTTGAAACGGAGGGAGTACAACCTAAACTGTTTTAGAAGGTAAATTACATGCATAGTTTTCTAAAATATCTCCTATAAAAGTTTCATTTTCTACAATATACTTGTAGGAATATTGTTGTGATGATGTACCTTGCCGGTTAGCAACCACATTAGGGTGCTGTCAGATCTTCTCGTGCCTCCCGTACAATGGCGAGCGCTTGTACCTGCACCCGACGTGCTAGGGTTTCTCGTGCCTCTTGTGGGTGTCGCCGTTGGTCTACCTTGTCTCCCGTGGTCTTAGGGCCATGGAGGCATGGTGGATCTCAGCTCTTGTCGGCGGGAGGGCTTCGTTTCTAATGTTTCTTGAGTTTTGTTAAGGCTTGTGTCCTGCTTAGAGATGCGAGGTAGCGGCTGCTCTCTATAGATGGAATGAGATTCTCACTACTGAGTGAAAAGAATTTGGAGAGGTGTGGAAGCGTATGCTTTCCGCGGGGACGCGTGTGTGTTTATATAGCTCAACAAGTACAAGATCGGCAGGTTGTTTGTAGTCTTGATCCGTACTCCAAGCTATACATGAGTTGAGATCATATCTACTCCAAAATCTGCCTACTTTTATACAATACGCACGCATACACTATCGTGACACACATGTCACGTTAGACAAATACATAAATACAAGCTTATCATTTAACATCCTTCCTCAATCTCAACACATCAAGGTTTAGATTGTTTCTGAAGGCTTGGAGCTGTCGAACTTGTAATGATTTAGTAAAACCATCGGCCACTTGATCACCAGTTGGAATAAACTTTATCTCTAACTTTTTCTGAGCAACTCTTTCTCGAACAAAATGAAAATCAATCTCTATGTGTTTTGTTCTCGCATGAAACACAGGATTTGGAGAAAGATATGTTCCTCCAAGATTATCACATCATAAGCGTGACACATGTGGTCTATAGACACCCAACTCATGAAGTAGCGTTTCCACCCACATTACCTCTGCAGTAGCATTTGCTAGTGACTTGTATTCTGCCTCAGTACTGGATCGTGAGATAGTTGCTTGTTTCTTTGCTTGCCATGATACAAGGTTGGAGCCAAGAAACAATGTAAGCCCCCCGTGGACTTTCTATCATCTGGGCATCCTGCCCAATCTGCATCAAAAAAAGCACTTACTGCAGTTGATGGAGACTTGCATATACTTAGTCCAGCTCCAGTACTTCCTCGAATATATCTCAGTATTCTTTTCACAGCTGTCCAATGTAAAGAGGTTGGTGCATGCAAGAACTGACAAACCTTATTAACTAAAAAATATATGTCAGGTCTTGTCAGTGTAAGATACTGAAGTGCTCCAACTATGCTTTCGGTATTTTGTTCCCTCTTCTGGACTTAGCAGCTTACCCTCATTCAGTGACAACTTTTCTGTGGTTTACATAGGTGTACTAGAAGGTTTACAATCCTTCATCCCTACACGACTTAAAATATCATAGGCATATTTCTATTGAGTGAGCAAAATGCCATCTTGCACCTTCTTTACTTCAATGCCTAAGATGTAGTGCAATTCTCCCAAATCTTTTAATGCAAATTCACTTTTTAATTTTCTTAGCAAGGCTAATGTGGCATCTTGTGAGGAGCTTGCTACAATTATGTCATCAACATAAATCAACATTTATATGATCACCTTTCCTTTTTTGAAGAAGAACAAGGAAGTATCTCCCTTTGATGGACAGAATCCAAAGCTGCTGCAACTTAAGGCTCAGTCTTGAATACCATGCCCTTGGTGCTTGTTTCAAACCATACAAGGCTTTATCCAACCTGCATACACAGTTAGGTTTGGAGCTATTTTCAAAGCCTGGTGGTTGCCGCATATAGACCTCTTCCTCGAGAACGCGTGTAGAAACACATTCGGAACATCCAATTGGTGAAGGTTCCATCCCCTGGAAACAGCAACAGACAGAACAAGTCTGATAGTAGCAGCCTTCACTACTGGATTGAAGGTGTCCTCATAATCAATGCCATAACATTGTTTAAAACCCTTAGCTACTAGCCTAGCTTTATATCTATCTATTATTCCATATGCCTTCTTTTTAATTTTGTATACCCATTTACAATCTATGATATTCCTCCCTAGCTTTGGTGGAACTAGATGCCACGTTTTGTTCTTCATTAAAGCATCATATTCAATACTCATAACATTTTCCAATTTTTATCATGCAATGCTTCTAGCACGTTCTGTGGCTCACCAATAGCTGCAAAGTTTGCAAACTTAAAAATTTGTCATACCTGACCATGCCATCCTTGGGCACTAAAGGTTTGGTAATACCTTGATGTAAACGAGTGAACCGCGTGGTTATAGTTGGTGTAGCCACAGCCGATCCGGTAGCAGCCGTAGAGGATCCCTCTCCTCGTACTGACGCAAGTGACGCAGGTGAATCACCCTCGACAGCCGCGCGATCAGCCAGTCGTGGATCCGCGGTCTCCCGATGAGGGAGTCCTGGATTAGGGGGTATCCGGACAGCCGGACTGTGTACAACGTCCGGACTATTGAAGCGTGAAGATACAAGACTCAAGACTTCGGCCCGTGTCCGGATGGGACTCTCCTTTGTGTGGAAGACAAGCTTGGCGATCCGGATATTGTGTTTCCTTCCTTGTAACCGACTCCATGTAAACCCTAGCCCTCTCCGGTGTCTATATAAACTGGAGAGGTTGGTCCTTAGAAGGCCGATCACAATTACAATCATACCATCATAGACTAGCTCTTAGGGTTTAGCCTCTACAATCTCGTGGTAGATCTACTCTTGTACTACCCATATCTTCAATATTAATCAAGCAGGAAGTAGGGTTTTACCTCCATCGAGAGGGGCCGAACCTGGGTAAACACCTGTGTCCCTTGCTTCCTGTTACCATCAGCCTTGATGCACAGATCGGGACCCCCTACCCGAGATCCGCCAGTTTTGACACCGACATTGGTGCTTTCATTGAGAGTTCCTCTGTGTCGTCGCTATAGGGCTTGATGGCGCCTCCAATCGTCAACAACACGGTCCAGGGCGAGACTTTTCTCCCCGGACAGATCTTCGTGTTCGGCGGCTTCGCACTGCGGGCCAATTCGCTTGGCCACTTGGAGTAGATCGACAGCTATGCCCCCGGCCACCAGGTCAGGTTTAGAAACTTGAACTACATGGCAGACATTCGCGGAGACTTGATATTCAACGGATTCGGGCCAGTTCCAGGAGCACCGAACAGTCACGATGAGCACGGCTTAGACCTGCTGTCAAATGATGCGCGGGATATCACCCCGGCAGAAGCCTCAAATCTAAATCCGGAGCAGGTTGCGTTGCCTAAGGACAGAGGGCTGGACCCCGTCCCGCAGGCCACACACTCATCGGCGGTGGAGCCGAACACAGGTCTCACCTCTGTGGAAGCCTGTAACCCCGCCCCCCGAACTCTTACCCGGTTGTTGGTTCCGGTCCGCACACCCTTGAGCCAGCCGAGCCAGGCTGGGCTCCGGTAATGGAGTTTACCACTGAGGACATCTTTCAGCACTCGCCCTTTGGCGACATGCTGAACTCATTGAAGTCTCTCTCTTTGTCAGGAGGCACTGGGCTGAACTATGTCCGGCTTGAGTGGGGAGCAGGCGACGACGGAATTCGTTGCCCACCCACCACCCACTTCATTGCCACGGTCGATGATCTAACCGACGTGCTTGACTTCGACTCCGAAGACATCGACGGTATGGACGACGATGCAGGAGAATTACAGGAGCCACCGCTCACAGGGCGGTGGACGGCAACCTCCTCATACGATATATATATGGTGGACACTCCGAAGGAAACCAATGGCGACGAGGCAACGAAGGATAACCCCTCAGGAAGAAAAGCAAAGCATGGGCGTCGTCGGGGCCGCTCCAAGCCCCGCCACAACAATACCGGCCCCAGAGATGAAAGCAATCCAGATGACGCTGAGGAGGAAATAACCCTGACCAGCCCACCTTCGAGCAGGCCGAACAGGAAGATGAGCAGGTCAGCCCAGAAGAACAGGCGACGGACGGATATCTGGAGGAGTACAACTACATGCCCCCCTCCGAAGACGAGATTAGCCTCGGTGACGATGAGTTCGGCGTGCCTGAGGATCCCTTGGAGCAGGAGCGCTTCAAGCGTCGGCTTATAGCCACTGCGAGGAGCCTGAAGAAGAAGCAGCAGCAACTCCAGGCTGATTAAGACCCGCTCACAGACAGATGGACTGAAGTCCTGGCAGCCGAGGAATACGAACTCGAGCGCCAAACAGCTGACCGGCCACCCCGTGGACGGGATAAAACGGGATATCAGCCCGAATACTAGCCCGCACCCCCACGCCGATACACTACGGCCCAGGGCAATAGGCAAGACCTGCAAGATATTCTGGAAAACAAAGCAGGACAGCCAAGATCGATCTACGGATCGCGAGGGTGCGCCCCAGCGTGCGACGATGACCGTCACGTCGGATACATTATCAACAAGTCCGGCCGGGCCAAACAAAACAACCCAGACCAATTCGAACTGTGTAGCCACATAGCCCGGCATAGAGGCGCCGCATACCCCCTCTGCTTCACTGACGAAGTGATGGATCATGAATTCCCAGAAGGGTTCAAACTCGTAAACATCGAATCATACGATGGCATAATAGACCCCGCAGCATGGATCGAAGATTTCCTTCTCCACATTCACATGGCCCGCGGAGATGATCTACACGCCATCAAGTATCTTCCCCTTAAGCTCAAAGGACCAGCCTGGCACTAGCTAAACAGCCTGCCAGCAAATTCCATTGGCAGTTGGGAAAACCTGGAAGACGCATTCCTCGAAAACTTCCAGGGCACATATGTGCGACCACCGGATGCTGATGACCTGAGACACATTACTCAACAGCCCGAAGAGTCAGCCAGGAAATTCTGGACTCGGTTCCTAACTAAAAAGAACCAAATAGTTGACTACCCGGACGCCGAAGCCCTGGCAGCTTTTAAGCATAATATCCGTGACGAGTGGCTTGCTCGACACCTCGGCCAGGAAAAACCCAAGTCCATGGCAGCTCTCACAACACTAATGACCCGCTTTTGCGCGGGCGAGGACAGCTGGTTGGCTCGCAGCGGCACCAAGTCACATTCCGGCACTTTGGATGTCCGCGATAACAACGGCAAGCCACGACGCAACAGACATAAGCGACGGAACAACGACGACAACACTGAAGACACGGCAGTAAACGCCGGATTCAGCGGATCCAAGTCCGGTCAGCGGAAGAAGCCATTCAAAAGAAATAATCAGGGACCGTCCAGTTTGGACCGCATACTGGAGCGCTCGTGCCAAATTCATGGCACCCCGGACAAGCCATCCAACCACACCAATAGAGACTGCTGGGTGTTCAAACAGGCCGGCAAAATAAACGTCGAAAACAAGGACAAGGGGCTGCACAACGACAATGACGAAGAGCCCCGACATC
>NC_041393.1:19721557-19805521 GCF_002162155.2 Triticum dicoccoides | reverse complement strand
GCAGGAACGGAAGCGAGCACTACGGGACGTCTATGCGATGGAGCCAGTCGCCCCCAAATTCAACCCATGGTCAGCTTGTCCGATCACCTTTGATCGTAGGGATCATCCTACTAGAATCCGGCACGGCGGCTCAGCCGCATTGGTCTTAGACCCAATCATCGACGGATTCCACCTCACGCAAGTCCTTATGGACGGCGGCAACAGCCTGAACCTGCTTTATCAGGACACAGTGCGCAAAATGGGCATTGACCCTTCAAGGATCAAGCCCACCAAAATCACCTTTAAAGGTGTAATTCATGGAGTAGAGGCCTGCTGTACGGACTCCATAACATTGGAAGTGGTCTTTGGATATCCGGACAACTTTCGAAGCGAAGAGTTAATCTTCGACATCATCCCTTTCCGTAGTGGTTACCACGCACTGCTCGGACGAACCACATTTGCTAGATTCAATGCGGTACCACACTATGCATACCTCAAGCTCAAGATGCTAGGACCGCGTGGGGTCATCATTCTCAATGGAAACATGGACCGCTCCCTTCGAACAGAAGAGCATACGGCAGCCCTCACGGCGGAAGTACAATGCGGCCTACTCCAACAAACCAATCCGGCAACAACTTCGAGCACCGTCAAGAGAGTCCGGAGCACCCTGCAACAGGATCATCAAGCACGCCAAGAGCGCGACTAGTAGTCTGGCCTCTGCTCAAGCCCCATCAAAGCAGTGTTCGTGCCACACGTACACAATTACACACTCAAGATACCATGGGCGTAGGCGGAGGCGCAACAACGACTCAGTCAACAGTGCGGGTCACCGCTACATACCTCCTTAATCTTTCCCTTTTACTTTCAGGACATTGCTTTAGCGCAGCCTCTTCAGAAGAGCCGGATTGCCGGACTGACATATGAGAGACAACCAAGGAGGCAACAGGCGTTGCGCACAGAAGCAAATACCCAGGTGGAATCTATTTACGATCGTTATACCTGCTTATCTATCTGTACGCGGCCTGCCCCTGGATAGGACATGCCAAATAGTCCTATTTATCTCCGCTTAATGCATCCATTGTAAACATACGCTTAAACGTATTATTCATCAATGGGAGATCATCAATGATGTCAGCTTATTATTCTTATTTGAGCATTTTTTCTTACAAATGTTTATTCGATATTGCATCCGTATACCCTGGTACATTCAGTTTGCCAGGGGCTTCTTATGGTGCCCCATAATACGGCAATACAAGTCTGAACACTTTCAACAGTGCGGCACCCCGAACTTATAGCACTATATGCATCAGCTCCGAATCATGTCTTGGGTCTACAGTTGGGTTAGCCCGGCTCCCTTGTTTTGGTACCTTACGTTCCGTTATATCGACTAAGGTAGCACAGGGAGAACTACTGCGATTGTGTCCCGGTTCTTCTGGACGAGCACCTCAGTAGAGAAAGCCGAAAACTGACCGGCATGATGTGGCGAGAGCTGGTCGTAGTTCGAGAGGTCCTAAAATCCTTAAAGATTTTCTACTTTAGGCGATAAATCGGCTTCGTCCGATCTAGGCATGTATAGCGCCCCAATTCGGCCTTCCGGATTCTATGGGCTTCGCCAAAATTTAAAATTGTAGACTTCTATGGCTAAGTGAAAGTTATAAAGCCGCATAGTCCGATTGCCTTGTTCGCTGCGCCGGACACCTCCTTAAGGGACCAAACATTTGGATAAAGAGTGTCCGGGTTTTCCACGAACACCCCAGTACTAGTTACGTGGGGCCGGAAGCCGACGACTGGCCTACTTTCAGAATTTTATAGACAGCCACACAGAAGGTGATATTTTAAATAACAAAGGCACTACATAGCGCAAGTAACTTCGTCTTTAAATTACAAACATGGCAGAAGTGAATTCATTCTAAAATGGTGTCCTTGGTACATTCATCGGCCATGAGACGAGCACCCTTCATAACGCCATCATAGTACATCTCGGGATGGCGATGCGCCTTGCCCTCCGGCGGCCCGTCCTTCACCAGCTTCTCCGCATCCAGCTTGCCCCAATGCACCTTGACGCGGGCAAAGGCCCGGCGGGCACCCTCAATGCAAACGGATCGCTTGATCACTTCAAGCCGCGGACAGGCATCCACCATCCGCTTGATCAGGCCAAAGTAGCTACTGGGCAGGAGCTCACCAGGCCACATCCAGACTATGAAATCTTTCATAGCCAGTTCAGCCGCCCTGTGGAGTTCGACCAACTGCTTCAGTTGGTCACTCAGAGGCATTGGGTGTTATGCCCTAGCATACTGGGACCAGAACAGCTTCTCCGTTGAGCTCCCCTCCTGGGCAAGGTAGAACTCCGCAGCGTCTGATACGCTGTGTGGCAGATCCGTGAATGCCCCTGGAGAGCTCCGAATTCGAATAAGTAAAAGAAACACCTCCTCCACGTGTTTGCTTTGCATAAAGAACTTCTTACCCGCTGCTATATTTTTGGCCTCCTGGATTTCCTGCTGTGCCTTCTCGGCTTCGGCCTTAGCGTCTTTTATACTCACAAGGGCCTTCGCAAGCTCGGCCTCTTTCATCTTCAGATCATGCTCCACGGACTCATACTTCTTGCCGAGGTCCCAGAGCTCTTGCTGTACCTCGCCCACTCTAGCACTTTGCTTTTCGCACTCCTTGCATTCCAAGGCCGCCTTATCTTCGGCCTCGGACAACACTTTCTTCAGGGATGCCACTTCGACGGTGGCCCCTGTCACACAGTCATGACGCTTTGGCGTTAGACTAACCAATTTTGTTTATCCTTAAACACATAAGAGCAGGGAATCACTTACCCTTGTTCTCTTCGAGCTGCCTCTTAGTGAGGTCGAGCTCTCCCTATGCCTGCTCCAGGTCCCGCTTTAGTTCGGCAACCTCGGCTGTGCGGGCAGCAGTAGCAAGCAGCACGGCCTGCTTATTCACACGAACATTTATTATTAAACTCCTGCGGATCATAATTGACCCTCTGTTTGGCTTTTCCTTCCGAACACCAAACAGAGTATCCGGGGCTACTACCTATCGGGTGGTAATCTCATACATTTTTTACTTACCTCAAAGTCTGTCAGCAGGATGGTGCAGGCTTCAGTTAGTCCTCTCTTGGCGGACGAAACCTTCTGAATCACCGCACTCATAAGAGTGCGGTGCTCCTCATCCATGGAAGCGCCGCGAAGCGCTTCTCGCAGACAATCCAGCGCCTCGGGCGCAACGGAAGTCCTCGACACAGACGGCTCGCCCTCCGTAACGAGGGGCCGCCCGCCTGAGTCCGGAACCATTGAAGGTTCCGGAACTGTGTTCGGCTGAGAGCCCAGCTTACCATGGCTCTCATCGACACGATCTGCGGGGATCTTGAACCCCGCGTGTCCGACATCTGGAATCCCACCTTGGGGCGTCTCCAGATTCACCTCCCCCCGCTCTGGGAGCCTTCGGGACAACACCTCCGTGTCATCCGTGGGTTGAGGAGTAGTGGCCGTCGGAAGCAAATTCATCTCTGAATCGCTCAGGGATCCGGAGGAAGATACCTCGGGATGAACCCTAGCCGGACTGCATATATGTTCGGCATTATAAATACAAAAACTATGAAGTGAAATCATGATAGAGTGTGGACACTTACGATCGCACTGGGGGCTTCCCCCTGGGCAGCCACCCCTCCTCGTTGTGAGCGACCGTGGCGGAGTAGTCCGGAAGGGACACCCTCCCCTTCTTGGACGCCCCAGCCTCCCCCTCCGGGGCGGCTTTTCTCTTTTTCTCCTCCCCAGAGCGGGGAGGTAGAGTTTCTTCTTTCTTCCCCCCGCCTCCGCGGGAGGAATCTGTCTCGTCGTCGTCGGACGACGTGGGTATGACGGCTTTGCGCCGAGGGCCTTTTCCGGCCCCCTGGTCCGCCTCCCCTGGTCCCTCATCCTTTCCGGATGGGGCATATTCTTCTTCTTCTTCCTCCCCTTCGTGGGAGGAGTGTGCCTCGTCGTCTTCGGACGAGGCTTCTGGCGCAACCTTACGCCGGAGACCCTTTCGGGTCCCCGGGCCTTCTTTTCGGCCTTCTTCTCCGGCACCTTGTACGGTGCCGGGACCAGCATCTCCGTCAGGAGAGCATCAGCTGGGCCTTCTGGCAGCGGAGCCGGACAGTAAACCTGCTCCACTATCTCCACATAATCCTGAGCAAATATGCATAACTACTTGAGGCTCTCCCATGAATATATTGGGAAGAACCGAATGCGGTGGTGGTCTGAGAACTCACCTGACTAGGAGGCCGCGCGGCGTGAAGCCCGCGGTATGGGAGGAGGTACTTCGGAGGCCTTGAACAACACCTTCCATGCGCCTTTGTGCGTCATGTCATAGAGCTTCCGGAGCGTCTGGTGTTCGGCCAGGACGAACTCCCACAGATTGAATGCCCGCCTTTGGCAGGGCAGAATCCGGCGAACGAGCATGACCTGGATCACGTTGACAAGCTTGATGTTCTTGTCCTTCATGCTTTTGATGCAGGTCTGGAGTCCGGTCAGCTCCGTAGATTCGCCCCAGGGCACGCCCTTCTTTTCCCAGGAGGTGAGCCGCATGGGGGCTCCAGATCGGAACTCGGGGGCCGCCACCTAGTTGGCGCCACGCGGCTCAGTGATGTAGAACCACCCCGATTGCCACCCTTTTACGGTCTCCGCAAAGGAGCCATCCAGCCAGGTGACGTTAGGCATCTTGCCCACCATGGCCCCTCCGCACTCCGCTTGCTGCCCGCTTACAATCTTCGGCTTCAAGCAGAAGGTTTGCAGCCACGGGCCGAAGTGAGGCCGGATGCGGAGGAAGGCCTCGCATACGACGATGAACGCCGAGATGTTGAGGACGAAATTTGGGGCTAGATCATGGAAATCTAGCCCGTAGTAGAACATGAGCCCGCGGACGAAGGGATGAAGTGGAAATCCCAGTCCACAGACGAAGTGGGCAACGAACACGACCCTCTCATGGGGTCCTGGGGTCAGAATGACCTACCCGGCGTCCGGTAGCCGGTGCGCTATGTCTGCGGCCTAGTATCCGGCCGCCCGAAGATTTGTGACGTGCTTCTTCTTGACGGTGGAAGCCACCCACTTGCCTCCTGCACCGGACATGTTTAGCTGTGCGGAGAAGACTTGGGCTTGGGCGCTGGAGCTCGAGGGGGCAAGAGTGGGCAAGGGAGAAAGAAGGCGTGGGAAAAATGAGGAAATCTTATCCCTTTATAGAGGCGACGAAAGCGGTGCGCCTCCCCACTTGCCCGTTGGGAATCGCTTGCTTCCCAAGCGCCACAATTGATGGTGTGGTGGGATTACCCATACCCGTATTGATGAGAATCCCGTGATAAGGGGACACGATCTTTGCTTTGACAAGACGTGTCAAAGAAACTGCCTCGCAATATGCGCTGTGGCTGGTTGTGGGAAAACGGTTCGAATAATGATCCGACACAATTCAAGTTGTCTAAAAAAGTTGTCAGCAGAGTGCATTTGTGAAATATCATTCTCTCTACAGCGGTGTCTGAAGATCATTTTGTGGATCTGGACACAATTCAAGTGTTCGATAATTACTTCGGAGTATTCGGAGAAGGAACCCGCCCTGCAATGCCGAAGACAAGACTGCGCGCCGGACTCATCGTCATTGAAGCCTGGTTCAGGGGCTACTGAGGGAGTCCTGGATTAGGGGGTATCCAAACAGCCGGACTGTGTACAACGGCCGTACTATTCAAGTGTGAAAATACAAGACTCAAGACTTCGGCCCGTGTCCGGATGGGACTCTCCTTTGCGTGGAAGACAAGCTTGGCGATCCGGATATTGTGTTTCCTTCCTTGTAACCGACTCCATGTAAACCCTAGCCCTCTCTAGTGTCTATATAAACTGGAGAGGCTGGTCCTTAGAAGGCCGATCACAATTACAATCATACCATCATAGGCTAGCTCTTAGGGTTTAGCCTCTACGATCTCGTGGTAGATCTACTCTTGTACTACCCATGTCTTCCATATTAATCAAGCAGGAAGTAGGGTTTTACCTCCATCGAGAGGGCCCGAACCTGGGTAAACACCTATGTCCCTTGCTTCCTATTACCATCAGCCTTGATGCACAGATCGGGACCCCCTACCCGAGATCCGCCGGTTTTGACACCGAGACCCGAGGGCTGTCGATTAATGATGGCGACGCGTGATCACGGGCCCGCAACGTGCTGTCAGAGCCATCATTGTGTTGTGGGCCAGACACCCCAGCCCCAGCCGGCTCTCGACATGTTGCATGTGATGACAAGGGCAAGTCACCCCGCCCGACCGCACTGATGCACCGGATTGCGTGGCGCACGCTGACGGGCTAGATCTACAACGCGCGGCTGGCGGCGGCGTTAGAGAATCGCTCATGGGATCCGCGTCGGACCCGCCTGCACCATCCACTACTGGAATCAGGATCTTTGCTGTCAGCCAGGTCTTTACCGTCAGCTTGCTGATGGCAAAGAAGGTCTTTGCCATCAGTATACAGAAAGCTGACGGTAAAGAAAGAGCTGACGACAAAGAGCGCGTTTGCCATCAGCCATATCTTTGCTGTCAGCTAGCGGACGACATAGAAGCTTTGTGCTACATCTTGAGCTTGCGTTGGTTTTCCTTGAAGAGGAAAGGGTGATGCAGCAAAGTAGCGTAAGTATTTCCTTTAGTTTTTGAGAACCAAGGTATCAATCCAGTAGGAGGCTCCTCGAAAGTCCCACGCATCTACACAAACAAACAAAGAACTCACAACCAACGCAATAAAGGGGTTGTCAATCCCTTCACAGCCACTTGCGAAAGTGAGATCTGATAGTGATAGTATGATAAGATAAATATATTTTTGGTATTTATAATATAGATGCAAAAAGTAAAAATGCAAATAAAAGTAGATTGAAAGCTTATATGATAAAAGAAAGACCCGGGGGCCATAGGTTTCACTAGTGGCTTCTCTCAAGATAGCATAAGTATTACGGTGGGTGAACAAATTACTGTCGAGCAATTGATAGAAAAGCGAATAATTATGAGATTATCTAGGCATGACCATGTATATAGGAATCATGTCCGTGACAAGTAGACCGACTCCTGCCTGCATCTACTACTATTACTCCACACATCGACCGCTATCCAGCATGCATCTAGAGTATTAAGTTCATAAGAATAGAGTAACACATTAAGAAAGATGACATGATGTAGAGGGATAAACTCAAGCAATATGATATAAACCCCATCTTTTTATCCTCGATGGCAACAATACAATACGTGCCTTGCAACCCTTTCTGTCACTGGGTAAGGACACCACAAGATTGAACCCAAAGCTAAGCACTTCTCCCATGGCAAGAAAGATCAATCTAGTAGGCCAAACCAAACTGATAATTCGAAGAGACTTGCAAAGATAACTCAATCATACATAAAAGAATTCAGAGGAGATTCAAATATTTCTCATAGATAAACCTGATCATAAACCCACAATTCATCGGATCTCGACAAACACACCGCAAAAAGAGTTTACATCGAATAGATCTCGACAAGAGAGGTGAGAACATTGTATTGAGATCCAAAAGGAGAGAAGAAGCCTTCTAGCTAATAACTATGGTCCCAAAGGTCTGTGGTAAACTACTCACAACTCATCGGAGGGGCTATGGTGTTGATGTAGAAGCCCTCCATGGTCGATTCCCCCTCCGGCGGAGCGCTGGCGAAGGCTCCAAGATGGGATCTCACGGATACAGAAGGTTACGGCGGTGGAAATTGTTTTTCGTTGGCTCCCTGGATGTTTCCGAGGTACGTGGGTATATATAGGAGGAAGAAGTACGTCGGTGGCCGCTCGAGGGGCCCAAGAGACAGGGGGCATGCCCAGTAGGGGTGGGCGCGCCCTCCTATCTCCTGGACACCTCGATTGCTTCTTGACTTGCACTCGAAGTCCTTTGGATCACGTTCGTTCCAAAAATCACGCTCCCGAAGGTTTCATTCCGTTTGGGCTCCTTTTGATATTCCTTTTCTTCGAAATACTGAAATAGGCAAAAAAAACAGCAATACGGGCTGGGCCTCCAGTTAGTAGGTTAGTCCCAAAAATGATATAAATGTGTAAAATAAATCCGATAAACATCCAAAAGAGGTAATATAATAGCATGGAACAATCAAAAATTATGGATACTTCATTTATATCATTTTTGCCCCGGCGACCCCCTCTCCGCCCCACGCCAACCCCGTCGCCGCGCTGCCCCCGCCGCCCCGGTAACCCCCTCCTCCGCCCCGCGCCACCCCGACCTGATTGGCTTGAGGGTCTTCGTGAGCTTGACCACCAAGTTGAGGTTCTTGATAATTGTAGCTATTCTCTTTTGGTTTAGTTTTAAACCAATAGCAATGTTTTTGGATGTTGGAAATAACTATATGCATGATATGTGTAGATCCTCAATTGTGCTACTAATACTATTCGTTTGATGTCCCGACGAGGTTAAAGATTGCGCTGGTAGATCCTGTTATTATATTTGTGCTGGTAGATCTGTTCATATATTTGTGCTGGGACTTCTGCTAAATTTAGCACCATGTCGTCTGTTAACCATTTGATTAGCTTATTCCAAGCATTCTTTGTAATTATTTCATCTCTGATGTACTTTGACCATCTGTTTCATATGTACTTTCATGTTCCTGAGGATTTCCTGTGTTGCGTCTTACTCTTGGTTTTGTCTACTTTGTATTTGACCTCGTATTGTCTTAGCAGAAATGTGATATGGTAGTTGGGAACTTGTATCTCTATTTGATATGGTGTTGATAGTAGATATTGGATGAGTTGTCTTGTTGTATCTCTGTTTGATTTCACGAACAACGCTGCCCATTTAAATTTCATTTACATAAGTTTTGATGCATTCCATATTTCTGCATAGCGAGTCGAAAGGCTCCAGAACCTACCAGAGAGGATCGCAGCCATTGGGCAGAAGTTCCACGATCATTGCCCTCAAGTAAGTGTGCCCCGACGCCCCACCCCCCACCCCGCGCCACCCCAATTGGTCACTATATCCGCCTAGGGTTCACAATTTGTTATGATCTCTCAACCAACACTCCTAGTTTCATTTTGGTAACTCATTTATGTACTAGGATCTCTCAACCAACACTCCTAGTTTCTTTCTTTTCTTTAGTTGAAGGTTTTTATCACTACAAAAAAAGTACACTTCCGTGATGACACGTGTTTGTCATAGTAGGTCGCGTTTTTTGTCATGCATGTACATCCATGACGATTTTATGACAGAATCAAGATAGTCATACCTGTGTTGTCGTAGAAGTGTTCCATGACATTACCAAAATTATCATCACGGAAGTGTCCACTTCCATGACGATAAATCGCGCGTCACAGAAGTGCTTTCGTCAAGGGTGACCGACACGTGGCATCCACCGTAATGGAACACCGTTAAGCTATCGGGTCGGATTTTGGATCCGATAACCCGTTAACAGCCCCGACCAATGGGAAATTTCCACGTGTAAAATTCTGATTGACCAAAGGGAACACCTGTCAGCTTGTCAGTGGGCCAGATGTCGCCCGTCCATTGGAGGAGACATGCCTATGATACGTCGACACGTGGCTGGGCCCAACAGAGGCCCAAATAGGTTAAAAAGGCCGGCCCAGTCAAAGGCCCATAGAACTTAATCAGGTACTAGTGGGCCAGCCCAATAACGGCCTGCTTAATAAAGGCCCATTTACGGCCCGAAGCCAGATCTGGCCCGTTAATTGTTCGCCCAATATTTGGGCCCATTTACGGCCCGAAGCCAGATCTGGCCCGTTAATTGTTCACCCAATATTTGTGCCCATTTGCGGCCCGAAGCCAGATCTGGCTCGTTAATTGTTCGCCAAATATTTATGCCCAACTAAAGCCCAGTGACTTTCGGCCTGTTAGAGGCCTGATGTAGACATGGGCCCAGTTCTGCCCGGTGTGACTTTCGGCCTGGGAATGGCCCGTGCTGCCCATGGGCCATATATGGTCCGACGGGACATCGGGCCCACTAATGGCCTGTGCTAAAGGTGGCAACAGTTAAGCCCAACGTGACTTTGGGCCTGTTAAAGGCCTATCGCGTAATTCGGCCCGTTGATGCCTATACTATGCTTTCGGCCTCTTAAAGGCCCATGATATCAGTGGGCCAACTAAGGCCCGAGATATGTTTCGGCCTGGTAACGGCCCGTGAGCTACCTGGGCCCAAAATGGCCCAGTCTACATTTCGGCCTGCTGAAGGCCCGTTGACGACTAGTGAAAATTGAGGCCCAACATGCATTTTGGCCTACTAAAGGCCCGTGGTTTCATCTCGGCCGTAACAGGCCAGTACAATATTCAGCCTGTTAATGGCCCAACGCAACCTGGGCCAAACTAAGCACTGGGTCGACAAAAGGCCCAACTAAAATATAGGTCGGTGTAAGTTTGGGCCTGGCGCAATGTGTGAAGGCCCCAATCATTCGGGCCCAATAAAGACGCAGGCCGGCCCAATTGTGGCCCGCTAAAAACCTGGCCTGTTAGAGTCGAATGTTTCGGCCCGGTCGACTACATCTGATTTTTTTTTTTCAGATAGCGAATGATGGCAGTAACAAGTAGGAATTAAGAACAAACCTACTCTATACAATAAATAAATTATGGCGTAGTAACTAAGAATAAACCTACACTATACAATAAAGGATTTAAGGTATATTACATCCACTGGGCATCGAAGTTCGCCACCAGTGATCATAAAGCACAACGAAGAAGTAGATTACAAAAACTGGGCACCATTGCAGCGTAACAAAATAATACTGAACCGAGACCACTTCCAAGACAGTTCAAGAAAGGTTAGCCTTGCGGGGGAACTGCTGCGCAAGCTACTGAGCAAGGCTGTGAGACCGGCCTAGCATGTCGGTCATAGCTTCCAGGTGTAGCTGTTTAGCGATGAGGTTCTCATTGGTGTTCTCCGCAATCTTTCTTAGAGATAGGACTTCAAGTCGAAGTTGAGTTGCAGAATGCCTTTCTGCTAGAACTTGGGACTGAAGAAGTCGAACTAATTTAGACAACGAATTCTGTGAGCTTGTCTGACTGTTAGTCTCAAGTAACTTGAACACTGCATCAAGACAAGACTTTGGGGTTGTCTCGCTATCTTCAAGATGTTTTGCCTTCTTTGCTGCAATATATGTTGGGTTTGTCTCACAGCCTTCAGCAGACTTGTGCATGCCATCAGGCATATCACCCTGAAATAAAGCAGAGGGATGACAGATTTTGCACATGTATAAACAAAGATGATAACTGTTTTGTCAATTCTATCCAATTTCAAATTAGAAAATAAAGAGTAAGTTCAAAATATCAATATCATAATTTGGCATTGTTCATAATGCGGGGAGCTTCACCACACTACTGGATTACCATGTCAACATAACAAGCATAGATGAAGGGCAAAGAAAATCATTGTATCTATTTTGGATAATGTGCATGGCATGTTGTTCATATCATCAGCCACATCAGTTAGATAAAACAGGAGATGACAAGGTGCAAACATGGGCTGCTTCACCACACACTGGATTATAGATCCACAAAACCAAGCATACATATAGGGAGTATTAAGTAATGTGCATGGTATGAATAAGGAATTTGGTTTTACAAGTAAAACTTAGAACTTACGATTCTTACGAACATGCATTTTGGTAGAAACAACAAACTAAATAGTAGTAAACGATAGGGAGTATGAGCAAATTAAACAACAGTTGAGGATAAAGGCTTTAGAAGGACTGACTTACATTAACAGCTAACACCGGCTTTATAATGCCCTTCTCCATGTCAAGGGAAGGATAACTCAGGAATTTCAGCACAGAATCTTCTTCATAAGCATTGCCTGTACTCGACATTTTGTAGAGAGTAATTATAGATATAATAATACTGGAAGGGATAGAGGATAATGAAGATAAGATGCAGATTGATGCTACATAATCAACTACCAATCCCTGGAAGTACAAGTGTTACAGGACAAAATGTACTGACAAGAGCAATGGGCTACAGTTCTGCACTAGCATTGTCTGTGTATTCTACTTGTTGGTAAGATTAAATATAGATCTGATCTTTTTTAGTAAATGGTGGGCGAGGGAGATAAGATGCAGCATGCTACAAAATGAACCAATCCCTCTTCCCATAGTACAAGAGTGTTTTGAACACTGGTGTACTATACAAAACGTTCTTATATTATGGGACGGAGGGAGTAGCTGTTAATGTAAGTACAGTGATAGACCACGTTCAGTCCTTACATGAGGACTGTAGAGCTAAACCTCTTCAAAAGCATTGTGTTGATTCTAAATTTGTGTAAGAGTCCATACAGATCTTATAATGTCCACCAAATGGACGATTATGAGGCTAACATGTGCAGTGATGCTACATAATCAAACAGCTATGAAAGTAAGTATGCTCATACAGGGCAAGAGGTACTCACAAGAGCAATGCAGTGTGCAGTATAGTTGCGAGATTCTGTGGTCCCTTGAGAACGAATGTTCTTCTGCTAACAGTTTTCGTACAAGTGAGACATTAAGGCAAATGCAGAAATGTAGTTCAAATTGTGATGTGATATCATAGACAGTACCTTACGCTGCAGCCGAGACCAATGTGTAACAAGATTATTCCAGTCACCGTCGGATAAATGTAGCACCGGAGACTTTATAGAAATTTCGTTCAAAGGCTTGCCATCGAAGTGCGCTTGCCTCAGGTAGGAACAATACTTCATCAACGAGTGCTTGAAAAGCGCAACCAACCCTTGCTCATCATCACAATCCAGTTTGCTCCTCACCTATTTAAAAGAATGAAATCTTGTGTCTTCTATCAGCAGAAACATATGCAGTAATGACCATGAATAACATTAGTACATTACTTACGTGTAAGTTGCGGAGGAAGACTGGAAATTGTTCTATGTCTGCGGTATAATCTTTCCATGAAGGAAAGATGCGCACAAAGTTCCTGACAACAACATAAGCTTCATCTTCTAAACTGGGAAGAAATGGAACAGGGGTCCTATTTGCTGCAATTGGGGCTCTCTCTGGTTCGAAAAGGGATTTGGCAACTAGATTTGGTGTACTCTTTGCTGGAATGGGGGTTTTGCGTCGTACAGCTGGTGCTATGTCAACTGGCATAATCATACTATTTGCTGCAGTTGGGGTCTGCTGAGTTGGGGCATCAGAAATGACCAGTGTAGTAGGGCTAGAGTCTGCTAGAGTTGGGGTATTTTGTGGGTCAGGTGATATTGCAACTACACCTAATGGGCTATTTAATTTATCAGGTGCCACTACCTTTTCCAAATACTTTGCTTATGCTCCTCCACGATCATCAATCTCCCTCTTCCTTTTGAACCCCTGATACACAAGAACAACATTTGAATGGATAAATATGGTATGATGACAGATGGAATATGTACTGAAAATGGATAGGTAGGGCGTATTCACATACATGATGTGTAAACTAAGCTAATGGCAGTTCAACAAAGTAGAAGCAATGCAAAGCATCAGTTGCAAGATATGTGCGAGCAATGTAATGTTGGAAAGTTAGAGCAAGTACCTTGATGGGTGAATAAGATAGGGCATCTTCCTCTAACTCCTCCACTAGGGAGCTACATTGACTTAGGTCTCCCTCTAGCTCAGAATCACTCTTAGGATCATATTCTGAGCATGAATCTGTAGGTGGAGAGCGTTTGCATTGCATTGCATCCAGACTTGATTTCAGTCCCTTAATGCCAAGTTTGACAGCCATGGCATTATTCTGCTTTATTATTTTCATGCGTGCAAGCTCATAATCATTATGATGCTGTTCAGAATCTGAGATTCATGAAACCATAAAAAGTAGTCAGATTACCTATGGAATGCATTGCGGATTCAACTCGGAGAGTGTCCACCCTAAAAGAATATTGACAACAAATATGACAAGGCAAGCATAGATGTAGTGAATCAATCATTTACTTGTGAGCTTATTAGGACACGTATGCAGAATTGTAACTGCAGTTAGAGACCGTCCAAAATCTGAATGAAGAAGTTTGTCTAGCACTTATTGTTTGCAACTAATCGACGTGAATAATTGGATATTATATCGAATGAGTAAGAAAGACAAGTAAAATTGTCAACAAACCTGGCTTGCAGTAGTAATCTGGGTCAATGTCACTACGACCAACAATCCAAAATGACTAGTTTGTGTTCTGAGGGCCGGAATTTTGAAAACCCTGTGAACTTTAGAGGTACTAAAGATTACCGAAACACATCTGAACCATTAAGTGTAGGTAGCACTGAGCACACAACAAAACCTAATGACAGTCCTGCCTAATGAGTAATGAATCAATTAGAAAATGGGTCATGAGGAGTGGCTGCTGAGTGTTGAGGACGTATCTCAGGATAAATCGGGTTGGCTTGGTGGGTGCTGCACGCCTGAGCCCTGAACGGACTGGGAAGGTAGGCACGACGGCGCGCCCAGGCAGCGGTGACGCTGTTGGGCGAGCGGCTCCTGGCCTCCTATTAGTCCGGTGTCTCCTCCTAGAGTCATGCCGTCCGGGGACGGCAAGTCGCCGGCGAGGCAGGCGGCTAGGGGCGAGTAGAGATCGGAAGCGCGCAGCAGAACAGAGGGGAATCGGGGCCTGGGACGACCCAAAATCCCAGGGTGGGCCGGCCCACCGTGGGCAACCTGTAGAGATAAACACCCGAGCGGTGAACACGCATTTTAGAAACTAATTTAGGAACATTTAGCTGACCAATTAAACAACTTTGTTTTAATGATATCAGGTTCGTATTTGAACATCTAAGCTTGTTTAGCTTGATGGGTGGAGCAGTGTTATTATGACACGAAGCACGTATTCTGATCGTATAGTGATCATAAAAGGGGGAAACTCTAAGCATATTTTTTTAGCAAAAGAGGTTTTCCCCTCCAATTTCTATTAAAGAAACCACCACGGGACCAACATGATCAATTAAACCCTAAGCATGATCAATTAAACCGTATTATGGCTGTGCCATGGCAGATTTGAAGCTGCAAACCAGAGGAATGATATTTAGCATCCATTGTTTGCTTCGAACTAAGAACTAAATTCTAAGAGCTGAAAAGAAAGTAGAGTAACCAAGTTAAGATCTATTTTCTGGTTGAGATCAAAAAGTTGAGGAGGTATGAAGTACCACCTCTCTTGCGGCGCCGTGTAGGCATCGGGGGTGCAATGGCTGTCCGTGTCGTTGAAGCAGATTTGCGACGGTAGACGGGTGCATCGTGGGATAAGTCCCGTTGCGGTGGAAGAGAAGGTCGTGTGAGCTGCACCGGCAAAGAGGATGACGGCGACAATGAAGCGAGAGGATGCGATGCAAGGCTATTGGTTCGTCGCCGTGGATGAGAAACGTCCATCTCTAGCAGTGGACGACGTGGTCTTCGTAGGCGCTCCGGCATGGTGGAGGACGGTGGCGATGGATGTGGTGGAGGACGGCGGCGATGGATGGGGTGGCGGACGGAGGCTAGTGTGGGGATGGGGTGTTCTAGCGTGGACGGTGTATGAATGGGAAAATGGAGGGAGAGGTACGGGGAACCATGTTTTTGGGACGCGCCTGTCTGAAATATGGGAAAGTTACGAACTTAGCCCCCATTTAAAATTTGGACGTCTCGTCGGTTGGGGATAGGACGGTAATCTCGCATCTCGCCAATATTTGCCCAGAGCGATTTCGGGCGAGGAGAGGGTGGTTGGCGCCCATGGTTGGCGCCCATGGTGTATGAACAGGGCTGACAGGTAGGGCGGTTGTGTCACGTCTGAGTGAAGTTACAAACCTGCCCCTATTGAAAATATTTGCCTACATCGATTTCGGCCGAGTCGAGTTTGTTTTGCCGCCCACCGTGTATGAATGGGGAATGGAGGGAGAAACAGAGGTCTTTCGGACGAGCTTGAATCAAATGTGTTTTGCCGCCCATGTTTGACGCCCACCGTGTTGGAATGGGCTCAGAGGCGGTTGTGTCACGTCTAATTGAAGTTACTAACCTACCCCTATTTAGAGCAGTGGAAATCGGGCCAATGGATTGTCCGTGTAATGGGTACACAGTAATTTCCATCTCCCAAACACTTGGCTTCGGGTAGCCGACGTGGGAGTGGACATTTTGCTGCTTCTTTTGAATTTTGGGACAATAAGCATCCACGTTTACCCTCGCAACTAAATTCGAATCCATTTTGTATTCCTATATGAATCTTTATAAATCATTCTATGTGTTTTTATATATCTTCAAAAGGACGACAAAGTTGTATTCCACTGTCATATATGAATATGGTTTACAAATACCGATACTCAAATTCAGAAACTAGAATCCAGTTTAAGGTGAATTCGAATATTTGGAACACTTCATGTCCAACTCAAATGTCACACACATCATAATGTGTACTCCCATTTAGATATGTACACAAGCGATGTATCAAGATTCAAATACCGAGTCAATCAACCAAGAATGTGCAGAACTAACAGACATATAAACACTTATAGAGTATATGGATCAATAATATCAACTAACATACATAAGCCAGGCCGCTGTACTTTTTTTTGGCTACAACATCATCCTTTTTTGCCAGCATCTTGTCCCTTTCCGATGCGTGCCACTTATGGTCCATCTATACTACTACTATTGCTGAATGCACATTCAGCCCGATTGGCATATTTGTAGTTCTGGCACAGCAATCCAAATGAAATGTCTCCGAGTCTTATCAATTAATACAGACTTGTGCTCAAATAAAATTACAAAGCAAAAAACAAAAAAACAATTATTACATGATCTCTAAAACAAATGGTTTGATTGATTACATGAACAGACAACACAAAGGTTATTCAACTATGGAAAGAACATTTCACCTATGATTTACCAAGTAGGAATTTAATTTCCTTTTTTCCTTCAGGACCTTAACAATCTGGTCAGTCTCAGCTTGCTTCATTTTGAAATCCACCAAATATTTAATGGTTGTCTTGAGTACTGCTTATGATTGTGCTGTTTGCTTCCTCAACATGTCAACTTCATCTCTAAGTGCAGAAGCAAAATCTCTTTCTACCACTAGTTTAGCCTCTAGAGCATCAGCAGTTGGCAATTCATAATGCACGATTGGGCCGGTGCCACTGCTGTGGGATGATGCAACGTCCATGGGGACCTCGCTCTTTGATCTTGGGCTAACCTGTTTTGCCATTAAAGTTCTGATTGGATTCAGAAAAGTTGAAGTTAGCAAAACATCTCAACTGGGAGTTATAATAGCAAACCAGTTAAACAAAAAAGGAATTAAAGAGTTTCAATTGGATGCTGAACAGTAGTTATTAACATCATTGTAACCCGCTATTGCAGCAGCAAAGCAGTTAAACAAACAAGTAGATATTTAAGTTAAGGCAAACAGGTAATTCTTAACAGTAAGTATCAAACACATAGATAGGCGCAGTCTACAATATGATTAACAGGGTGTGCCATTATGTAATCAGTAGCAAACTAAATTAAACCAAGCAACGTAATTGAACAAGTTTGCAATAAGTGGCTAACTAAAATTCCGAGAAGCAGGTAACTGAACTTACGCTAGTTCTTTGTAGAGGCACACTGCAACTTCTTTTTCACTTACAAGGTTGTACGAAGGAGTCCATGGCATCAATTGCTTGGATACGCAGTTCCAATACTTCTTTCTTCCCACACTGCATGGATAAGTCGAATGGTTAATCTGGTAAGATGGTGTGTCCTTGATATGTTATATGAGGACGTGTAGTAAGACTAGTTGTAGCCAAACACATCACACTAGCTTTTACTATATATTTCATGCGATTACTTTTGGCATATCGAGATCTAAGCAATCTACAATAAGATGAAAAGACTGGCATCCTTCACATTATTGGCGAACTCAGTTCATAGAAACAAGCAATTCAACCATTCTGTGGGTAAATCAAAAGCGCCACTGGAATATTTTTCACTATCCAATCATACACGCAAAAAGGGGTGACACCACCATAGGGGCTGGTATGGGCGGCCGCCTCAGGTGGCTGGAAAGTGTGCACCTAGTTTGAGTCGTCCTGGTTGGCCCATGCTAGTTTTGTTCATCCCAACGCACGAGCAAGCAATGTAAAAAATGAAGAAAAATGTTTCAATTTGGATGGGCCAATAACATAAGTGCAAGGCAGGCCCTATAGCAGGCTCGCGGCCCAAACGAGTGCCTCCCATATCGATCGACAGTAGGAAAAATCCCAATTCATTCGCTCCAGCCTCCAGTCTAGTTCGCTCCTAACCTAGCCGCCGCTGGACAGACCGACACAGCACTTCCTCGCGCCCTCGTTGGAGGGCGGTCGCCGGGCTTCAAGCGAACGGAAGGACAAGAAGATGAAGATCCAACCCTGGGTGTAGCCTGCATGGGAGGCAGCGGCGGCAGCATGGGCATGGCATCGAGCTTGCGCAAACGGATAGTCGCAGCTTGCAAGAGTAGCATGCGCAACAAGCAGGTACATCACATCCATGATTATATCTAATTCAACTCTTCAATTTCTGGCCAATAGTTAAACCTGACGGTGTTGTAAAACTGCTTGTATGTAGGGAATCTATGAGAAAATGAAACCAATTTCTACTTATTTCATAACTCCCCCAATCAATACTGAACTTACTGAATCTGATGTATCTAATCAAGTTTCCGGTGCAAACATACAAGCTCATGTTGTTCTTGAGCCTGAAGTGTCTAATGAACAGACTGCTAATGAAGCATTTGATGCAAACATTTTACATGCTCCTGGTGATGAACATATAGTGTCTAATGAGGGATCTAATGCAAGCATTTTGCAAGCTCATTGAAGGATTTAGTGTCTAATGATGATCTACTATGTTGAGAGAGACAGAGATTTGCAGGCATTGATGACAAGCAAATTATAGTGCATTTTCATAGCTTGAGGAAACGTCGAGGCCATCTACCAGAAAGTCCCCGTATCATGACAACATAGCATAAATACTTTTCTAATCTGTTGTTTGAAACTATTGACATACTTGTGCAGGATAGATATATTGATATGCAGTTTGCGCACTGGTTATACGCACAATTACACTTTGATATTTTCAGCCAGAGAACGAATAATTCAAGCAGGTATAGACCATGTTTGTAGTCCTTGTACACCATGTTGCATTTTGTGTTTTTGGTGCTTGCATCATTTAGTGTTTATAATCTGAACTACTTTGGATCATTAGCTGGTTTTCAAAGTGCATGTAGCTTCACATTTCTCAAGTTATGTTAATTTCCGGAGTGCAAGTGCCTTAGTATTTTTTAAGTTAAATGTTCGCCCCTGGTAACTTGAATTCGTGGATCAGCCACTTCACACAAATCATACATAAATGCCAGTACAAATTAAATGAAATGCAGGGACTTATGTTAGCTCGTTGTATAGGCTCACTGCAGCTCTGCTTGCGCTTGGGATGTTCCATGTACAAGTCCATGTTACCACTTGCTTGGATGTGCAGGCCTTGTGCTCCTTGCATCCCCCCTTTGCATTTTTGACACAGCGAATGGTTGATCAAATAAGAGGAATCAACCTTGATGTTGTACCGGAGGACAGATACTTACAAGGTTATACGGGTGTGCAGGATGTGTACCAGATCCCGTAGCGCCGTCATGCTTCGCTAAAAAATGGTTTGCTTGTTTCAGATGATATCTCCAGAAGAAATAAGAGTTAAAGTCAGAGTTGCATAGGCGTGTAAGCTAAGAGAGCAGTGAAAGGATATCCAAACATCGTCGGAACAGTGCACAAGGGAGTAATGTGTGGATACCTAGTTCGGGCTAGCGTTTGGGCATGATCGCATAGCTAGAGTGCGGGTCACTTCAGAACCGTTGAGGGTGATGCGCTGGCGTTGGCTGGCCACGCACAGATGCATATCTTGAGTGGCAGCGGAGCGCTATGATGCGGTGGACGAGACCGTTGGTGAAGCCCCAACGGCCTCGGGGGCGGAGGTGCGACGATGTGCTCGGTGAAGTAGCCCCGGTGAGCTGGGAGACGGCGTCGGTGAAGCGCACCTGATGCGGTGGAACTCGGTGTCTGTGAGGCACGTCGGTTGTGGCGGCCAACATTCGCGGTGGACCACCCGGTGCGGTGGACAAGGGCGTAGATGAGGTAGCTCCAGTGCGGTGGTGAAGCACAACCGTCGTCTTCGTCGTCGTCGTCCGGCACAGAGGTGGGGAACGGTGGGGAAAGAGACGAGACGAGGGGCGATTCGAGGGATGGCGGCGAATTAGGGATTTGAGCAAGCTGGGCGCGGAAGGGGACGATGGAGAAGAGAGATTTTACAAGGCTGGAATTGGGGCCGCCAGATATTTCAATCCGAAACGTGGAAGCACGAACTTATATTGTCGTTGTACTTTTTTTGGGGGGAGGGGGTTGGGTGGCTGGGTGCTACGCATCCGTCCGACACACACGACCACCCCGACAAGACTATGCTTCGGTGCCTTAAGGCACCTGCCTTTGTGTCCATGACACGTGGGCCGAACAGGTGGCTGGCCCACATGTCAGTCACCTAAGGGCAGTTGCCTTTAAGGCACCGAAGCAGCGTCCACCCTGACACGAACCTGGTCTGCCTGGTGCGCCTACATTTGAGAATGCAAACGAATCTTCTTTCATTTGCAAATGAATCTGTATGTATTACCATGCCTGTGTTTTCCTTGCAATAATTAGTCATTCGAAACGAGATACTCCATCCATTCACTTTTGTAAGTCGTTTCAGACAACTTAAAATGAACTGTTTTGCACATTGTCTGAAATGTCTTCAAGGTCTTATAAAAGTGAACAGAGGGAGTACTATAAATTAATTAATGAGTTATTTGAAAAAAATCGAAACGGTACCCACGCTAACGTGGATTAGAGTGTGTCACATAATTAGTTATTTGAATTAGAGTGTGTGTCACGTAGTTAGTTATTTGAATTAGAGTGTGTGTCACGTTGCAATCTCCAATTCTAACGTGGATTTCGCATTTCACTGTATCCGCGCTACTTTTTAATACAAATTCATATGTATATGATGAACACCATGGTAGTGAGAAAACTTTTGGATGGATTCAAGCATATGACCTACAAAATAGCACAACAAATTGAGTCAATGTCAACTTTTCGAAACTTAGTATGGCACGAATTCGAAATAATTACCCGTATGCCTGGTCCTCAGTTCAAATCTTACAATGTACACCGAATTGAAACATCGATATTAAGTCTCGTACTATGTACATTCAAATGTTATTTTTAGCCCCCCCCCCCCGCACAAACGCTACATACTTCCTGTATCGGTCAATCTTCCTCTCCTAACCACCTTAGGAAGCCATCGGTTTCCAACACACGTTCATTCTTTCTCTCCATGTTTCGATCTCTACGTCTCTCAACTACACAACCCCTTTTTATACTCCTGTTACCAAATGTATTTACCTCACACACCCGCCATTGCACCCCATGCCGAGCTCTCTCTCTCTCCCCCCTCTCCCTCTCACCCTCTCGCGCTAAATACATGCATTGCCTATCTAGACCCCCAACCTCTCATGCGCACGCATGCACGTTGTATATCTAGGTCACTCCCTCGAGACTGTCTCACTCTTTCTTCCGCTCGGCGGGCCACAATCGCTCAATCTCGCTCTCTTTATCTGAGTCTCGTTTAACCTTGTTTTCTTTCACACACAAATGATATATCTCCCTGTTCGGGCCTCGATCGACACACTCTGTACTCTCTCACGCAGATTGTCTATCTAGGTCAGTCCATCCAAGCCGCCGCCACTCTTTCGACCTCATGGTGGGCCATGCTCTCTCTCTCTCTCTATCTCTATCTCTCTCTCTCCGTATGTCTCGATTGACCTCGCTCTTTCTCGGTCAAAAACGATATATCACCATGTTTGAGCCCAATTCGACCTATTCACATTGTATACTCTCTCACGCACATCGTCTATCTAGGTCACTCTCTCCAACCCGTCTCACTTTTTTGATCGCATGGCGACCCTATGTGATCGGTTGACCTTGCTTCCTCCCACGCACAAAATATATCTACACGTCTATGACTGGATCATCTCTCAAGCTCTATCTTACAGCCCTTACCCTTGCCAAAAGCTCAATCGGACAATATCTCTCTGGAGCATATATATTTGTTCAATGAATGTCGGACCACACTCACTTTGTCTCTCTATCTATATGTCTCTCGATTGACCTCGCTTTCTCACACCATATTGTCCACGCGTTGAAGCTACTACCTCTCCATCCCTCGCAAAGCCGGAGCTATTTACATTGCGAGGGGCACTCCAACCTTGGATTAATTTGTGTAGGCATTTATCCCGGTCGATTTAGATTATATTTTCGTAGCATTCGGCCCACAACTACTCCAAACACCGTTGCAACCCATGCAACTCCCCTAGTTGATTTCCCTCTGGCTTGGTCATCGCTCTCCCGCACGTCCTTTCTCGCCTTCAACGTCGCACCATGGTATTATTGAAAAAACTATGTTGTTCTCTTTAATTATTATAAATAAGGTACAAAACTACACACCGATAGTCCACTTGGAATGGAACAAATTTCGACCCACAAATTAAAGTGCTACAATCTACACACCGAGGGGCCCACATGTCATGAAACAAATTTGGACCCATATACAAATTAAAAAACAAAGGACGAGGATCGAACATGCGACCGGGCCTTCAAGCCGCACGTCAATAGGCAACATACGTAGAATAGGAATGTTTGTTGTACCCCCTTTGTTCACATAATGTTTTTATATTACCATAGCCTAATTAATGGATAACATGTAATATTATTTTTAGTACTATTCGCCTTCACTTACTGGTGGGTTCCATGTGTGCTCTCTCTCTCTCCTCCCCTTCTGCGTTTAGACGCACGGGCAAACGGAAAGAACTCGCGGGCGATGTTGCCGTTGACCATATCTGGACGCGTTCACAAGTCACGACACCAGTTTCATGTACTAGCAGCACTAGTCAGTTTGTACGTGCAATGCACGTTAATTTGGAAGTATATTAAGTGCATGCGGATATTAACTACTAGGATATTATTTGCGTGTTGTCATGTGATTAGCACTATTTTTGGCATGAAATTAACTGCACGCTAAACGTGTTGAGCGCTCGACATTGAAGCAGTCTAGGTCATTGGATGACAAGGAATACATGTGGCTTGATGATGTTTTATACTTAATTTGATATGGCTCTAGCAGAACATTCAATCGATCAAACCATACATTTCGTTCGGTTTGACTCCGACTTTAAATTATACGACGATCGATATAAAATAAACGGAAATGATAAACGTTCGGATTTTAAGCATGGCAATCCGAACAGTTTTCATGGCAAATTTAGATTACGCGGCGGCGGCGGGGGCGTCTCGCGGTGGGAAGCGGCTCCTCTGCCGTGCTCTGTGTGTCGTCGGGCCACTGACCGACGGCGACGGCGGCGTCTTGCGCCGTTGTTGGCGTACTCCTGGACGTTGGCCTAGCTTCAAGGAAGGCCAAAATGTTCTGGACTTCGGAGCGAGTCAATTGGCGGGAGGAGACGACTGGCGTTGGTGCAAGGAAGCGGTCGACGGCGGCCATCCATGCCGCTGAGGGGGGCACTGGCACCCGGGCGGGGACAGGCGCTGTCAATGGCATGGCGGAGACATTCGTGTGCACGGGCACCGGCACGGGCGCGCACGTCAGTGCACGCGCAGGCGCATGCGCTGGCAGGTGCACGGGCACTGGCACGGGCGTGCGCGTCAGTGCACGCGTAGGCGCATGCGCTGGCAGGTGCACGGGCGCGTGAAAGTCGGCGGGGACCACGTGGAACCCCGTGGCATCAAGCTCGGCGACAATGTGTGGCTCCCAGCCCATCATTGCCACGGGGATGGGCGCTGGCGCAGTCGGGGCGACGGGAGCCGGAACGGGAGCGGGGACAGGCGCGACGTCTTCCCGCAAGGCCAGTTCAAGCTCGTCCCAAAGCGCCTTATGTTCTTGAGACTCCGGCTGGGTGTCTTCCTCATGAAACTGGAACACTAAGGGCAGACCATCGTGATGCGGCATGGCGTACATTTAGGTCAGGCTAGTTGGAGGTAGGCGACAGGAGAATCAGAGAGGAAGAGAGAGGATTGTAGCGATACCGGGTAGTGCGGGGTTAATTTTAAACTGCGGCGCCGGCGACATTAAAACCGGGAGCAGTTGGGACGACGGTGGGCGGCGGAGCCTGGTGAAAGGGCTCGCTTCCCGGTGAGTCTACACAGCGGTCTGCTCACACGCCGACCTGTCAGCCGGCGCAGCGGTCTGCTCGCACGCCTCCCGTCGACTCACACGCTTGCTGGGACGGCGCCTGCCGATGAGAAGCGGGGACTCATGGCGGCACGTAAACACCCACGGTTTCAATAGTGAAAGCGTTCGCCTTAACGTGACAGGTCTTTGTTCCAAAATACCTTGGCTCTTCATTTGTGCAACTTGTCATAAGCAGCTTGTCTCAAATTGAAGAAAAAACTTATGAAGTAATATTTGTGCCATATCACGTGACCATGCTCAGTTTCAAGAATTTATGCTCACTTTTGGATTTTCTGAAATTTAAGATCCAGGATTCGAAACAATATCATAACCTGCATCATGCAATAAATTTTCAAGCCGTACATCTGTCCTGTTGTATTTCTTAAGAAAGGATTTGGTCAAACATTTTGCTTAGTTAGACTTCAGACAAGTTATATATGCAGAGTAAAAGGATAATCCCTCCATACCAGTGCATTGCCTGATATATTAACTCAAGTACTAGGCACGAACAAACGGGCTCAATTATGTGCTCATCCTCTAGTAGTAGTAGTAGTAGTAGTAGTAGTAGTAGTAGTAGTAGTAGTAGTAGTAGTAGTAGTAGTAGTAGTAGTAGTAGTAGTAGTAGTAGTAGTAGTAGTAGTAGTAGTAGTAGTAGGCAATGCAGTTGACGGGTGACCTTGACGAGCAGCAACCGAGGGAATTGAACCGTGCTTGGCACGGTAGGTAACGTTGTCTAGTTACTAAAGCATCCCTCCGTTCTTCATCGGTAGTCATTATGGACCGGGGACATGAGGGGAATTTCCTAGGGCTGGAATTCTGGCCGCCAGATATTTCTACTTGAAACGCTGAGGCTCGACTGGTTGGGGTTGCCTAATGTGCGTACCACACACGCCACCGAAGGACACGAGCCCGTTTTTTTAGGATCAACACGAGCCAAGGTCTGGCGGGTACGCCGTTGGGCCCTACCATTCAAGAATACGAAAGGAACCTTTTAAATTGCCGAACAAATCTAAGTATGTGTATTACAATACCCGTATTTTCCTTGCAAATACTAATCTCAACGTGGTAATTGATTTATGACGAGTTGTTGAATTAGAGTGAGTTTGTGATATAGTGATCTCAATGTGGATTTCACATTTCATGGTATCCCTAGTAAGTTTTCCAACGCAAATTCAAATTTAAAAGATGAACAATATGGAGGTGAGAAAACTTTGTACGTATCAAGCATATGACCACACACACACACACACACACACACACAGAGAGAGAGACACACACGCACGAACACAACAATAATCCAATAAGTATAGTTCATCTATTTTTCAAAACCATGCATGTATGACACGAATTCAAAAATACTCCTTCTATTCCTAAATATTAGTCTTTTAGAGAGTTCAACAAGTGACTACATACGGAGCAAAATGAGTGAATCTAGACTCTAAAATATGTCTATATACATCTGTATGTGCCAGTCCATTTGAAGCCTCTAAAAAGACTAATATTTAGGAACGAAGGGAGTAAAATATAAGACATCCATGGTCCTCAGTTAAATATCTAAAATGAACATGAAACTGAAACATGAATATTAAGTCTAGTACTATAGTACATGCAAATGTTGTGTTTAGGCAGAGCTATGATTGTCGGGGGTCAAGCCCTCGACCTTAGATAAAATTGTGGAGCTCTGTTTAGGGTTGTTTAGATTATATTTGTCCCCACCCTCCCAACCACCGATTGGTTGTGCACCCCCACCCCTCCTCCCCGGGAGAATATCATGTGCCCCCATACCTTAGATGCTATATGCCGATACGAGTTGCTTGGAGCTTGTAGATCTGAGATATAGCAGCTCACATGATGTGTCTTAATTTTTTTGCAGGAAACCTTGATGAGTTTGAGAATTGCACACAATTTGTACAAAAACTACTTAGATGCTCTTTGATCCCATATCCAACGAGCTCGAAGCTCGTATCACCGTAGCATCTAAGATGAAGGAGGACATCATATTCTCCTGTATGTAAGAATATCATGTGCTACCACACCTTAGATGCTTTGGTGATACAAGCTCTTCGGAGGCGTTGGATTTGTGACCCAACACCTCCTCGGTGGTTCGAATGATTTTTTGCAGAAAAGCCCCAAAAGAGTTCGGCCACTTCTTACAAGCACAAAGACTGCTCAGATGCCATTGGATCTCAGATCAAACGAGCTCCAAGCTCGTATCACCGTAGCATCCAAGCTGCGATAGCACCTTATGTTTTCTCGCACGGGAGAGTATGAGGTGCTCCCGCACCGTAGATTCTATGGTGATACGAGTTCACTGAGATCTAACGGCCCATAGTAGGAGGTTTGAATGTTTTTGCAATATACGGCTGATAGAGTTTGGGAAATGCGTAGAAAGTACAAGTACTACACATGTGCCATCTGATCACTGATCATACGACCTAGATGCTCATATCACCGTAGCGGGTAATTAAGCTACGGGGAGCACCTAATATGAGCACCGGGGAGCCGCTGGATCGAAGATGCAGCGGCACACACGAGGCCTGAATGTTTTATTTGCAAAAAAAAACCTTTGGAGAGTTTGGAAATTGCGCATAATTACAAAGACTACTCCCAAGCCATTGGATGTCACTTCCAACAGTGTAAAAACTCGTATCACCATAGTATCTAAGCTGCGGGGTGGATGTGATATTCTATGCCGCTGTCATTTTTGTTTGTAAACTTGCAAAATACGTGTAACTTGTGCCGTTACTTGTCTAACCGCGCAAAGTGTTTGTTCAAAAAAACCATCCTACACTGAAATATCGGAACAACACACGGGGGTCCCACTTGTCATTAATCAAATTTGGACCTAAAGCTGACAAATTTGAAACACAAGATTCGAACTGGCAACCTGGACTACAAAGCGTAAGTCGATAGCCTGAAAAAATGAACGGTTGTTGGCTTTGTCCCATAACTTGATTTTGCAAGTCGATAGTCAACCAGTACTTGCGTTGAGTAGAGTAGAGGGAGTGCCTCGTCAACACGTGCATGACCGTTGTCTCACTTACTGGTGGGTCCCAGGTCTGCGATCTCAATCTCTCTTCTCTCCATCATCGAACCTTTGCATGGGCATACACGAAGAGCGGCGCTAGCTTGCTATGGTGTTATTACAACTAAAAAAAGCTTGGAAAATAGAAGAATCACCTAGAACAAGAGACGTTGTGGCTGGTCGAGACGGAGCTAACCACATCTATCCTCCGTGCCACGTTTGCATGGTGAAGCTGTGTGGCTAGTGGGGTGTTTTCGACCGACTGGATGGGTCCCGAGGTCGAACCATAGGTACTACGTCTGATACAGTATATTTTTACACGCACATTTTTCCTCCGTGCCGAGACGTGGCACACCCTACCACGTGGTTTCAGGGTCCTCCCCGGGTGGTGCACACATATATTCTTCCTGACGTGGGACGCCCTACCGCGCATTTTCTAGGTCCTCTCGGTTGTAGCGCCGAAGCAAGTAAATGAGTCGTCAAATCATGAAAGACCACCTTTCCCGCTGAGTACATCAGTGAAGCACAGTGGCTAGCTAGTTGCGCTAGTTCGACCGATTAGCTAGGCCGCCGCCACATTTGTTTTTTCACCCCTTTTTTTATCTACTTGCCGGTAGGTAAATTTAAATATCCAACGCGGCGTTGCTCTGGTGTTTGGGTGCGGCAGGATTTTCAATTTTTTGATTGACGGGAGCAGGCGCGGTAGGATTTTTAATTGTTTGATTGGCGAGAGTAGGCGCGGCAGCAATTATTCATGATGACTCCGCATGTAAAAACTCACTGCCCCCTGATGTGAGAAGTCGTCAACTGGTGTTTTACCATGGTGAAAACCAAAAGATTCCCCGCTTCTCGGCTGGCTTCCTTCTCCTTCCCGTAAATTGCATTGCCTTTCAGCCGTTTCGCCCCCTTTTCTTCGTCTCCCCATTGCTTCTACCTGGTGCCATGGCGGCGCAACAGATCACGGAGTCCGAGGTGAGGCGCCTGACACAGGAGCTCCATGCCATGGATGTGGAACTCAGGGCCAAGGACGTGGAGCTCCGTGAGCTCAAGGAGGAGAGGAGTGCCATGCTCCTCCATTATGTGCGGGAGTTGACGGAGCTTCAAAAGCGGTAGGCGTCTACCACAAAGATGCTCGAGGCGTCAGCGGCGTTGCTGCAGAAAGCAGGAGATACGATAGGCCGTTAGGGGAGCCGGTTGGAGCGCGAGCGGGCCGATCATGACGAGGTCCAGGATCGCCTTAGCCACTTGGTGAACCAAGTTGCCACAGACGTGTTGCGGCTACGCGATGCCTACCGTCGTGCCAGCGCGACGATGCCGGTCGTCGGGCTAAACCTGTTCGACCACCTGGTCGACTTCAACGAGCTGCGGCTTCCTGACCTGGTTTCCTTCTTCACCTATATCTCCGAGGAGCCGAGCCGTCTCCACGCGATGGTGGTGGCTGAGCTGGACAAGGAGAGGTTGCGGGCTGCCGTCGCCGGTTCTGGGCGAATCCTTTAAGGGCTCCGTCACCGGAATCCAATCGTGCCATTGGATGCCGTCTTCGACGAGCTGGCTCCCGTCGACCGGGAGCAGGCTCTACGGGCGGTTGCACCCTGCATCACCAACATCGTGCGCCTCGAGAAGCAGAGGGACTTCGGTGGTGTTTAGGCGCCCTCTGCATGGGCATGTCCATGTCTCGGCGCAACATGACCGTTGGATCAAACTCAGACGGTGCAGATCAGTCACTGTAGCACAAAGCGTGTGGGTGTGTTTGGTTGCATTCTCATCTCAATATAGTTGTTTCCTCTTTGTGTATTTTTGTCAACCTACTAGTGTGGACTCATGCACCCTTCATGCACTCCGCCAAACACCCAAAAGTGGGTCGAGAAGGGAACTTTTGCTCCCATCCCGTGCACCCTTCATACACCCTGTGTAACACTATTCGTGCTTCATATGGTTCATGTCTCGTGGAGTACTGTAGCACCATACTCTCCGTGCGCTATGGACCTAGTTCTATTAACATTGATCTCACCATTCATTCTCGACCGGACAGTCGAAAAAGTGGTACTATGTTACATATAGGAGTAGTTGACATGCGCACAACATCATTGTTATCGTCATATCTTACTACACTAGCAACAAGATTGTGTAGTACTGACGTATGAACCACTGCACATGCCTAGTAGTAGGAGCACCGTGTACGTTCAAGTGGTTGTCGTGTTACGCACTCCTCCGTCGTAAGAGTGGAAACGCTTGTTGTAATCATTTTTTTCTTCAGAATGAAAAACAGTGGACACGCTCTACCGTGCGGATCCTCCTCCAGCCATGCAGTAAATTACTCACTTTCGCCGACGTGTGGGACAGCCAGCACTTGGGTCCACCAGCCATGCACTAAATTACTCTGTAGTAGAGTGACGGTAGACTACCCCGATCGAACCGCCGCATTAATGCCCAATGAGCCGTCAAATCACAAAACCCCCTCCTTTCCAGCAGTAAGTTGGACGGACGAAGCAACCATCATTTCACTCTTCTCTCTCAGCTTCCTCTCTTGAAGAAAACCCCCACTCGCGTCACTTCTCCCTCATCTCGTTCCTCCTTTCACTCTTCTCTCTCAGCTTCCTCTCTTGGATGGACGCTGAAGCACCGGCCGACATGATGTCTATGGCTCTGGTCAAAACCGTCGAGGCTCATGGTACTAAGAAGCGCAAGCACCCTGCCGAGACTACCGCAGACAAGCTCAAAGCCATCGCCCTGTCCAAGCCCCGCTCTCCGGGATCCCTCATTAAGCAAATCCAGGTAATGTCTCTTATTGACGATCTTTTTCTCGATCTTGATCGTGTTTTTTCATCTAACACACAGTACTATTACTGGTAGTACAACTTTCTGGGTGATCTTGCATGTGATTTTAGTGTGCCAAATGACGGTTCTAAATTCCTCTTTTGACCAAAACATGCGAGAGGTTGACACTGATTTCTTATAGATTACTTTCAACTACTCCCTCTGTCCCAAATTTCTTGTCTTAGATTTGTCTAGATACAGATGTATCTAATACTAAAATGTGGCTTGATACATCCGTATCTAGAAAAATCTAAGACAAGAATTTTGGGATGGAGGGAGTACTTTATGAACATCAATGCTACCTTTTAAGAGGGTATATTTGCCTCAGTAACTTGTGTTATGGATATTGCATGTAATCCCTCTGCTCTCATGCCTTTGAAGACATGTTCTAGTGTCTTTGTTCACTCATTTCTGTGCGTATATGTAGTATGGAGTATAATATCGAAAATCATCTTATATTTCGGAATGGAGGTAGTAATAAAATATGGTTTCTTTTTGAATTAGAACCAGGTCCGCGGTGGAGATGAAGTTCTCAAAGTGATGCCATGTGAACTGGAAGACCTGATGATGAGTTCTACTGCTGAACTATCCATCTGATGTGTCCTTGTCGCCACGTGTCCTGAACTAGTGTTTTCTTGTAGCATTGTTGTCAGGCGTGTTCTCGAGGCTGTACTTGACCACAACAATTTCCTGGTTGTGCCTTTGATTACGAAGGGTGTGGTTCTTGTAAAGCTTCCCAACAAATCTGATGCGGCCTTTCTTCATCATCATGTTTATGAGTGGAAAGACCACTCTGTTAGGTTCTCCAAAGTTGACAAGATGGTGATGGTGCATGTAGACATCTCACACGAAGTCCATGGCCTAGTCAGTTATTGTTGGGGAACGTAGTAATTTCAAAAAATTTCCTATGCACATACAAGCTCATGGTGATGCATAGCAACGAGAGGGGAGAGTGTTGTCTACGTACCCTCGTAGACCAAAAGTGGAAGCGTTAGAAGAACGCGGTTGATGTAGTCATACATCTTCACGATCCGACCGATCCAAGTACCGAACGTACGGCACCTCCAAGTTCAGCACACATTCAGCTCGATGACGATCCCCGGACTCCGATCCAGCAGGGTGTCGGGGAAGAGTACCGTCAGCACGTCGGCGTGGTGACGGTGATGATGTTCTACCGACGCAGGGATTCGCCTAAGCACCGCTACGATATGACCGAGCTGGAATATGGTGGAGGGGGGCACCGCACACGGCTAAGGAACAATCACGAAGAACAACTTGTGTGTCATGGGGTGCCCCCTACCCCCGTATATAAAGGAGGGAGGAGAGGGGGCCGGCCAAGGGGGTGGCGCGCCCTAGGGGGGGAGTCCAACCCCAACCGGGAGTAGGACTCCCCCCTTTCCTATTAGGAGTAGGAGAGGGAAGGAAGAGGGGGGAGGGAAGAAGGAAAGGGGGGGCCGGCCCCCCTCCCAATTCGGATTGGTCTGGGGGGGGGGCTCCTTTGCTCCTTCTCCCTCCTTTCCACTAAGGCCCAATAAGGCCCATATACCTCCCGGAGGGTTCCGATAACCTCCCGGAGATTCGGTATTGTCCCAATCTCACCCGGAACCTTTCCGGTGTCCAAATATAGTCGTCCAATATATCGATCTTTATGTCTCGACCATTTCGAGACTCCTCGTCATGTCTGTGATCACATCCGGGACTCCGAACAACTTTCGGTACATCAAAACTCATAATAAAACTGTCATCGTAACGTTAAGCGTGCGGACCCTACGGGTTCGAGAACTATGTAGTCGTGACCTAGAACTGTTTTCAGTCAATAACCAATAGCAGAACCTGGATGCTCATATTGGCTCCTACATATTCTACAAAGATCTTTATCGGTCAAACCGCATAACAACATACGTTGTTCCCTTTGTCATCGGTATGTTACTTGCTCGAGATTCAATCGTCGGTATCCAATACCTAGTTCAATCTCGTTACCTGCAAGTCTCTTTACTCGTTATGTAATGCATCATTCCGTAACTAACTCATTGGCTACATTGCTTGCAAGGCTTATAGTGATGTGCATTACCAAGAGGGCCCAGAGATACCTCTCCGATAATTGGAGTGACAAAACCTAATCTCGAAATACGCCAACTCAACATGTACCTTTGGAGACACCTGTAGAGCTCCTTTATAATCACCTAGTTATGTTGTGACGTTTGGTAGAACACAAAGTTTTCCTCTGGTAAATGGGAGTTGCATAATCTCATAGTTGTAGGAACTTTGTATAAGTCATGAAGAAAGCAATAGCAACATACTAAACGATCAAGTGCTAGGCTAACGGAATGGGTCAAGTCAATCACATCATTCTCCTAATGATGTGATCCCATTAATCAAATGACAACACATGTCTATGGTTAGGAAACATAACCATCTTTGATTAATGAGCTAGTCAAGTAGAGGCATACTAGTGACATTATGTTTGTCTATGTATTCACACATGTATCATGTTTCCGGTTAATACAATTATAGCATGAATAATAAACATTTATCATGATATGAGGAAATAAATAATAACTTTATTATTGCCTCTAGGGCATATTTCCTTCAGTCTCCCACTTGCACTAGAGTCAATAATATAGATTACACAGTAATGATTCTAACACCCATGGAGTCTTGGTGCTGATCATGTTTTGCTCGTGGAAGAGGCTTAGTCAACGGGTTTGCAACATTCAGATCCGTATGTATCTTGAAAATCTCTATGTCTCCCACCTGGACTTGGTCCCGGATGGAATTGAAGCATCTCTTGATGTGCTTAGTCCTCTTGTGAAATCTGGATTCCTTTGCCAAGGCAATTGCACCAGTATTATCACAGAAGATCTTCATTGGTCCTGATGCACTAGGTATGACACGTAGATCGGAAATGAACTCCTTCATCCACACTCCTTCATTTGCTGCTTCCGAAGCAGCTATGTACTCCGCTTCACATGTAGATCCCGCCACGACGCTTTGTTTAGAACTGCACCAACTGACAGCTCCACCGTTCAATATAAACACGTATCCAGTTTGCGATTTAGAATCGTCCGGATCAGTGTCAAAGCTTGCATCGACGTAACCATTTACGACTAGCTCTTTGTCACCTCCATAAACGAGAAACATATCCTTAGTCCTTTTCAGGTATTTCAGGATATTCTTGACCGCTGTCTAGTGATCCACTCCTGGATTACTTTGGTACCTCGCTGCTAAACTTGTTGCTAAGCATACATCAAGTCTGGTACACAGCATTGCATACATGATAGAGCCTATGGCAGAAGCATAGGGAACATCTTTCATTTTCTCTCTATCTTCTGCTGTGGTCGGGCATTGAGTCTGACTCAACTTCACACCTTGTAATACAGGCAAGAACCCTTTCTTTACCTGATCCATTTTGAACTTTTTCAAAACTTTATCAAGGTATGTTCTTTGTGAAAGTCCAATTAAACGTCTTGATCTATCTCTATAGATCTTGATGCCCAATATGTAAGCAGCTTCACCGAGGTCTTTCATTGAAAAACTTTTATTCAAGTATCCCTTTATGCTATCCAGAAATTCTATATCATTTCCAATTAATAATATGTCATCTACATATAATATCAGAAATGCTACAGAGCTCCCACTCACTTTCTTGTAAATACAGGCTTTTCCAAAAGTCTGTATAAAACCATATGCTTTGATCACACTATCAAAGCGTTTATTCCAACTCCGAGATGCTTGCACCAGTCCATAAATGGATCGCTGGAGCTTGCACACTTTGTTAGCACCTTTTGGATCGACAAAACCTTCCGGTTGCATCATATACAACTCTTCTTCCAGAAATCCATTCAGGAATGCAGTTTTGACATCCATTTGCCAAATTTCATAATCATAAAATGCGGCAATTGCTAATATGATCCGGACAGACTTAAGCATTGCTACGGGTGAGAAAATCTCATCGTAGTCAACCCCTTGAACTTGTCGAAAACCTTTCGCAACAAGTCGAGCTTTGTAGACAGTTACATTACCATCAGCTTCAGTCTTCTTCTTGAAGATCCATTTATTCTCAATGGCTTGCCGATCATCGGGCAAGTCAACCAAAGTCCATACTTTGTTCTCATACATGGATCCCATCTCAGATTTCATGGCTTCAAGCCATTTTGCGGAATCTGGGCTCATCATCGCTTCCTCATAGTTTGTAGGTTCGCCATGGTCAAGTAACATGACTTCCAGAATAGGATTACCGTACCATTCTGGTGCAGATCTTACTCTGGTATACCTACGAGGTTCAGTAGTAACTTGATCTGAAGTTTCATGATCAATATCATTAGTTTCCTCACTGATTGGTGTAGTTGTCACAGGAACTGGTTCTTGTGATGAACTACTTTCCAATAAGGGAGCAGGTACAATTACCTCATCAAGTTATACTTTCCTCCCACTCACTTCTTTTGAGAGAAACTCCTTCTCTAGAAAGGATCCGAATTTAGCAACGAAAATCTTGCCCTCAGATCTGTGATAGAAGGTGTACCCAATAGTATCTTTTGGGTATCCTATGAAGACACATTTCTCTGATTTGGGTTCAAGCTTATCTGGTTGAAGTTTCTTCACATAAGCATCGCAGCCCCAAACTTTAAGAAACGGCAACTTTGGTTTCTTGCCAAACCACAGTTCATAAGGCGTCGTCTCAACGGATTTTGATGGTGCCCTATTTAACGTGAATGCGGTCGTCTCTAAAGCATAACCCCAAAATGATAGCGGTAAATCAGTAAGAGACATCATAGATCGCACCATATCTAGTAAAGTATGATTACGATGTTTGGAAACATCATTTCGTTGTGGTGTTCCGGGTGGCGTGAGTTGCGAAACTATTCCGCATTGTTTCAAATGTAAACCAAACTCGTAACTCAAATATTCTCCTCCACGATCAGATCGTAGAAATTTTATTTTCTTGTTACGATGATTTTCCACTTCACTCTGAAATTCTTCGAACTTTTCAAATGTTTCAGACTTGTGTTTCATCAAGTAGATATACCCATATCTGCTCAAATCATCCGTGAAGGTGAGAAAATAACGATACCTGCCACGAGCTTCAATATTCATTGGACCACATACATCAGTATGTATGATTTCCAATAAATCAGTTGCTCACTCTAGTTCCAGAGAATGGCGTTTTGGTCATGTTGCCAATGAGGCACGGTTCGCAAGTACCAAGTGATTCATAATCAAGTGATTCCAGAAGTCCATTAGTATGGAGTTTCTTCATGCGCTTTACACTGATATGACCTAAACGGCAGTGCCACAAATAAGTTGCACTATCATTATCAATTTTGCATCTTTTGGCTTTAACATTATGAATATGTGTATCACTACTATCGAGATTCAATAAAAATAGACCACTCTTCAAGGGTACATGACCATAAAAGATATTACTCATATAAATAGAACAACCATTATTCTCTGATTTAAATGAATAACCGTCTCACATCAAACAAGATCCAGATATAATGTTCATGCTCAATGCTGGCACCAAATAACAATTATTTAGGTCTAAAACTAATCCTGATGGTAGATGTAGAGGTAGCGTGCCGACCGCGATCACATCGACTTTGGAACCATTTCCCACGCGCATCGTCACCTCGTCCTTAGCCAATCTTTGCTTAATCCGTAGTCCCTGTTTCGAGTTGCAAATATTAGCAGCAGAACCAGTATCAAATACCCAGGTACTACTGCGAGTATTAGTAAGGTACACATCAATAACATGTATATCACATATACCTTTGTTCACTTTGCCATCCTTCTTATCCGCCAAATACTTGGGGCAGTTCCGCTTCCAGTGTCCAGTCTGCTTGCAGTAGAAGCACTCAGTCTCAGGCTTAGGTCCAGACTTGGGTTTCTTCTCTTGAGCAGCAACTTGTTTGCTATTCTTCTTGAAGTTCCCCTTCTTCTTCCCTTTGCCCCTTTTCTTGAAACTGGTGGTCTTATTAACCATCAACACTTGATGCTCCTTCTTGATTTCTACTTCCGCAGCTTTTAGCATTGCGTAGAGCTCGGGAATAGTCTTGTCCATCCCTTGCATATTATAGTTCATCACGAAGCTCTTGTAGCTTGGTGGCAGTGATTGAAGAATTCTGTCAATGACACTATCATCAGGAAGATTAACTCCCAGTTGAATCAAGTGATTATTATACCCAGACATTTTGAGTATGTGTTCACTGACAGAACTATTCTCCTCCATCTTACAGCTATAGAACTTATTGGAGACTGCATATCTCTCAATCCGGGCATTTGCTTGAAATATTAACTTCAACTCCTGGAACATCTCATATGCTCCATGACGTTCAAAACGTCATTGAAGACCCGGTTCCAAGCCGTAAAGCATGGCACACTAAACTATCGAGTAGTCATCAGCTTTGCTCCGCCAGATGTTCTTAACATCGTCAGTTGCATCAGCAGCAGGCCTGGCACCCAGCGGTGTTTCCAGGACGTAATTCTTCTGTGCAGCAATGACGATAATCCTCAGGTTACGGACCCAGTCCATGTAATTGCTACCATCATCTTTCAACTTAGCTTTCTCAAGGATCGCATTAAAATTCAACGGAACAACAGCACGAGCCATCTATCTACAACAAACATAGAAAAGCAAAATTCTATCAGGTACTAAGTTCATGATAAATTTAAGTTCAATTAATCATATTACTTAAGAACTCCCACTTAGACAGACATCTCTCTAGTCATCTAAGTGATCACGTGATCCAAATCAACTAAACCATGTCCGATCATGACGTGAGATGGAGTAGTTTTCAATGGTGAACATCACTATGTTGATCATATCTACTATATGATTCACGCTCGACCTTTCGGTCTCCGTGTTCTGAGGCCATATCTGTATATGCTAGGCTTGTCAAGTTTAACCTGAGTATTCTCCATGTGCAACTGTTTTGCACCCATTGTATTTGAACGTAGAGCCTATCACACCCGATCATCACGTGGTGTCTCAGCACGAAGAACTTTCGCAACGGTGCATACTCAGGGAGAACACTTCTTGATAATTTAGTGAGAGATCATCTTAAAATGCTACCGTCAATCAAAGCAAGATAAGATGCATAAAGGATAAACATCATATGCACTCAATATAAGTGATATGATATGGCCATCATCATCTTGTGCTTGTGATCTCCATCTCCGAAGCACCATCGTGATCACCATCGTCATCGGCGCAACACCTTGATCTCCATCGTAGCATCGTTGTCGTTACACCATCTATTGCTTCTACGACTATCGCTACCGCTTAGTGATAAAGTAAAGCAATTACAGGGCGTTTGCCTTTCATACAATAAAGCAACAACCATATGGCTCCTGCCAGTTGCCGATAACTTCGGTTACAAAACATGGTCATATCATACAATAAAATATAGCATCACGTCTTGACCATATCACATCACAACATGCCCTGCAAAAACAAGTTAGACGTCCTCTACTTTGTTGTTGCAAATTTTACGTGGCTGGTATGGGCTGAGCAAGAACCGTTCTTACCTACGCATCAAAACCACAACGATAGTTCGTCAAGTTAGTGATGTTTTAATCTTCGCAAGGACCGGGCGTAGCCACACTCGGTTAAACTAAAGTGAGAGAGACAGACACCCGCCAGTCACCTTTAAGCACGAGTGCTCGTGACGGTGAAACCAGTATCGCGTAAGCATACGCGTAATGTCGGTCCAGGCCGCTTCATCTCACAATACCGCTGAACCAAAGTATGACTTATATCGCCCACAACTCACTTGTGTTCTACTCGTTCATATGACATCTACGCATAAAACCAGGCTCGGATGCCACTGTTGGGGAACATAGTAATTTCAAAAAATTTCCTACGCACACACAAGATCATGGTGATGCATAGCAACGAGAGGGGAGAGTGTTGTCTACGTACCCTCGTAGACCGAAAGCGAAAGTGTTAGAACAACACGGTTGATGTAGTCGTACGTCTTCACGATCCGACCGATCCAAGTACCGAACGTACGGCACCTCCGAGTTCAGCACACGTTCAGCTCGATGACGATCCCCGGACTCCGATCCAGCAGGGTGACGGGGAAGAGTTCCGTCAGCACGATGGCGTAGTGACGGTGATGATGTTCTACCAACGCAGGGCTTCGCCTAAGCACCGCTACGATATGACCGAGGTGGGATATGGTGGAGGGGGGCACCGCACACAGCTAAGGAACGATCCCGAAGATTAACTTGTGTGTCATGGGGTGCCCCCTGGCCCCGTATATAAAGAAGGGAGGAGAGGGGGCCGGCCAAGGGGGTGGCGCGCCCTAGGGGGGAGTCCAACCCCAACCGGGAGTAGGACTCCCCCCTTTCCTATTAGGAGTAGGAGAGGGAAGGAAGAGGGGGGAGGGAAGAAGGAAAGGGGGGGCCGGCCCCCCTCCCAATTCGGATTGGGCTTGGGGGGGGGGGCGCCCCCTCCTTTGCTCCTTCTCCCTCCTTTCCACTAAGGCCCAATAAGGCCCATATACCTCCCGGGGGGTTCCGGTAACCTCCCGCAGATCCGGTATTGTCCCAATCTCACCCGGAACCTTTCCGGTGTCCAAATATAGTCGTCCAATATATCGATCTTTATGTCTCGACCATTTCGAGACTCCTCGTCATGTCCGTGATCACATCCGGGACTCCGAACAACCTTCGGTACATCAAAACTCATAAACTCATAATAAAACTGTCATCGTAACGTTAAGCGTGCAGACCCTACATGTTCGAGAACTATGTAGACATGACCTAGAACTGTTTCCGGTCAATAAACAATAGCGGAACCTGGATGCTCATATTGGCTCCTACATATTCTATGAAGATCTTTATCCGTCAAACCGCATAACAACATACGTTGTTCCCTTTGTCATCGGTATGTTACTTGGCCGAGATTCGATCGTTGGTATCCAATACCTAGTTCAATCTCGTTACCGGCAAGTCTCTTTACTCGTTACGTAATGCATCATTCCGTAACTAACTCATTAGCTAGATTGCTCTCAAGGCTTATAGTGATGTGCATTACCAAGAGGGCCCATAGATACCTCTCTGACAATCGGAGTGACAAAACCTAATCTCGAAATACGCCAACTCAACATGTACCTTTGGAGACACCTGTAGAGCTCCTTTATAATCATCCAGTTACCTTGTGACGTTTGGTAGCACACAATGTGTTCCTCCGATAAACGGGAGTTGCATAATCTCATAGTTGTAGGAACTTTGTATAAGTCATGAAGAAAGCAATAGCAACATACTAAACGATCAGGTGCTAAGCTAACGGAATGGGTCAAGTCAATCACACCATTCTCTTAATGATGTGATCCCGTTAATCAAATGACAACACAGGTCTATGGTTAGGAAACATAACCATCTTTGATTAATGAGCTAGTCAAGTAGAGGCATACTAGTGACATTATGTTTGTCTATATATTCACACATGTATCATGTTTCCAGTTAATACAATTATAGCATGAATAATAAACATTTATCATGATATGAGGAAATAAATAATAACTTTATTATTGCCTCTAGGGCATATTTACTTCAGTTATGCGGGGTTCATCCCGTAGGTCGGTGGCAAGAAATAGTCTGCAGAGTTTAGTTAGTGAAACTTTGCTTGTCTGTAGTAAGTACTATTGTTCAGTACTTGATTTGTGTTTGTGAACCCTGTATTGTTTATTAGTACTGCCGCTTTTGGTGTGTGGTTAGTCCTGAGAACGGTCTATGTTAATGTCTGTCCACTCAATTCAGTCTGCACAATTTGAAGTATCCAGATCATATTTTTTGTGAGGACGGTTTATTAATTATGGTTACACTCCAATATCTGTATGCATTGCAGGGTTTATCGCACCCACCAGGATTTCCAGTCCCATGGATATTCGGTCCATACGATTTGTCACGACCTTTGAACTGTCCTGCTTGTGGGAGTAGGCGGGGCCCCTGCATGCCAAGCATAGTTGGACGATCAATCTTCTGTTTAGTACTTCAACATAGTGATTTCCTGGTAAGGATTCACTCGTGTCACATCAAGTAAATCTTATCGATTTACTGTCTAAATCTTATTGATTTAATGTCATGTTTTCTTTCTTTTCCTGCAATTTTACGATGCAGGTTTTGCCATGTGACATTCATCACAGAATAAACCGTTTGGTTTGCTCTACGATGGCTATTTTTGCAGGTTTCACTTATATTACTGGAAAAAATTGGATCAGTCTGTTGTCTGAGTACAAGCTGAATCCCTATGATGAACTGTAGTTTGGTTTAACAAAAACGCCACACAATTAGTCCTTCTCGTGTTTAAAAGAAATGAAGAAAAAAACTGGATCACGGTCACGGATCCTAGTCAAGTTAGAAAGCTGATCATAGCAGACCATACACGATCGCCACTGTCTCGCACAGATCAAGCACCGACAGTTGCTCTAGCACTGATAGCGGTAGCAACTTAGTCTGATCCAGCTGAGGATTGGGCACCGACCGCGTCAGCGGATCAGTCTGATCTACCGAAGGATCGGGCATCGACACCGGCACCTCCTCCGACACCGGCACCATCTCCGGCAGCAGCAGCGGCTTCGGCACCTGCACCAACACTTGCACTTGCATCTAGTCCGGCCTATGCAGTTGCACCAGCAATAGACTGGGCTGTAGTTCGCACCTTCATATACCAAAGTCCTTACAAAAACCGACATGTCCACCTTCTTGGTAAGCATTGGCCGCCCAAGTGCTTCATTCTTTTTTCTTTCCATGTTGTTTCACATGATTCACTGTGTTGATCTAACTATTTGGGTATGTCTTCTTGTTTGCAAACAGAGAATTCCTAGAGCAACGAGGGAGTCGTTCAACAATCCCGGCGACTGCTGCCAAGTTTCTCTTACCATGCGCAGCCTTGGTGTGAATGAACCTGCTCAATATACCGTAAGTACAAAGGATGGTCGCATGATGATTGATGCTAAAGGATGGTCAAGGTTCAAATCTAAATCATATCTTGCGGTAGGGGATGATGTCAAAATCAAACTTTCTCGGCAAGGAGAGCTGGTCCAAATCAACTTTGAAATTCTTCAGTAGCAGCACGCAACTGCCGAACTGATCTATCCTCCGAGAGATTTTGATGTAATGATCTGGCATGGTGAAACAAGTGTCCTGTGTGTATAAGTAGTACGACAGTATTATTTATGACATGGTATATCATTGATAGAATTGCATCTCCGATTGTTGGTTAGGAACTGTCGTTCGATTCTATTCCAACAGCTGTCGTGCTTTATTCAATTTTGTGTATTCGCCTTGCGACAACATCTAAAACCAGCGCTGTACCGACCGCTTGCAATATGAAAAGCGCTGAGGTAGAACACATGGGCCCCAAAACATGCAGGGTAGGCCTGCGGCCAAAAGTCCAGAACCGTGAGCCTATCTGAGTATTATATTCTCAGTTGAACCCCCATAAAAAAAGTTGAACCCCCATAATGCCCGTGCGTTGCAGAGGGAGTATATTTCTCGGCAAGGTGAGCCTGTGATATAAAAGATTTGTATATTTCTTTACAGAGGGAGTATCTCTCTATCAAAAAATATATTTATGTGTAACTAGTTACTCCTGTCTTTCGACTTCCTTTCGCTGATTTGTGGGGCAACCGGCAACGGGGTCCACGTGCCATATGCACAAATTAGAGTGCACAACTTCACGGTAGACACACCCCGGTCATAGCGCCGCAGTAATGCCCAATGAGCCATCAAATCACAACCCCCCTTTCCAGCTTTAGCAGTAGGCTGGACGGACGAAGCGGCGATATTTCACTGGGCCTGAATCCCCTTCTACCTCGTCTGCTTGTTCAGAGAAAACCCCCGCTCGGTGATTCCATAGGGTTTTCTGATGGAGAACTAGGTACGAATACTTCATCCATCCCCGATAAATCCAAGTCCCTTGGTCGCAGGTAATCCTAGGATGGCATCCGTCGCCGTTGATGCATTTTTCTTCGTACTGAATCTAGTGTGTTTCAGTTGCAGTGCCCAAAGTGCGAGTACCCTACAGATTTCTTCGCCCTCGGCGAGACGCCACACTTGTTCCTTCTCATCCTAACACAACATTTTGAAACGCGTAGAGTATGTTCCTAGAATCCTCTTTTCTATCCAGGAAGGTGGTTTTTTTTGAATATGCTGTGTTCTCATATTATTTTTCCTGCAATGTATTATTTGCTCTGCCAGAACACATGTACTCAAGATGCTCGGCCTTGCCATAACTGAATACACTAGTTTAATGGTCACAGTGAAGACAAGCCATGGATATTACTTCCGAGTTGGGTTCATGAACCAAGAAGATCACTGCTTTTTTATGGCTGAACTTGGATAAACTTTCTCAAGTGTTACAGACTGAAAGTTGGCGCACGAATGTTGATGGAAATAGCAGAACCTGGTCTCATCTTCACTGCGATCTTCCACCCCGACTTCGTTCCAATTGTTCATCCATGTTAGTTTTGTATCTGGTTCTTGCTTGTTGCCTCGATTACTTCTTAATCCACCTATTCTGTCTAACTAATCACAATTTAACTTTAGAAGTAGCAACGAATCTCTCACGAAGATGCTACTTCTAACTAATATTTTCTTATAATTGGTGGCACATGTAGGTTTTTCCAGAGTTAAGCAGTCTGCTCGTTTGTTACTCTATAATAACTCGGCTGTTACTAATGGCACTGAAGTTGACTGGATCGACATCCACAAGTTCCTACACTTTATTGATCGTCTTGAGGTCCTTGTGGGGCGTTTCAATGGTGGAAGGCCACATGGGATATGTGTGCCACTGCTGCACTCGTTGAACAGGTCCAACTATGTCAAGAAACTTATGGTACGAGCTGTTTTCTGTTATATATGTTGTTCATAAACTATTGCTTATACACAGTTTTACAGCTGTGATCTTCTTGAAACAGGAACTGCCGAGTTCTATTGTTCCTATACATATGCCTGACCATGGTCGGGTCAGACTTGCGCTTGGTCACAACATGATGTTTATGTCGACCTACTCAATTCCCCTTGGAGGTGAAAAGATACTTATTCATGGGTGGTCTCAAATAATGAAGGCCCGTCCATCTTGGAGAATAGGACAGAAGATTATGTTCATGCTTTTCCATGGCTCTAAAGTGAATATCCTGTTTATTGACCACGTTGCAAGATGAAGCCGCTTTCAGAAGGTTGTGGATGTGCGGGTGGCGCCTGGGCCTTGTGCTGGGGCTTGGCGGCCTCACCCTTGGTTAACTGTAGGCAAAGTAGCACTGTTCGAGGCGTGCTTTGTATGATTGAACCTATATAAGTACTCATACTGCTTTCAGCTTTGGTTGTTAAGTGCCCCTGCTCGTTTCAGTTAAGGTTGTTAAGTACTCCTTCTGCTTTTATAGTCTGTCGTGTTTCTTCAGTCCTGTCTTCCTCCAGCCGCCAAAACCAAACCAGCGCCGGCGGGGCCGCCTGCTTCCGCCTCCCACGGCTGGCTGCGCCTCAGCGCATGCATCACCGCCCCGCCGTCTCCTAAATCGTTAACACCGACGTCATCCATGCGTTTTGGTGCACTCGCCGCGGCGCCGCCCTCTCGCGTTGTCAACATGGTCAACAAACAACAGGAATCGGCAGAAGTACGTGGAGAGGATGACAGTAGGGGCCCACCACGTCAGCGTATGGAAAAATAAAATGCTTCCTTCTATTGTTTTCCTGACATCTGGGACCCACGACATTGTGAGCGTATATAGTCAATAGACAAGAGAACAACACAAGATCGGCTGACACCTGGGACGTAGCTACTCGAGCAGTATTTTTTTTGTTTGGTATTGTTGAAACGGAGCAGGGTTTGAACTGGGCTGTGGCCCGTCTAGCCCAAGCTTATATTTTATGTTCTCCATGTGACCAGCCCAGCTATTTTTTCTTTGTGAAAATGAGCCCAGTTTATTTTTTCTAAAGAATACCCAATCCAGGCCTACTTATTTTTCTACGCCCTGATGGGCTGCAACTCTTTCATGACGCCTGCAAATCTTGAAAGTAATATGAAATGGGTTGTAAATATAAAACAGATGACAAATTGGCAATTACTTTATAATTTCTGATTTTTTTCACATTTTCAGATTCCTATTTCACCGGGCCTACTAAGTTGACTGGGACGGAGGCCTTTGTCAACTTTAGTAAATATGAACGATTCTAGCTCTAGTGACCGTATAATGTCCATCCAATGGCCGTAGTGCTTCTTCAACCTCTGGTCTTCTTGCTCCAGCCGCCCAAAGCAGCGCCGGCGGGACTGCCTGCTCCCGCCTCCCGTGGCCGGCTGTGCTGCCGCGTAGGCCTCAACGCCCCCTACTACTCCCACCGCTGGCCAGGGCATCCCTCTACTCACCCACACCCCCTATTATTCAGCGGCGACGGCAGCCTCACACCGCAGCCGAACCGGTGAACCCTCGTACTCCTCTCTGCGCGGGCTTCCACTACCGCGTCTTGCCCGGCTCCGCGTCGTCCCCTTCCTAGGCCTCGCCGTCGTCCACCGCCGTCGTGCTCTTGGTGCAGCGTGGTCAATGTGGTCAACGACTGACTTCCATCGGAAGAGTATTGTACGTGCAGAGGCTGACAGCTGGGTCCATGGCAGCCGCAAGGAAGTGCCTCCTTATTACGTGGAAAATAATTATTCCTCCACCTGACAGCAGGGACCCACCGGATGGGCCACCTGTCTTTCGCGAAAATAACGTTTCCCCCTGACTGCTAGGACCCACAGGAGGGCCACCATATTTCGCGAAAAAAATGTTCCCCCTGCTGTCAGCTCGGACCCACCGGAAGTGCCTCCTTACTACACACAAAACAAATGAAAACCCCCCAGTTGCTAGCTAGGACCCACCTTGGTGGGAGAATGACTTGTGGGCCTACTAAGTTGACTGGGACGTAGGCCTTTGTTAACTGTAGTCAATATATGAATGATTCTAGCTCCAATGACCGTACGATGTCCATCCAACGGCCATAGTGCTTCTTCAACCTCTGGTCTTCTTGCTCCAGCCACCCAAAGCAGCGCCGGTCGTGCCGCCTGCTCCTGCCGCCCGTGGCCGGCTGTGATGCCGCAGAGGCCTCACCGCCCCTACTACTCCCACCGCTGGCCAGGCCATCCCTCTACGCACCCACACCCCCTGTTATTCTGCGGCGACGGCAGCCTCACACCGCAGCCGAACGAGTGGACCCTCATACTCCTCTACGCGTGGGCATCCACTGCCGTGTCTTCCCCGGCTCCGCATCGTCCCCTTCCTAGGCCTCGGCGTCGTCCACCGCCCTGGTGCTCTCGGCGCGGCGTGGTCAACGTGGTCAAGGAATGGCTTCCATCGGACGTGGACTGTACGTGGAGAGGCTAACAGCTGGGTCCACGGCCGCAGCAAGGAAGTGCCTCGTTATTATGCGCAAAATAATTAATCCTCCACCTGATAGCGGGGGCCCACCGGACGGGCCACCGTATTTCGCGAAAAAACGTTTGCCCCTGTCTACTGGGACCCACCAGCTACATCTTCGCACGCAAGGAAGTGCGTCCGAAAAAATGATTCGCCCCCTGACTGCTGGGACCCACCAGCTACATCTTCGCACGCAAGGAAGTGCGTCCGGGCAAAAAAAATGATTCGCCCCCCTAACTGCTGGGACCCACCAGCTACATCTTCCCACGCAAGGAAGTGCCTGACAGTCGGGACCCACCTGATCGAAGCGTATGTAGCATTGTTATTTTGGTCGCGAACGCGTACGTACATATATACTGGTCGATGTAGGGGCGCGCACGTGTCGTAGTAGAGGCGCGTATGTGTCATAGTAGAGGCGCGCACGTAGCATGTACACGTACGTACAACGGCCAGGGTGCAAGAAAGAAAATACGGCCACGTACGTACATACGGGCGGGGTCTCGAACGCCTACTCGCGCATACGTACGGCCATGGCTCGTGTACATGGCTGGGTCGGAACGGAGAAACAGAGTCGTCGTCATGTTCATGGGGAGGCAACAGAATGTGTCGTGTTCATGGGGAGGCAACGGAATGCTCGTGTTCATCGGGAGGCAACGGAACGCGTGGGAGCCAACCGGATGGGTCGGAAAGGAATGCGTGGTCGTGTTCATCGGGAGGGCTTGGACGGAATAGGTGATGGAAACGAGGCCTGGCATACCGCAAAACGGAGGAAACAGACCTCCTACGGTCGAAACGGGGGTCCTGTTGATCGGGAGGGGTGTGGCGTACCGCAAAACGGACGAAACGGACCTCCTACGGTCGAAACGGGGGTCCTGTTGATCGGGAGGGGTGTGGCATACCGCAAAACGGAGGAAACGGACCTCCTACAGTCGAAACGGGGGTCCTGTTGATTGGGAGGGGTGTGGCCTACCGCAAAACGGACGAAACGGACTTGTCTTGGAGCGCTACGGTCGAAATGGGGGTCCTGTTCATCGGGAGGGGTGTGGCGTACCACAAAATGGGACTCCACGGGATACTGTTCATCACCACCGTCGACCTCCTCCAGCCTCCATGGGCTACCATCGACCTCCTCCAGCCTCCACGGGCTCCTGTTCATCCAGCCTCCACCGCACGCTACTCCACCGGCTACTATTCAACAACCCCTCCATGGGCACCCCTCCACCGTCTACAGTTCATCCAGCCCTCCACACCGCGGGGTCCTATTCAACCACCCCTCCACGGCCACCCCTCCACCGTCTACTGTTCATCCAGCCCTCCACACCACGGGGTCATGTTCATCTAGAGGCAACGCCACGGCTCACTGTTCATCCACCCCCCCCTGACAGCAACGCTCACTGTTCTTCCTAGAGGCAGCGTTGATTGGCTTCAGTTAGCTGCAGTAGCGAAGGAATCGCTTGATCGGGTTCAGTTAACAGCCATCGATCGATCGATCGGGTTCAGTAACGCGTAGCTTGCAGTGCAATCGCTCGGGTTCAGTTAGATCCAACGCCTCGCACACACGCGCGTACGTGTACGAGAGAAACGCGCATCGCTCGGCCCCCGACCTCCCATCATAACCGGCAACTCCCCGAAATTTTCCTCCCCCTCGCTTCTACCATGTTTTTTTGCCGTCATGGACGGCCCAAAGAATGTCATGCAGCTGCGTCTCCGGCCCGCCCAGGACGAAAAAAGCCCATTTTCTGTCATGATTTTTTGTCATAGAAGTAGGAGCCCACCACATCTATGATGATACCGGGTTTTGTCACAATTATCGTCATAGAAGTGTCATATGTATGACAGAAAAAAATTTCGTTCGGCCCAAAATGTCACGGATGTGTCTTTTTTTTGTAATGTATATTGCTAGTTTCCTAGGTTGTTGACCGAAAGAAGTTAAAATAGTTATTATATGAAATTCAACTAAAGTCAACATTTTTGTGTCTAGCCCGTGCGAAGGCATGGGTTGACGACTAGTGCTACTAATAAATCTTGTGCTCAGCTCTAGTATGTCAACTTAGAGCCACCTAAAATATGCTTTGTTTTTTAGATTACTATGCTCTGTTGATGTTGTTGAGCACAAGTGCATTGCTTTTTTTTCTCAGTTTTCTTTCATGTCTAAAAACTTGGCTCGCATTAATTAAGTGTAGTTGATTATCTTCTGCTCAAAACTGTGCTACTGTAATGTTGTATCATAATGTTGTAAGGGTACTAATTGGTCTCTTCTGTTGTTTATCAGAAATGGGGGGAGGTGCTACCTCTTGAGCACTGCATTGGTTTTCCCTTGAAGAGGAAAGGGTGATACAGCTAAGTAGCGTAAGTATTTCCCTCAGTTTTTGAGAACCAAGGTATCAATCCAGTAGGAGGCTCCTCAAAAGTCCCACACACCTACACAAAAACAAACAAGAATCTTGCAACCAACGCGATAAATGGGTTGTCAATCCCTTCACGGTTACTTACGAAAGTGAGATCTGATAGAGATAATAAGATAAGATAAATATTTTTTGGTATTTTTATGATATAGATTGAAAAGTAAAGATGCAAATAAAAGTAGATGGGAAACTTATATGATAAAAGATAGACCGGGGGCCATAGGTTTCACTAGTGGCTTCTCTCAAGATAGCATAAGTATTACGGTGAGTGAACAAATTACTGTCGAGCAATTGATAGAAAAGTGCATAGTTATGAGATTATCTAGGCATGATCATGTATATAGGCATCATATCCGTGACAAGTAGATCGATGATTCTGCATCTACTACAATTACTCCACACATCGACCGACTCCTGCCTGCATCTAGAGTATTAAGTTCATGAAGAACAGAGTAACGCATTAAGAAAGATGACATGATGTAGAGGGATAAACTCATGCAATATGATATAAACCCCATCTTTTTATCCTCGATGGCAACAATACAATACGTGCCTTGGTGCCCCTACTGTCACTGGGAAAGGACACCGCAAGATTGAACCCAAAGCTAAGCACTTCTCCCATTGCAAGAAAGATCAATCTAGTCGGCCAAACCAAACTGATAATTCGAAGAGACTTGCAAAGATAACCAATCATACATAAAAGAATTCAGAGGTGATTCAAATATTTCTCATAGATAAACTTGATCATAAACCCACAATTCATCGGATCTCGATAAACACACTGCAAAAAGTGTTACATCTAATAGATCTCCAAGAAGATCGAGGAGAACTTGGTATTGAGATTCGAAGAGAGAGAAGAAGCCATCTAGCTAATAACTTTGGACCCGAAGGTCTATGGTAAACTACTCACAACTCATCGAAGAGGCCTTGGAGATGATGTAGAGGCCCTCCATGGTCGATTCCCCCTCCGGCGAAGCACCAGCGAAGGCTCCAAGATGGGATCTCGCGGATACAGAAGGTTGCGGCGGTGGAAATAGTTTTTCGTGGTGCTCCTGGATGTTTTTGGGGTACGTGGATATATATAGGAGGAATAAGTATGTCGGTTGAGCCACGAGGGGCCCACGAGGGTGGGTGCGCGCCCACCCCCTTAGGGCGCGCCGGGCACCCTCATGGCCGCCTCATTTGCTGCTTGACGTCCACTCCAAGTCTCCTGGATTGCGTTTGTTCCAAAAAGATCACTCCCGAAGGTTTCGTTCCGTTTGGACTCCGTTTGATATTCCTTTTCTTCGAAACACTGAAATAGGCAAAAAATAGCAATTCGAGCTGTGCCTTCGGTTAGTAGGTAGTCCCAAAAATGATATAAAAGTGTAAAGTAAAGCCCATACATACAGAAATACCCTATCCTATCCATTTGGAAATCCTGGTTCAACGCAATTTGTGTTCCGAATTGCTAGTTCTTCTCTTTCAGTATTATGAAATTCCATTCCCATTAGAATATTCATTGACAGATAATAAAAAAAAGGAAAACTCTAATATAATAGAAAATGAAATGAAACATCCAAAACGGGTAATATAATAGCATGAAACAATAAAAAATTATAGATATGTTGGAGACGTATCAAACATCCCCAAGCTTAATTCCTGCTCGTCCTCGAGTAGGTAAATGATAAAAACAGAATTTTTGATGTGAAATGCTACCTAGCATATTTCTCAATGTAATTTTCTTTATTGTGGCATGAATGTTCAGATCCAAGTGGTTCAAAAATAAAAGTTCATATTGACATAAGAAATAGTAATACGTCAAGCATACGAACTAAGCAATCATGTCTTCTCAAAATAACATGGCATTAGAAGGTTCATACCTACAAAATCATATAGTTATGCTATGTTTCATTTTAATCACACAAAATACTCCCATCAAGAACAACCCTGGTTTCAGCCAAGCAATTGGTTCATGCTTTTTAACACGCTTCAACTTTTTTTAACTCTCACGCAATACATGACCGTGAGCCATGGATATAGCACTATGGGTGGAATAGAATATGATGATGGGCTATGGAGATGCCCATCAATTGATGTCAACATGAGTAGTAGGGATTGCCATGCAACGGATGCACTAGAGCTATAAATGTATGAAAGCTCAACAAAAGAAATAAGTGGGTGTGCATCTTTTTATCCTCGATGGCAATAATACAATACGTGCCTTGGTGCCCCTGCGTCACTGGGAAAGGACACCGCAAGATTGAACCCAAAGCTAAGCACTTCTCCCATTGCAAGAAAGATCAATCTAGTAGGCCAAACCAAACTGATAATTCGAAGAGACTTGCAAAGATAACCAATCATACATAAAAGAATTCAATGGAGATTCAAATATTTCTCATAGATAAACTTGTCATAAACCCACAATTCATCGGATCTCGATAAACACACCGCAAAAAGTGTTACATCTAATAAATCTCCAAGAAGATCGAGGAGAACTTGGTATTGAGATTCAAAGAGAGAGAAGAAGCCATCTCACTACTAGGGAAAACCCTAGTAGTAGCGCGGGTTTTGAGGCTAGCAGCAGCGCGGGTGGCCGCGCTACTAATAAGGCACTACAGCTAACTCATAGTAGTAGCGCGGCCCTAACCAGCGCTACTACTGTTGTCGATATCAGCAGCGCTTTTTGTGAACGCGCTACTATTAACTAGCTGTAGCGATTTCGCCATCCCTCGCTACTGCTATATCCTTCATCATTTTCCCATTACCCCTTTCCCTTTCAGTTCTCCTTTCAGATACTAGATACTAGGTACTACTAGTAGATATCAAATTCATAAACCATTACTAGGTAGTACTCCCTTCGTTCTAAATTACTCGTCGTGGTTTTAGTTCAAACCACGACGAGTAATTTGGAATGAAGGGAGTACTAGATAATAATTTCATGCATAGCCAACATGCATCCTCAAGCAGTACAAGGTCATATCGACGGCCATCATCATATGTAGTTCTAGATGATATCGACGACGATCATCATATGTAGTTCTAGATGATATAGCCACACACACATATGTAGTTCTAGATGATATAGCCACACACACATATGTAGTTCTAGATGATATAGCCACACACACATATGTAGTTCTAGATGATATCGAAGACAATCATCATCCTCAAGCCTGGGCGGTTGGTGTTCCTGATAGTAATTAGGATGGCCTGTCCAACACGAAGATTCTTGCCATCGAGGAATTTCTTCCACCCAACCGAGTTTAAGGGTGTGCGACCGTCCGTGTCCACGCGGTAAGTACAGGTTGTGACGCAGCCCCTTGTAGTAAGGCGTAGTCTAGCTGAGCCTTCTTCATCAGGCTCGATACCATAACTCACATATATGCTCTTTGCCAATTTCTGAATAAGAAAAACATATCAATTAATAAATAGCCTCGCAAATAAGTACATATGGATTATCTACACTATTAATAGTTTCCTTTGATTCTACACTAATAAGCATGTGATTGAACTCTACAATAAAACATATCATCGACTAGATTCCACACAACATACCATATCATTGGACTGTACACTAAGTAATTCACACTATTAATTTGCATTTGTAAGTATAACATACCATATCATGTCGATCAACCATGGTATTTGTCAAGCGGGTCACGAATGGCACCCCTACAAAGTCAGCACGTGGCGGAATTATGTCCCACAGGTTGGACACCTCCTCCTCACTCAGCCTTGTTCTTTGAGCTACGATGGCTTCATGAAGTGGGTCCTCATCATCTTCATCGAGTGGGTCCTCATTATCTTCATCATCTTCATCATCTTTGTCATCTTCATCATCTTCCACCAGGTTGAGATAACTGACAGCTAGCTTGGGTCTTTCTGCTCGGAAGTTGAAGCTGATCAACTCACCACCAGTAAGATGCATGCGAGCGACGAAACGGGCCCATCCATCTCCTCCAATCTGCGACATATTGCGTCCTTTCTCGACCTCCATAGTGTACGGCCCCCCAGGAGCCTCAAATGTCACAGTGTCTCCTGTCAGCTTGTTGAATTTCAGCCTCACATTGCATGGGACGATCTGTGTAAAATAAGCAAAATGACACAATGCAGTAATGCCAACACTAAAAATAAAATAGTTATTACATTTCATCTAATTTCTTACCGCCGCATGATGAAAACTCGGTTGGAAGTAGATGCCGAACAGCTTGCCAGTTGCAAGGCTGCTGGCGCATCTTGACTTGCACAATCGACATAGTGGTGGTGGTGGTGGCGCCATTCTTCCTAAAGCAATATGAGCAAAGGATTAACGATCAACTAAATCAAAATGTTGTAAGTGAACTAAATCAACTAGCCTACTAAATCAACTAAATCAAAATGTTGCATATGAACTAGCCTACTAAATCAACTAAATCAAAATGTTCTAAGTCAACTAAATCAACTAGCCTACTAAATCAACTAAATCAAAATGTTCTAAGTCAACTAAATCAACTAGCCTACTAAATCAACTAAATCATATCAACTAAATCAAAATGTTGCATATGAACTAGCCTACTAAATCAACTAAATCAAAATGTTCTAAGTCAACTAAATCAACTAGCCTACTAAATCAACTAAATCAAAATGTTCTAAATCAACTAAATCAACTAGCCTAATAAATCAACTAAATCAAAATGTTCTAAATCAACTAAATGAACTAGCCTACTAAATCAACTAAATCAAAATGTTCTAAGTCAACTAAATTAACTAAATGAATTAGCCTACTAAATCAACTAAATCAAAATGTTGTAAGTCAACTAAATCAACTAGCCTACTAAATCAACTAAATTATATCAACTAAATCAAAATGTTGCATATGAGCAGGAGGGAGAAGGAGGGGCGACTCGAGGAGGGAGAAGAGAGTAGGATGGAGGAGGAAGGCGGAGCGAGGAGGGGCCGGCCGGCGCGGCCAATTGAGGGAGGACGGAGGAGGAAGGTGGAGCGAGGAGGGGCCGGCCGGCGTGGCCAGCTGAGCGAGGACGAAGGAGGAAGGCGGAGCGAGGAGGGGCCGGCCAGCGGCGAGTGGAGACGGAGGACGGATGAGGAGGCCGGTACCGAGTCCAGCAAGGAGGAGGAGGTGACGGCGCGCGGCGCAGACGGAGGAGGGGCGACAGGGGTGGACCGGCGCGTGGCGCAGACGGATCGGAGAGGATTGAGTGGTTGTGTGTGTGAGTGGATCGGAATGAAGGAGATGGGGAGATGAATGGCTTAGCAGTAGCGCGCTTTAGGAAAAGACGCTACTGCTAAGCTATCTAGCAGCAGCGCCTTTCACAATAAAGCGCTACTGCTACGTGTCAGCATGTAAAAATAGACTTTGTTCAGTATATCAAAAATACATTGATCATCAATGATCTTTTTGTGTACAATCTGATTTGTCAATATGAGTCCTCATCGGTTTAGGAACAGGTGAAGACTCATATTGTAGCCACAAATTCTACACATAGAGTTCAGTGAAGATCAAGTGCTTGTCAAAGTTTGAGAAGTAACATATTTAAGGTTGTAGAAACTCTCTTCACGGAGCGAGGTGGGACTAAATTTTTGAGGGAAACTTAGCAGTAGCGCTTATCTGAGAAATGCGCTGCTACTATGCTATGTAGCAGCAGCGCGCGTCGCTATAACGCGTTGCTGCTATAACTAGCCTCGCGGCGGCCTCGTAGGAATTATAGCAGCAGCGCATCGTTGGGAGGACGCGCTACTGCTATATTTGTCTCAGCAGCGAGTTTCGTCTGTGCGCGCTACTGCTAGTTAGCAGCAGCGAGTTATTTTGAAGCGCGCTGCTGATAAGATTCTGTGTATAGGCTTTTCCCTAGTAGTGTCTAGCTAATAACTTTGGACCCGAAGGTCTGTGGTAAACTACTCACAACTCATCGGAGAGGCCTTGGAGATGATGTAGAGGCCCTCCATGGTCGATTCCCCCTCCGGTGGAGCACCGGCGAAGGCTCCAAGATAGGATCTCGCGGATACAGAAGGTTGCGGCGGTGGAAATAGTTTTTTGTGGTGCTCCTAGATGTTTTCGGGGTATGTGGATATATATAGGAGGAAGAAGTATGTCGGTTGAGCCACGAGGTGCCCACGAGGGTGGGGGCACGCCCACCCCTTAGGGCGCGCCGGGCACCCTCGTGGCCGCCTCATTTGCTGCTTGACGTCCACTCCAAGTCTCCTAGATTGCGTTTGTTCCAAAAAGATCACTCTCGAAGGTTTCGTTCCGTTTGGACTCCGTTTGATATTCCTTTTCTTCGAAACACTGAAATAGGCAAAAAAAATAGCAATTCGAGCTGGGCCTCCGGTTAGTAGGTAGTCCCAAAAATGATATAAAAGTGTAAAGTAAAGCCCATACATACAGAAATACCCTATTGTATCCATTTGGAAATCCTGGTTCAACGCAATTTGCTGTCTAAATATTATTGATTTACTGTCTCAATCTTATTGATTTAATGTCATGTTTTCTTTCTTTTCCTGCAATTTTACGATGCAGGTTTTGCCATGTGACATTCATCACAGAATAAACCGTTTGGTTTGGTCTACGATGGCTATTTTTGCAGGTTTCACTTCTTATGTCGTGTCAGTAACAAACGCACTGTCCATCACTTATATTACTGGAAAAAATTGGATCAGTCTGTTGTCTGAGTACAAGCTGAATCCCTATGATGAACTGCAGTTTGGTTTAACAAAAACGCCACACAATTAGTCCTTCTCGCGTTTAAAAGAAATGAAGAAAAAAACTGGATCACGGTCACGGATCCTAGTCAAGTTAGAAAGCTGATCAAAGCAGACCAGACACGATCGCCACTGTCTCGCACAGATCAAGCACCAACAGTTGCTCTAGCATCGATAGCGGCAGCAGCTCAGTCTGATCCAGCTGAGGATTGGGCACCGACTGCGTCAACGGATCAGTCTGATCTACCGAAGGATCGGGCATCGACACCGGCACCTGCTCCGACACCGGCACCAACTCTACAAGGAGCACCATCTCCGGCAGTAGCAGCGGCTTTGGCACGTGCACCAACACTTGCACTTGCATCTAGTCCGGCCCGTGCAGTTGCACCGGCAATAGACTGGGCTGCAGTTCTCACCTTCATATACCAAAGTCCTTACAAAAACCGACATGTCCACCTTCTTGGTAAGCATTGGCCGCCCAAGTGCTTCGTTCTTTTTTCTTTCCATGTTGTTTCACATGATTCACTGTGTTGATCTAACAGTTTGGGTATGTCTTCTTGTTTGCAAACAGAGAATTCCTAGAGCAACGAGGGAGTCGTTCAACAATCCGGGCGACCGCGGCCAAGTTTCTCTTACCATGCGCAGCCTTGGTGTGAATGAACCTGCTCAATATACTGTAAGTACAAAGGATGGTCTCATGATGATTGATGCTAAAGGATGGTCAAGGTTCAAATCTAAATCATATCTTGCGGTAGGGGATGATGTCAAAATCGAACTTTCTCGGCAAGGAGAGCTAGTCCAAATCAACTTTGAAATTCTTCAGCAGCAGCACGCAACTGCCGAACTGATCTATCCTCCGAGAGATTTTGATGTAATAATCTGGCATGGTGAAACAAGTGTCCTGTGTGTATAAGTAGTATGATAGTATTATTTATCACATGGTATATCGTTGATAGAATTGTAACTCCGATTGCTGGTTAGGAACTGTCGTTCGATTTCATTCCAACTACTGTCGTGCTTTATTCAATTTTGTGTATTCGCCTTGCGACAGCATCTAAAACCAGCGCTGTACCGACCGCTTGCAATATGAAAAGCGCTAAGGTAGAACACATGGGCCCCGAAACATGCAGGGTAGGCCTGCGACCCAAAGTCCAGAACCGTGAGCCTATCTGAGTATTATATTCTCAGTTGAACCCCCATAAAAAAAAGCTGAACCCCCATAATGCCCGTGCGTTGCAGAGGGAGTATATTTCTCGGCAAGGTGAGCCTGTGATATAAAATATTTGTATATTTCTTTACAGAGGGAGTATCTCTCTGTCAAAAAATATATTTATGTGTAACTAGTTACTCCTGTCTTTCTACTTCCTTTCGCTGATTTGTGGGGCAACCGGCAACGGGGTCCACGTGCCATATGCACAAATTAGAGTGCACAACTTCACGGTAGACACACCCCGATCATAGCGCCGCAGTAATGCCCAATGAGCCATCAAATCACAACCCCCCTTTCCAGCTTTAGCAGTAAGCTGGACGGACGAAGCGGCGATATTTCACTGGGCCTGAATCCCCTTCTCCCTCGTCTGCTTGTTCAGAGAAAACCCCCGCTCGGCGATTCCATATGGTTTTCTGATGGAGAACTAGGTACGAATACTTCATCCATCCCGGATAAATCCAAGTCCCTTGGTCGCAGGTAATCCTAGGATGGCAGCCGCCGCCGTAGATGCATTTTTCTTCGTACTGAATCTAGTGTGTTTCAGTTGCGGTGCCCAAAGTGCGAGTACCCTACAGATTTCTTCGCCCTCGGCGAGACGCCACACTTGTTCCTTCTCATCCTAACACAGCATTTTGAAACGTGCACAGTATGTTCCTAGAATCCTCTTTTCTATCCAGGAGGGTGGTTTTTTTTGAACATGCTGTGTTCCCATATTATTTTTTCTGCAGTGTATTATTTGCTCTGCCAGAACATGTGTACTCAAGATGCTTGGCCTTGCCATCACTGAATACACTAGTTTAATGGTCACAGTGAAGACAAGCCATGGATATTACTTTCGAGTTGGGTTCATGAACCAAGAAGATCACTGCTTTTTTATGGCTGAACTTGGATAAAATTTTTCAAGTGTTACGGACTGAAAGTTGGCGCATGAATGTTGATGGAATAGCAGAACCTGGTCTCATCTTCACTGCGATCTTCCACCCCGACGTCGTTCCAATTGTTCATCCATGTTAGTTTTGTATCTGGTTCTTGCTTGTTGCCTCGATTACTTCTTAATCCACCTATTCTGTCTAACTAATCACAATTTAACTTTAGAAGTAGCAACGAATATCTCACGAAGATGCTACTTCTAACTAATATTTTCCAGAGTTAAGCAGTCTACTCATTTGTTACTCTGTAATAACTCGGCTGTTACCAATGGCACTGAAGTTGACTGGATCGACATCCACAAGTTCCTACACTTTATTGATCGTCTTGAGGTCCTTGTGGGGCGTTTCAATGGTGGAAGGCCACGTGGGATATGTGTGCCACTGCTGCACTCGTTGAACAGGTCCAACTATGTCGAGAAACTTATGGTACGAGCTGTTTTCTGTTATATATGTTGTTCATAAACTATTGCTTATACACAGTTTTACAAATGTGATCTTCTTGAAACAGGAACTGCCGAGTTCTATTGTTCCTATACAGATGCCTAACCATGGTCGGGTCAGACTTGTGCTTGGTCACAACATGATGTTTATGTCGACCTACTCAATTCCCCTTGGAGGTGAAAAGATACTTATTCATGGGTGGTCTCAAATAATGAAGGCCCATCCATCTTGGAGAATAGGACAGAAGATTATGTTCATGCTTTTTCATGGCTCTAAAGTGAATATCCTGTTTATTGACCACGTTGCGAGATGAAGCCGCTTTCAGAAGGTTGTGGATGCGCGGGGTGGCGCCTGGGCCTTGTCCTGGGGCTTGGCGGCCTCACCCTTGGTTAACTGTAGGCAAAGTAGCACTGTTCGAGGCCTGCTTTGTATGAGTGAACCTGTATAAGTACTCATACTGCATTCAGCTTTGGTTGTTAAGTGCCCCTGCTGGTTTCAGTTAAGGTTGTTAAGTACTCCAGCTGCTTTTACAGTCTGTCGTGTTTCTTCAGTCCTGTCTTCCTCCAGCCGCCAAAACCAAACCAGCGCCGGCGGGGCCGCCTACTTCCGCCTCCCACGGCTGGCTGCGCCTCAGCGCACGCATCGCCGCCCCACCGTCTCCTAAATCGTTAACACCGACGTCCTCCACGTGTTTTGGTGCGCTCGCCGCGGCGCCGCCCTCTCGCGTTGTCAACATGGTCAACAAACAACAGGAATCGGCAGAAGTACGTGGAGAGGATGACAGTAGGGGCCCCCCACGTCAGTGTATGGAAAAATAAAATGCTTCCTCCCAGTGTTTTCCTGACATCTGGGACCCACGACATTGTGAGCGTATATAGTCAATAGACAAGAGAACAACACAAGATCGGCTGACACCTGGGACGTAGCTACTCGAGCAGTATTTTTTTTGTTTGGTATTGTTGAAACGGAGCAGGGTTTGAACTGGGCTGTGGCCCGTCTAGCCCGTGCTTATATTTTATGTTCACCATGTGACCAGCCCAGCTATTTTTTCTTTGTGAAAATGAGCCCAGTTTATTTTTTCTGAAGAATACCCAATCCAGGCCTACTTATTTTTCTACGCCCTGATGGGCTGCAACTCTTTCAAGACGCCTGCAAATCTTCAAAGTAATATGAAATGGGTTGTAAATATAAAAACAGATGACAAATTGGCAATTACTTTATAATTTCTGATTTTTTTCACATTTTCAGATTCCTATTTCATCGGGCCTACTAAGTTGACTGGGACGGAGGCCTTTGTCAACTTTAGTAAATATGAACGATTCTAGTTCTAGTGACCGTATGATGTCCATCCAATGGCCGTAGTGCTTCTTCAACCTCTAGTCTTCTTGCTCTAGCCGCCCAAAGCAGCGCCGGCGGGACTGCCTGCTCCCGCCTCCCATGGCCGGCTGTGCTGCCGCGCAGGCCTCAGCGCCCCCTACTACTCCCACTGCTGGCCAGGGCATCCCTCTACTCACCCACACCCCCTGTTATTCTGTGGCGACGGCAGCCTCACACCGCAGCCGAACCAGTGAACCCTCATACTCCTCTCCGCGCGGGCTTCCACTGCTGTGTCTTGCCTGGCTCCGCGTCGTCCCCTTCCTAGGCCTCTCCATCGTCCACCGCCATCGTGCTCTTGGTGCGGCGTGGTCAATGTGGTCAATGACCGACTTCCATCGGAAGAGTACTGTACGTGGAGAGGCTGTTAGTTGGGTCCATGGCAGTCGCAAGGAAGTGCCTCCTTATTACGCGGAAAATAATTATTCATCCACCTGACAGCAGGGACCCACCGGATGGGCCACCTATGTTTCGCGAAAAAAACGTTTCCCCCTGACTGCTGGGACCCACAGGACGGGCCACCGTATTTTGCGAAAAAAACGTTCCACCCGCTGTCAGCTCGGCCCCACCGGAAGTGCCTCCTTACTACGCACAAAAAAATGAATACCCCCCAGTTGCTAGCTGGGACCCGCCTTGGTGGGAGAATGACTTGTGGGCCTAATAAGTTGACTGGGACGTAGGCCTTTGTCAACTTTAGTCAATATATGAACGATTCTAGCTCCAGTGACCGTACAATGTCCATCCAACGGTCGTAGTGCTTCTTCAACCTCTGGTCTTCTTGCTCCAGCCGCCCAAAGCAGCGTCGGTCGTGCCGCCTGCTCCTGCCGCCCGTGGCCGGCTGTGATGCCGCGGAGGCCTCACCGCCCCCTACTACTCCCACCGCTGGCCAGGCCATCCCTCTACGCACCCACACCCCCTGTTATTCTGCTGCGATGGCAGCCTCACACCGTAGCCGAACGAGTGAACCCTCATACTCCTCTACGCGTGGGCATCCACTGCCATGTCTTCCCCGGCTCCGCGTCGTCCCCTTCCTAGGCCTCGCCGTCGTCCACCGTCCTGGTGCTCTCGGCGTGGCGTGGTCAACGTGGTCAAGGAATGGCTTCCATCGGACATGGACTGTACGTGGAGAGGCTGACAGCTGGGTCCACAGCCGCAGCAAGGAAGTGCCTCCTTATTATGCGCAAAATAATTAATCCTCCACCTGACAGCGGGGGCCCACTGGACGGGCCACCATATTTTGCGAAAAAATGTTTCCCCCTGTCTACTGGGACCCACCAGCTACATCTTCGCACGCAAGGAAGTGCGTCCGAAAAAAACGATTCGCCCCCCTGACAGCTGGGACCCACCAACTACATCTTCGCACGCAAGGAAGTGCGTTCGGGCAAAAAAAATGATTCGCCCCCCTGACTGCTGGGAACCTACATCTTCGCATGCAAGGAAGTGCCTGACAGTCGGGACCCACCTGATCAAAGCGTACGTAGCATTGTCATTCTGGTCGCGAACGTGTACGTACATATATATTGGTCGATGTAGGGGCGCGCACGTGTTGTAGTAGAGGCGCGTACGTGTCGCAGTAGAGGCGCGCACGTAGCATGTACACGTACGTACAATGGCCAGGGTGCAAGAAATAAAATACGGCCACGTACGTACATACGGGCGGGGTACCGAACGCCTACTCGCGCATACGTACGGCCAGGGCTCATGTACATGGCTGGGTCGGAACGGAGAAACAGAGTCGTCGTCGTGTTCATGGGGAGGCAACAGAATGTGTCATGTTCATGGGGAGGCAACGGAATGCGTCGTGTTCATCGGGAGGCAACGGAACGCATGGGAGCCAACCGGATGGGTCAGAACGGAATGCGTGGTCGTGTTCATCGGGAGGGCTTGGACGGAATAGGCGATGGAAACGAGGCCTGGCGTACCGCAAAATGGAGGAAACAGACCTCCTACGGTCAGAACGGGGGTCCTGTTGATTGGGAGGGGTGTGGCGTACCGCAAAACGGACGAAACGGACCTCCTATGGTCGAAACAGGGGTCATGTTTATCGGGAGGGGTGTGGCATACCGCAAAGCGGAGGAAACGGACCTCCTACGGTCGAAACGGGGGTCCTGTTGATCGGGAGGGGTGTGGCGTACCGCAAAACAGACGAAACGGACTTGTGTTGGAGCGCTACGGTCGAAACGGGGGTCCTGTTCATCGGGAGGGGTGTGGTGTACCGCAAAATGGGACTCCACGGGATACTGTTCATCTCCACCGTCGACCTCCTCCAGCCTCCACGGGCTACCGTCGACCTCCTCCAGCCTCCACGGGCTCCTGTTCATCCAGCCTCCACCACGCGCTACTCCAGCGGCTACTGTTCAACCACCCCTCCACGGGCACCCCTCCACCGTCTACTGTTCATCCAGCCCTCCACACCACGGGGTCCTATTCAACCACCCCTCCATGGCCACCCCTCCACCGTCTACTATTCATCCAGCCCTCCACACCACAGGGTCCTGTTCATCCAGAGGCAACACCACTGCTCACTGTTCATCCAAACCCCCCCGCAACACTCACTGTTCATCCCAGAGGCAGCATCGATCGGCTTCAGTTAGCTGCAGTAGCGAAGGAATCGCTCGATCGGGTTCAGCTAACAGCCATCGATCGATCACTCGGGTTCAGTAACATGTAGCCTGCAGTGCAATCGCTCGGGTTTAGTTAGATCCAATGCCTCGCACACACGCGCATACGTGTACAAGAGAAACGCGCATCGCTCGGCCCCCGACCACCCACCATAACCGGCAACTCCCTGAAATTTTCCTCCCCCTCGCTTCTACCATGTTTTTTTTCCATCATGGACGGCCCAAAGAATGTCATGCAGCTGCGTCTCCGGCCCGCCCAGGACGAAAAAAGCCCATTTTCTGTCATGATTTTTTGTCATAGAAGTAGGAGCCCACCACATCTATGATGATACCGGGTTTTGTCACAATTATTGTCATAGAAGTGTCATATGTATGACAGGAAAAAATACGTTTGGCCCAAAATGACACGGATGTGTCTTTTTTTTGTAATGTATACTGCTAGTTTCCTAGGTTGTTGACCGAAAGAAGTTAAAATAGTTATTATATGAAATTCAACTAAAGTCAACATTTTTGTGTCTAGCCCGTGCGAAGGCATGGGTTGACGACTAGTGCTACTAATAAATCTTGTGCTCAGCTCTAGTATGTCAACTTAGAGCCACCTAAAATATGCTTTGTTTTTTAGATTACTATGCTCTGTTGATGTTGTTGACCACAAGTGCATTGCTTTTTTTTCTCAGTTTTCTTTCATGTCTAAAAACATGGCTCTCATTAATTAAGTGTAGTTGATTATCTTCTGCTCAAAACTTGTGCTGCTGTAATGTTGTATGATAATGTTGTAAGGGTACTAATTGGTCTCTTCTAATGTTTATCAGAAATGGGGGGAGGTGCTACCTCTTGAGCACTGCATTGGTTTTCCCTTGAAGAGGAAAGGGTGATGCAGCTAAGTAGCGTAAGTATTTCCCTCAGTTTTTGAGAACCAAGGTATCAATCCAGTAGGAGGCTCCCCAAAAGTCCCACGCACCTACACAAACAAACAAGAATCTCGCAACCAACGCGATAAATGGGTTGTCAATCCCTTCATGGTTACTTACGAAAGTGAGATCTGATAGAGATAATAAGATAAGATAAATATTTTTTGGTATTTTTATGATATAGATTGAAAAGTAAAGATGCAAATAAAAGTAGATGGGAAACTTACATGATAAAAGATAGACAGGGGGCCATAGGTTTCACTAGTGGCTTCTCTCAAGATAGCATAAGTATTACGGTGAGTGAACAAATTATTGTCGAGCAATTGATAGAAAAGTGCATAGTTATGAGATTATCTAGGCATGATCATGTATATAGGCATCATATCCGTGACAAGTAGATTGATGATTCTGCATCTACTACAATTACTCCACACATCAACCGACTCCTGCCTGCATCTAGAGTATTAAGTTCATGAAGAACAGAGTAACGCATTAAGAAAGATGACATGATGTAGAGGGATAAACTCATGCAATATGATATAAACCCCATCTTTTTATCCTCGATGGCAACAATACAATACGTGCCTTGGTGCCCCTACTATCACTAGGAAAGGACACCGCAAGATTGAACCCAAAGCTAAGCACTTCTCCCATTGCAAGAAAGATTAATCTAGTAGGCCAAACCAAACTGATAATTCGAAGAGACTTGCAAAGATAACCAATCATACATAAAAGAATTCAGAGGTGATTCAAATATTTCTCATAGATAAACTTGATCATAAACCCACAATTCATCGGATCTCGATAAACACACCGCAAAAAGTGTTACATCTAATAGATCTCCAAGAAGATCGAGGAGAACTTGGTATTGAGATTCAAAGAGAGAGAAGAAGCCATCTAGCTAATAACTTTGGACCCGAAGGTCTATGGTGAACTACTCACAACTCATCGAAGAGGCCTTGGAGATGATGTAGAGGCCCTCCATGGTCGATTCCCCCTCCGGCGAAGCACCGGCGAAGGCTCCAAGATGGGATCTCGCGGATACAGAAGGTTGCGGCGGTGGAAATAGTTTTTCGTGGTGCTCCTGGATGTTTCTGGGGTACGTGGATATATATAGGAGGAATAAGTATGTCGGCTGAGCCACGAGGGGCCCACGAGGGTGGGTGCGCGCCCACCCCCTTAGGGCGCGCCGGGCACCCTCGTGGCCGCCTCATTTGCTGCTTGACGTCCACTCCAAGTCTCCTGGATTGCGTTTGTTCCAAAAAGATCACTCCCGAAGGTTTCGTTCCGTTTGGACTCCGTTTGATATTCCTTTTCTTCGAAACACTGAAATAGGCAAAAAATAGCAATTCGAGCTGTGCCTCCGGTTAGTAGGTTGTCCCAAAAATGATATAAAAGTGTAAAGTAAAGCCCATACATACAGAAATACCCTATCCTATCCATTTGGAAATCCTGGTTCAACGCAATTTGCGTTCCGAATTGCTAGTTCTTCTCTTTCAGTATTATGAAATTCCATTCCCATTAGAATATTCATTGACAGATAATAAAAAAAGGAAAACTCTAATATAATAGAAAATGAAATGAAACATCCAAAACGGGTAATATAATAGCATGAAACAATAAAAAATTATAGATATGTTGGAGACGTATCAAACATCCCCAAGCTTAATTCCTGCTCGTCCTCGAGTAGGTAAATGATAAAAACAGAATTTTTGATGTGAAATGCTACCTAGCATATTTCTCAATGTAATTTTCTTTATTGTGGCATGAATGTTCAGATCCAAGTGGTTCAAAAATAAAAGTTCATATTGACATAAGAAATAGTAATACGTCAAGCATACGAACTAAGCAATCATGTCTTCTCAAAATAACATGGCATTAGAAGGTTCATACCTACAAAATCATATAGTTATGCTATGTTTCATTTTAATCACACAAAATACTCCCATCAAGAACAACCCTGGTTTCAGCCAAGCAATTGGTTCATGCTTTTTAACACGCTTCAACTTTTTTTAACTCTCACGCAATACATGACCGTGAGCCATGGATATAGCACTATGGGTGGAATAGAATATGATGATGGGCTATGGAGATGCCCATCAATTGATGTCAACATGAGTAATAGGGATTGCCATGCAACGTATGCACTAGAGCTATAAATGTATGAAATCTCAACAAAAGAAATAAGTGGGTGTGCATCCAACTTGCTTGCTCACGAATGGGGCATCACGGCTCGGCTGGAAACATTGAGAAACTTGGTTTTTTTATTCCTGCAAATCCGAAACTTGGCTGAAAATTATGAAACTTGGCATGGTGTCATGACATGCCAATAACATGACGTGGAAAAAAACTTGGCCAAATTGGAACAAGTTTTGGTACAAGCTTCTTGCAAACCGGAGCTTCTCTCAAGAAGGCTCGTGGTTGTGACAGGGAACATGTCACCCTTGTGTGCGAAATGATATACGCTAGCCCCCCCCCCCCTTGAATTCCTTTACAGAGGCAACATAGAACTATATGACTGCCGTGTTAAATTTTGGGATTAGTCCGGGTTCTATTGGCCTTGTTTATACATTGATTGAGTTTCTGGTCATTTAATGTGCACAATTCAATTTTGAACTACAAGCACATGCTCTACGTCTCCAACGTATTTATAATTTTTGATTGTTCCATTCTATTATATTACCCCTTTTGGATGTTTATGGGCTTTATTTTACACATTTATATCATTTTTGGGACTAACCTACTAACCGGAGGCCCAGCCCGTACTGATGTTTTTTTGCCTATTTCAGTATTTCGAAGAAAAGGAATATCAAACGGAGTCCAAACGGAATGAAACCTTCGAGAGCGTGATTTTTGGAACGAACATGATCCATAGGACTTGGAGTGCAAGTCAAGAAGCAGCCGAGGCGGCCATGAGGGTGGGGGGCGCGCCCAGCCCTACCGGGCGCTCCCCCTGTCTCATGGGCCCCTCGGGCGGCCACCGACGTACTTCTTCCTCCTATATATACCCACGTGCCTCGAAAACATCCAGGGAGCCAACGAAAAACAAATTCCACCGTCGTAACCTTCTGTATCCACGAAATCCCATCTTGGAGCCTTCGTCGGCGCTCCGCCGGAGGAGGAATCGACCATGGAGGGCTTCTACATCAACACCATAGTCCCTCCGATGAGTTGTGAGTAGTTTACCAGAGACCTTCGGGTCCATAGTTATTAGGTAGATGGCTTCTTATCTCTTTTTGGATCTCAATACCATGTTCTCCCCCTCTCTTGTGGAGGTCTATTTGATGCAACTCTTTTTGCGATGTGTTTGTCGAGATCCGATGAATTGTGGGTTTATGATCAAGTTTATCTATGAGAAATATTTGAATCTCCTCTGAATTCTTTTATGTATGATTGAGTTATCTTTGCAAGTCTCTTCGAACTATCAGTTTGGTTTGGCCTACTAGATTGATCTTTCTTGCCATGGGAGAAGTGCTTAGCTTTGGGTTCAATCTTGCGGTGTCCTTACCCAGTGACAGCAGGGGTTGCAAGACACGTATTGTATTGTTGCCATCGAGGATAAAAAGATGAGGTTTATATCATATTGCTTGAGTTTATCCCTCTACATCATGTCATCTTTCTTAATGCGTTACTCTCTTCTTATGAACTTAATACTCTAGATGCATGCTAGATAGAGGTCGATGTGTGGAGTAATAGTAGTAGATGCAGGCAGGAGTCGGTCTACTTGTCACGGACGTGATGCCTATATACATGATCATGCCTAGATAATCTCATAATTATTCGCTTTTCTATCAATTGCTTGGCAGTAATTTGTTCACCCACTGTAATACTTATGCTATTTAGAGAGAAGCCACTAGTGAAACTTATGGCCCCCGGGTCTATCTTTTATCATATAAGTTTTCAATCTACTTTTATTTGCATCTTTACTTTTCCTACCTATATTATAAAATACCAAAAATATATTTATCTTATCATACTATCTCTATCAGATCTCACTTTCACAAGTGGCCGTGAAGCGATTGACAACCCCTTTATTGCGTTGGTTGCGAGTTCTTTGTTTGTTTGTGTAGGTGCGTGGGACTTTTGAGGAGCCTCCTACTAGATTGATACCTTGGTTCTCAAAAACTGAGGGAAATACTTATGCTACTATTGCCGCATCACCCTTTCCTCTTCAAGGAAAACCAACGCAAGCTCAAGACGTAGCAAGAAGGATTTCCGGCGCCGTTGCTGGGGAGGTCTTCGCTCAAGTCAAGACATACCAAGTACCCATCACAAACTCATCTCCCTCGCATTTACATTATTTGCCATTTGCCTCTCGTTTTCCTCTCCCCCACTTCACCCTTGCCGTTTTATTTGCCCTCTCTTTCCCAATCTTCTCCTCTCTTTTTCGCTTGCCTTTTTCCGTTTGCTCGTGTGTTAGATTGTTTACCTTGTCGTAATGGCTAGCTCGGTCTTTACCCCTTCGTCTCCCGACTTTGAAGTTCTTCACTTCAAACAAAGACAAGGAGAAAATTTAAGAGATGCTTGGCTTAGGATGTTAGAATCTAATCGTAGTTGCGCTATAGAAGGAGATTTCAAGATTTTGCTTCGCAATTTTTATGTTGGGTTAACTTTACCCCATAGACAACTCCTTGATTTTGCTGCAAAAGGGAGTTTTATTGAAATTGATCCTAGTTCCGCTTATGAAGTTATAGAGGGGATAGTAGGATTACTTCCCCTACAAAAAGGGTCACTCAATTCTTATGAAGGAACCCAAATTCTAGAGAAATTATGTGAATTGCAAAAATTTGTTGAACCACTTAAGAATATTGGTGGGAATATCTCCCGCATGAGTAATTTGATTACACTTTGTAATAAGCGGTTAGATGCCTTAGATCAAAATATCTCTGAGCATGAAGGGAAACGCAAGGAGCCTCCCGGACTTGAGCATAACTCCATAAAAAAATTGAGTGCCAAAGATGGCACTACTTAGATCTATCTTCGCTTTTATGCCTAGCTAGGGGCATTAAACGATAGCGCTAGTTGGGAGGCAACCCAACTTTATTTGTGTTTTTTGTTTTTCTTTCTGTTTAGTAATAAATTTTGCATCTACCTTCTGTTTAGATGTGTTTTTATGTTTTAATTAGTGTTTGTGCCAAGTAGAATCTATAGGATAACCTATAGTGATAGTTAATTTGATTCTGCTGAAAAACAGAAACTTTGCACGCACGAAATTAGTTTTGTTAAATCACAGAAACGTGCTTTTGCGTTTATTCTTTTTGCTTCTGATGAATAGATAAATTTCCCAGGACTTCCTATTTTGGTAGGAATTTTAAAGTTCCATAAGTTTGCGTTAGTTACAGATTGCTACAGACTTTTCTGTTTTTGACAGATTCTGTTTTTCGTGTGTTGTTTGCTTATTTTGATGCATCTATGGCTAGTATTAAGTGGTATGAACCATAGAGAACTTGGAATACAGTATGTTTAACACCAAAATAAATAAATAATGAGTTCATTACAGTACCTTATGTGGTGGTTTTGCTTTCTTTCACTAACGGAGCTTATGAGATTTCCTGTTGAGTTTTGTGTTGTGAAGTTTTCAAGTTTTGGGTAAAGATTTGATGGACTATGGAACAAGGAGTGGCAAGAGCCTAAGCTTGGGGATGCCCATGGCACCCCAGGATATTCAAGAGCAGCCAAAAGCCTAAGCTTGGGGATGCCCCCGGAAGGCATCCCCTCTTTCGTCTTCGTTCATTGGTAACTTTAGTTGGAGCTATATTTTTATTCGCCACATGATATGTGTTTTGCTTGGAGCGTCGTGTATGATATTAGTATTTGCTTTTTAGTTTAGCCCAATCATCCTTGCTGTACAAACCTCTTGGTAGAAGCCCACTTGATTAGAATTTATTAGAATACTCTATGTGCTTCACTTATATCTTTTGAGCTTGATAGTTTTTGCTCTAGTACTTCACTTATATCTTTTAGAGCACGGCGGTGGCTTAATTTTGAAGAAATTGCTAGTCTCTCATGCTTCACTTATATTATTTTGAGAGTCTTTTAGAACAGCATGGTATTTTCTATGGTTACAAAGTTGGTCCTAGAATGATGAGCATCCAAGTTGGGTATAATAAAAACTATCATAGAAAGTGCATAAAACACTAGGATCAATTTGATGCTTGACAATTGTTTTGAGATATAGAGGTAATAATGTTAGAGTCATGCTAGTGGGTAATTATGATATTGAGAAATACTTGTGTTGAAGTTGGCAAGTCCCGTAGCATTCACATATGGTAAAAGTTGTGTGACAAATTTGTAGCATGAGGTGCTCTTTTAATTGCCTTCCTTATGAGTGGAGGTCGGGATCGCGCGATGGTTTACTCCTACCAACCCTTCCCCTTGGAGCATGCGTAGTAGTACTTTGCTTCGAGGGAAAGTAGACTTTTGCAATAAGTATATGAGTTCTTTATGACCAATGTGAGTCCATGGATATACGCACACTCACCCCTCCACTTTGCTAGCCTCTATTATACCGCGCAACTTTCATCGGTATCATGCACCCATTATTTACCTTCCTCAAAACAGCCACCATACCTACCTATTATGGCATTTCCTTAGCCATTCCGTGATATATTGCCATGCAACTTTCCACTGTTCCGTTTATTATGACACGCTCCATCATTGTCATATTGCTCTTTGCATGATCATGTAGTTGGCATCATATTTGTGGCAAAGCCACCTTCATAATTTTCATACATGTCGCTCTTGATTCATTGCATATCCTGGTACACCACCGGAGCACTCATTTAAAGTCATATCTTGTTCTAGTTTTGAGTTGTAATTCTTGAGTTGCAAATCAATAAAAGTGTGATGATCTTCATTATTAGACATTGTCCCAGTCAGGAAAGGGTAATGAAGACTATGATTCCCCCACAAGTCGGGATGCGACTTCGGACTTTAAAAAGAAAAAAATAAAAAAAGAAGAAAGGCCAAAAAGAAAAAAAAGGCCAAAGAAAAAAAGGAGAAAGAGAAAAAAGAAAAAAAGAAGAAAAAATAAAATGAGAGAAAAAGAGAGAAGGGACAATGCTACTATCCTCTTTACCACACTTGTGCTTCAAAGTAGCACCATGATCTTCATAATAGAGAAGTCTCCTATGTTGTCACTTTCATATACTAACTGGGAATTTTTCATTATAGAACTTGGCTTGTATATTCGAATGATGGGCTTCCTCAAAATGCCCTAGGTCTTCGTGAGCAAGCAAGTTGGATGCACACCCACTTAGTTTCTTTTGTTGAGCTTTCATATATTCATAGCTCTAGTTCATCCGTTGCATGGCAATCCCTACTCACTCACATTGATATCTATTGATGGGCATCTCCATAGCCCGTTGATATGCCTAGTTGATGTGAGACTATCTTCTCCCTTTTTGTCCTCACAACCACTACCATATACCACCATAGTGCTCTGTCCATGGCTTGCGCTCATGTATTGCGTAAGAGTTGAAAAAGCTGAAGCACATTAAAAAGTATGAACCAATTGCTTGTCTGAAACCGGGGTTGTGCATGATGGGAGTATTTTGTGTAATGAAAATGAAGCATGGCCTAACTATATGATTTTGTAGGGATAAGCTTTCTTTGGCTATGCTATTTTGATAGGACATGATTATTTGTTAGTATGCTTCGAAGCATTATTATTTTTTATGTTTTATAAGCTTTTATCTTGAATCATTTGGATCTGAACAATCATGCCACAATAAAGAAAATTACATTGAGAATTATGCTAAGTAGCATTCCACATCAAAAATTCTGTTTTTATCATTTACCTACTCGAGGATGAGCAAGAATTAAGCTTGGGGATCCTTGATACGTCTCCAATGTATCTATAATTTTTGATTGTTCCATGCTATTATATTACCCCTTTTGGATGTTTATGGCCTTTATTTTACACATTTATATCGTTTTTGGGACTAACCTACTAACCGGAGGCCCAGCCCGTACTGATGTCTTTTTGCCTATTTCAGTATTTCGAAGAAAAGGAATATCAAACGGAGTCCAAACGGAATGAAACCTTCGGGAGCGTGATTTTTGGAACGAACGTGATCCATAGGACTTGGAGTGCAAGTCAAGAAGCAGTCGAGGCGGCCACGCCCACCCCTACAGGGCACGCCCCCTGTCTTGTGGGCCCCTCGGGCGGCCACCGACGTACTTCTTCCTCCTATATATACCCACGTACCCCGAAAACATCCAGGGAGCCAAAGAAAAACAATTTCCACCACCATAACCTTCTGTATCCGCGAGATCCCATCTTGGAGCCTTCGTCGGCGCTTCGTCGGAGGGGGAATCGACCATGGAGGGCTTCTACATCAACACCATAGCCCCTCCGATGAGTTGTGAGTAGTTTACCATAGACCTTCGGGTCCATAGTTATTAGCTAGATGGCTTCTTCTCTCTTTTTGGATCTCAATACCATGTTCTCCCCCTCTCTTGTGGAGGTCTATTTGATGTAACTGTTTTTGCGGTGAGTTTGTCGAGATCCGATGAATTGTGGGTCTATGATCAAGTTTATCTATGAGAAATATTTGAATCTCCTCTGAATTCTTTTATGTATGATTGAGTTATCTTTGCAAGTCTCTTCGAACTATCAGTTTGGTTTGGCCTACTAGATTGATCTTCCTTGCCATGGGAGAAGTGCTTAGCTTTGGGTTCAATCTTGCGGTGTCCTTACCCAGTGACAGCAGGGGTTGCAAGGCACATATTGTATTGTTGCCATCGAGGATAAAAAATGGGGTTTATATCATATTGCTTGAGTTTGTCCCTCTACATCATGTCATCTTTCTTAATGCGTTACTCTCTTCTTATGAACTTAATACTCTTGATTCATGCTGGATAGTGGTCGATGTGTGGAGTAATAGTAGTAGATGCAGGCAGGAGTCGGTCTACTTGTCACGGACGTGATGCCTATATACATGATCATGCCTAGATAATCTCATAATTATTTGCTTTTCTATCAATTGCTCGACAGTAATTTGTTCACCCACCGTAATACTTATGCTATCTAGAGAGAAGCCACTAGTGAAACCTATGGACCTCGGGTCTATCTTTTATCATATAAGCTTTCAATCTACTTTTATTTGCATCTTTACTTTTCCTATCTATATGATTAAATACCAAAAATATATTTATCTTATCATACTATCTCTATCAGATCTCACTTTCACAAGTGGCCGTGAAGGGATAGACAACCCCTTTATTGCATTGGTTGTGAGTTCTTTGTTTGTTTGTGTAGGTGTGTGGGACTTTTGAGGAGCCTCCTACTGGATTGATACCTTGGTTCTCAAAAACTGAGAGAAATACTTATGCTACTATTGCTGCATCACCCTTTCCTCTTCAAGGAAAACCAACGCAAGCTTAAGACGTAGCAACAAAGACCTAGGGCATTTTGAGGAAGCCCATTGTAGGAATATACAAGCCAAGTTCTATAATGAAAAATTCCCACTAGTATATGAAAGGGACAACATAAGAGACTCTTATATGAAGAACATGGTGCTACTTTGAAGCACAAGTGTGGAAAAAGATATTAACATTGCCCCCTTTTTTCTTTTCTTTTTCTTTTCTTTTTTATGGGCCTTTCTTTTTTTATTTGGACTTTCCTTTTTTTCTTTGGCCTTTCTTTTTTTTCTTTTTTGGCCTTTCTTTTTTTTATTTGGGGACAATGCTCTAATAATGATGATCATCACACTTCTATTTATTTACAACTCATGAATTACAACTCAAAACTAGAACAAGATATGACTCTATATGAATGCCTCCGGTGGTGTACCGGGATGGGCAATGAATCAAGAGTGACATGTATGAAAAATTATGCATGATGGCTTTGCCACAAATACGATGTCAACTACATGATCATGCAAGGAAATATGACAATGATGATGCGTGTCATGATAAACGGAACGGTGGAAAGTTGCGTGGCAATATATCTCGGAATGGCTATGGAAATGCCATAATAGGTAGGTATGGTGGCTATTTTGAGGAACATATATGGAGGTTTATGTGGGATAGAGCGTCATATCACGGGGTTTGGATGCACCAGTGAAGTTTGCACCAACTCTCAAGGTGAGAAAGGGCAATGCACGGTACCGAAGAGGCTAGCAATGATGGAAAGGTAAAAGTGCGTATAATCCATGGACTCACATTAGTCATAAAGAACTCATATACTTATTGCAAAAATTTTATTAGCCCTCTAAGAAAAGTACTACTACGCATGCTCCTAGGGGGGAGGTTGGTAGGAGTTAACCATCGCGCCCCCGACCTCCACACAAGAGAAGGCAATCAAAAGAGCACCCCATGCAATAAATTTGTCACAAAACTTTTACCATACGTGCATGCTACAGGACTTGCCAACTTCAACACAAGTATTCTTTAAATTAAAAATTACCCAACTAGCATGACTCTAATATCACCACCTCTATATCTCAAAACAATTATCAAGCATCAAATTGATCACATCATCCAATTCACTTCCTATGATAGTTTTTATTATACCCAACTTCGATGCCCATCATTCTAGGACCAATTTTTTAACCATAGAAAATACCGTGCTTTTCTAAAAGACTCTCAAAATGATATAAGTGAAGCATGAGAGATCAACAATTTCTACAAAATCAAGCCACCACTGTGCTCTAAAAAATATAAGTGAAGCACTAGAGTAAAAACTATGTAGCTCAAAAGATATAAGTGAAGCACATAGAGTATTATAATAAATTCCAAATCATGTGTGTCTCTCCCAAAAGGTGTGTACAACAAGGATGGCTGTGGTAAATTAAAAAGCAAGGACTCATATCATACAAGATGCTCCAAGAAAAACACATATCATGTGGTGAATAAAAATATAGCTCCAAGTAAAGTTACCGATAAACAAAGACGAAAGAGGGGATGCCTTCCGGGGCATCCCCAAGCTTAGGCTTTTGGTTGTCCTTGGATTATCTTGGGTGCCATGGGCATACCCAATCTTAGGCTCTTGCCACTCCTTATTACGTAGTCCATCTAATCTTTACCGAAAACTTGAAAACTTCATAACACAAAACTCAACAGGAAATCTCATGAGCTCCGTTAGTGCGAGAAAGAAAAACCACCACATAAGGTACTGTAATGAACTCATTCTTTATTTATATTGGTGTTAAACCTACTATATTCCAACTTATCTATGGTTCATACCCCCCGATACTAGCCATAGATGCATCAAAATAAGCAAACAACACACGAAAAACAGAATCAGTCAAAAACAGAACAGTCTGTAGCAATCTGTAACTTTAGAATACTTATGGAACTCTAAAACTCCTACCAAACTAGGAAGTCCTGGGAAATTTGTCTATTGATCTACTTCAAAAATAATCAACGGAAAAGCACGTTTCTGTGATTTATTAAAATTATTCTCGTGCGCGCAAAAGTTTCTGTTTTTTAGCAGAATCAAATTAACTATCACCGTAGGTTATCCTATAGGTTCTACTTGGCACAAACACTAATTAAAACATAAAACTACATCTAAACAGAAGCTAGAAGAAATATTTATTACTAAAGAGAAGCAAAAATCAAGGAACAAAAATAAAATTGGGTTGCCTCCCAACAAGCGCTACGTATTGCCATCTTTGGTATTCAAATCATAAGTAGCTCGCATAATAGATTCATAAGATAATTTGACTTTATTTCTAGGGAAGTTTTCCGTGCCTTTCCTTAATGGAAATTGGAATCTAATATTCCTTTCCTTCATATCAATAACTGCACCAATCGTTCTAAGGAAAGGTCTACCAAGAATAGTAGGACATGAAAGATTGCAATCTATATCAAGAACAATGAAATCTACGGGCACATAATTCCTATTTGCAACAATAAGAACATCATTAATCCTTCCCATAGGTTTCTTAATAGTGGAATCCGCAAGGTGCAAGTTTAAAGAGCAATCATCAAATTCATGGAAACCTAGCACATCACGTAAAGTTTTCGGAATCGTGGAAACACTAGCACCCAAATCACACAAAGCATAGCATTCATGATCTTTAATTTTAATTTTAATTGTAGGTTCCCACTCATCATAAAGTTTTCTAGGTATAGAAACTTCCAACTCAAGTTTTTCCTCATAAGATTGAATCAAGGCATCAACAATATGTTTGGTAAAAGCTTTATTTTGACTATAAGCATGAGGAGAATTCAACACGGATTGCAACAAGGAAATACGATCTATTAAAGAACAATTATCATAATTAAATTCCTTGAAATCCATAATATTGGGTTCAATGCTATGTAAAGTTTTGACCTCTCCAATCCCACTTTTACCAAATTTAGCATCCAGATCTAAAAACTCCGAATCATTGGGACAACTTTTAACTAAAGTTGACTCATCTCAAGTCCCATCATTATCAAGATTCATATTGCAAAAAAATATTTAATAGGAGGCACATCAATAACTTTTAGATCTTCATCATTATTTTCATGGAAACTAGAATAACATGCTTTTATAAAGCAATCTTTCTTAGCACGCATCCTAGCGGTACTTTCTTTGCACTCATCAATGGAAATTCTCATGGCTTTGAGAGACTCATTGATATCATGTATAGGTGGAATAGATCTGAGTTTCAAAGAATCAAAATCAAGAGAAAGTCTATCAATGTTCCTAGCCAATTCATCAACTTTAAGCAATTTTTCTTGAAGCAAAGCATTGAAATTCTTTTGAGAGATCATAAATTCTTTAACACTATTCTCAAAATCAGAGGGCATCTTATTAAAATTTCCATAAGAATTGTTGTAGGAATTTCCATAATTATTAGAGGAATTACTAGGAAATGACCTAGGATTAAAGTTTCCTCAATACGCGTTGTTACCAAAATTATTCCTACTGACAAAATTCACATCCATAGATTCATTATTATTCTCAATCAAAGTAGACAAAGGCATATCATTAGGATCAATAGGAGAACTCTTAGTAGTAAACAATTTCATAAGTTCATCCATCTTTCCACTCAAAACATTAATTTCTTCTATCGCATGAACTTTTTTACTAGTAGATCTTTCGGTGTGCCATTGAGAATAGTTAACCATAATATTATCTAGGAGTTTAGTAGCTTCTCATAAAGTGATTTCCATAAAAGTGCCTCCCGTGGCCGAATCTAAAAGATTTCTAGAAGCAAAATTTAATCCGGCATAAATTTTTTGTATGATCATCCATAAATTCAAACCATGTGTAGGGAAATTGCGAATCATTAATTTCATTCTTTCCCAAGATTGGGCAACATGCTCATGATCAAGTTGTTTGAAATTCATAATATCGCTTCTAAGAGAGATAATCTTAGTGGGAGGAAAATATTTAGAGATAAAAGCATCTTTGCACTTATTCCATGAATCAGTCTATTTTTAGGCAAATACAAAAACCAAGTTTTAGCGCGATCTCTAAGTGAAAACGGAAATAACTTCAATTTAACAGTATCATTATCCGTATCTTTCTTCTTTTGCATATCACACAAATCAACAAAGTTGTTTAGATGAGTAGCGGCATCTTCACTAGGAAGGCCGGAGAATTGATCTTTCATAACAAGACTCAACAAAGCAACATTTATTTCACAAGATTCAGCATCATTAAGAGGAGCAATCGGAGTGCTAAGGAAATCATTATTATTGGTATTGGAAAAGTCACACAATTTGGTATTATCTTGAGCCATCGTGACAAGCAATCCAACACACAAGCACACAAAAGGCAAGAGAGAGAGAGGCGAACGGAAAAGAGAGGGTGAATAAAACGGCAAGGGTGAAGTGGGGGAGAGGAAAACGAGAGGAAACTGGCAAATAATGTAATGCGAGGGAGATGAGTTTGTGATGGGTACTTGGTATGCCTTGACTTGAGCGAAGACCTCCATGGCAACGGCACTAGAAATCCTTCTTGCTACCTCTTGAGCACTGCGTTGGTTTTCCCCTGAAGAGGAAAGGGTGATGCAGCAAAGTAGCGTAAGTATTTCCCTTAGTTTTTGAGAACCAAGGTATCAATCTAGTAGGAGGCTCCTCAAAAGTCCCACACACCTACACAAACAAACAAGAACCTCGCAACCAACGCGATAAAGGGTTGTCAATCCCTTCACGGTAACTTGCGAAAGTGAGATCTGATAGAGATAATAAGATAAGATAAATATTTTTGGTATTTTTATGATATAGATTGAAAAGTAAAGATGCAAATAAAAGTAGATCGGAAACTTATATGATAAAAGATAGACCCGGGGGCCATAGGTTTCACTAGTGGCTTCTCTCAAGATAGCATAAGTATTATGGTGGGTGAACAAATTACTATCAAGCAATTGATAGAAAAGTGCATAGTTATGAGATTATCTAGAAATGATCATGTATATAGGCATCACGTCCGTGACAAGTAGATCGAAATGATTCTGCATCTACTACTATTACTCCACACATCGACCGACTCCTGCCTGCACCTAGAGTATTAAGTTCATGAACAACAGAGTAACGCATTAAGAAAGATGACATGATGTAGAGGGATAGACTCATGCAATATGATATAAACCCCATCTTTTTATCCTTGATGGCAACAATACAATACGTGCCTTGCTGCCCCTGCTGTCACTGGGAAAGGACACCGCAAGATTGAACCCAAAGCTAAGCACTTCTCCCATTGCTAGAAAGATCAATCTAGTAGGCCAAACCAAACTGATAATTAGAAGAGACTTGCAAATATAACCAATCATACATAAAATAATTCAGAGGAAATTCAAATATTTCTCATAGATAAACTTGATCATAAACCCACAATTCATCGAATCTCGACAAACACACCGCAAAAAGAGTTACATCAAATAGATCTCCAAGAAGATCGAGGAGAACTTGGTATTGAGATTCAAAGAGAGCAAAGAAGCCATCTAGCTAATAACTATGGACCCGAAGGTCTGTGGTAAACCACTCACAACTCATCAAAGAGGCCTTGGAGATGATGTAGAGGCCCTTCGTGGTTGATTCCCCCTCCGGTGGAGCGCCGGCGAAGGCTCCAAGATGGGATCTCGCGGATACGGAAGGTTGCGGCGGTGGAAATAGTTTTTCGTGGTGCTCCTGGATGTTTTCAGGGTACGTGGATATATATAGGAGGAAGAAGTATGTCGGTTGAGCCACGAGGGGCCCACGAGGATGGGGGTGCACGCCCACCCCCTTAGGGCGCGCTGGGCACCCTCGTGGCCGCCTCGTTTTCTGCTTGACGTCCACTCCAAGTCTCCTGTATTGCGTTTGTTCCAAAAAGATCGCTCCCAAAGGTTTCATTCCGTTTGGACTCCGTTTGATATTCCTTTTCTTCGAAACACTGAAATAGGCAAAAAAACTGCAATTTGGGCTGGGCCTACGGTTAGTAGGTTAGTCCCAAAAATGATATAAAAGTGTAAAGTAAAGCCCATAAACATCTAAAACGGGTAATATAATAGCATGGAACAATCAAAAATTATAGATACGTTGGAGACGTATCAGGAGGCCGCCACCGCAGGCTGCACTCTGCCACATCGGAGTATGAGTTGGATGCTTTCGAGTTCTTCAGTATCATAGTTGAGAATTCATCCAGGAGGCGGGTATGTAAAAGGAGAGATCTGCCCTTCACCCATATCTTTATGATAACTCTGCTGTTTGCTACATCACTCCTTGTTCCATGCTGTAGAGGCTGCCGGACACTTTCATGAAGATGCTGGACGACCATCGGCCAAAGAATGTGAGGCTGCGACAGGCCTGCAGCGAGCTTCGCAGGCATCGGGACGTGCAGCTGGTGATCAGGTATGGCCACATGTACCAGTGTCATGGCTGGGAGCAGTTCTACCATGCCTACAACCTGCGACACGAGTACTTCCTTCTCTTCAGGTACGACGGCGACGCCATGCTCACCATGAAGGTGTTCAACATGACTATGTGCCGCATGCGCTACCAGGATGTCAACGATGCCAGTACATTCTGCCTCTTCTTCCTCTACGTTTGGCTTTGTCTCACATCGATTGTTAATGGTCATTATTGCATTTGGTCAGGTAATGGGAGCAACATCAGCGACTCTGGCTATAGCCAAAGCAGCACTGACTCTGGCTACAACTAAAGAAGCAGCGAGGATGATCTGGAATAGAGTGGGGAAGAAGAGGAGCAGAGTGGGGATGAGGAGGTGCTGTCTGATGATGGGCAAGACATGGTGGTGGCTGAGGATGACATAGCGATGGTGGTGGCTAACGATGGGCAAGCGATGGTGGTGGCTCATGATGGGCAAGAGATGGTGGTGGTTGAGGATGACCTAGCGATGGTGCTGCCTGAAGATGGCCTCGCGATGGTGGTAGTGCTTGACAACAACCTCGCGATGGTGGTGGCGCCGACTATCCCACAGCCGGGCGACATGACCATACCAATTGTGGTAGAAGACTACATCCCACTTCCTTCACTGCCTCGCCGCTCTTGGCGCATTAGGATGAAGAAGGAGAAGGAGAAGAAGGAGGAGTGAACAATGTCAGGTATGTCAGATCTCCAAAATGATCTACACTTAGCTTTGTTTCCTCTGAAATGAACTAAGTTAGCTCTAATATGCTAAGTTATCTCTAATATGCTTAGTTACCTAGGTTTGCTCAATAATGACATACACTTGGCTTACTTGTGTAAAAAATGGCATAATTAGTTAAGTTAGCTCCAAAATGACACATTTAACCTAGGTTAGCTCCAATATGATCCATTTTAGCTAGATTAGCTCCAAAATGATCCGTTTTACCTATGTTAGCTGAAAAATGGCATAATTACTTATGTTAGCCCAAAAATGACCTATACTTACCTTACTTTCATCCAAATTGACATAATAAGCTTAGTTAGCTAAAAAATGGCATAATTACCTATGTAAGCTCTAAAATGACACAACTAAGGAATAAGAAGAAGAAAGCAAGGAAGAGGAGAAAAAGAAAGAATAGAAGATGAAAAACAAGGAAAAGAAAGAATAAAAGAAGAAGAATGAGAAGGAAAAGGGTAAAACCCTTCTTCGTCTTCTTCTTCTTCTTCTTCTTCTTCTTCTTCTTCTTCTTCTTCTTCTTCTTCTTCTTCTTCTTCTTCTAGTCTTCTTCTTCTTCTTCTTCTTCTTCTTCTTCTTCTTCTTCTAGTATTCTTCTTCTTCTTCTCCAAAATGACCTAAGTTAGCTCTAAGTTAGCTCTAATATGCTTAGTTACCTAGGTTAGCTCAATAAATACCTATTCTTAGCTGCTTTATATAAAAAATGGCATAATATGCTTAGTTCGCTCAAAAGTGGCATATTAGCTCGGTTAGCTCTATTTTACCTAAGTATGCTTACTTCTTCTTATAGTCTTCTTCTTCTAGTATTCTTCTTCTAACTTTCTTCTTTCCCATTTTGCAGATTTCATTTACTTCACAAAAGCTTGCATGGATGGAGTGCTTCTGTTCCCTTTCTGCTTTTATTTTGTATCGATGAACAATGTGGAACTTGTTATATGGATGGATAGGTGTTGGATGAACTATGTGAAACTATTGTAATATGTATGGATGGAACTATGTGTTGGTTATGTATGTATATATGATGAAACTTATGTGTTGGATATATCTGCCACTACTAGGAAAAGGGCTATAGATAATATGGACATTAATGGCGCATCACATATGTGGTGCGCCACTGCTATATAGCAGTGGCGCACCATGTGTTGGTATGCCACTACTAACAAATTCTTTTTTTTCCAAAACTAGTAATGGCACACCAGGGCATAGTGCGCCATTAATAGTATTAACTAGTAATGGCGAACCACACACCCCGTGCGCCACTACTAACAAACTTTTTTTACTTTTTTTTCAAAACTAGTAATGGCGCACCAGAGTACAGTGCGCCATTACTAGTTCAAACTAGTAATGGCGCACCACATCCATGGTGCGCCACTACTAACTTTTTTTTGCAAAATTAGTAATGGCGCACCACCTAACAGGTGCGCCATTAGTAACCAGGGTTACTAATGGCGCATTTTTAGGTGGTGCGCCATTAGTAACATGAGACCAGCTAGATATTTTGGACAGCCACCTACCACACTCACTTTCCCCACTTCATTCTCTCCACCTCCTCCTCCAAGCTTGTCTCGGCTGCCTCCTCCTCCTCACCTCATTTACACCATAGATTCACCCAAATTAAGTGGTTAAATTACCTTTTTTTGATAGGCAAGTAAGGGGAAAGCTTTCTTTATGTTGTAGATCTACTTTTTTCTCCCTACAACAACGTGCACATGCACTTTTTATGGCCTAGCTAGATCTACGTATGTTTGTGGTGTTGCGTATGTTTGTGGTGTTGCATATATGTTTGTGTTTGCAGGTACCGGTATTTGAAATGCTATAGTTGCCAATATTTTGCCGGAATGTTGATTCATTTCCGTTTCGGCAAGAATTTGGCACTATGCATTCTTTTTGGTCCTATTTTTAGGCAAAGTCATGCCGAATTTTTTCTTGGTTCTAAAATATCGTTTTGCTCTACCCCGCAGGCGACCGTGGTCCGCACAATGACTGAAGGCATCGTGAATAGGTTTTTGAGCTCCGCGAAGGCCGAGATGCTTCAAAAGAACGAGATGGAGATAAGATGTCTGTGTCGAAGATGCAAGCTGAGGATCCTTATGGACCCGGCTTCCGTACAGGTGCGGGACCACCTGCTCTTGCGTGGTTTCATGGATGGCTATCGGTGGAAAGGTTATGAAGATGATTATGAAGTCGTCCATGGGGGGCAGGAAAGAAATGAGGAAGGGAAGCAAGACAAGCGCGGCGAGGGCAGGCGAGAAGACGAAGAATCTCCAGGACATGATCACGAAGTAGATGCAATACACAGTCATCATGTAGAAGATGCTGGACATGATGATGAGGAAGATGCCAGAGCATACGAAGGGCATGATCATGAAGATAAAGATGCCGGAGCAGACGATGATGGACCATCGATGGGCTGGGTGTAGGACCCTCATATTCAAGAGCTGCTTCTCAAGCAGACGGATAACACAAGAGCTGCCGCCCGAGAGAAAGCCAAGCTGGATCAACTGGAGATAGACGTGGTTACCCCATTGTATGAAGGATGCAGGCCCGAGGATACCCGCCTGAAAGTAACGCTCATGGCTCTAGAGATGAAGGTAAAACACAAAATGACCGACACATGCTTCGACGAGAACATGTCATTTTGGCACGAACATCATCCTAAGGGGAACAAGTGCCCGACCAGTTTCGAGGAGGCGAAGAAAATCGTGTGTCCTCTGGATTTGCCGCACGTGAAATACCATGTGTGCATGAACAATTGCATCATTTATCAAGACGAGCACGCGGAGTCTACCATATGTCCGGTGTGCGGCGTCACTCGATACAAGAAGAGGAAGAAAGCTCCTTGAAAAGTGGTGTGGTACTTTTCGATCACTCCTCATCTGCAGCGGTATTTTGCGGACCCTAAGGTAGCAAAGCTCCTGCGTTGGCATGCGGATAGGGAGGAGAAGAAGCGAGAAGATGACGAAAATGAACCGAAGTTAAATAAAAATACAAGATGCTAAGTCACCCTAAGGATGCGAGCCAGTGGCAAGCGTTGAACTTCGAATACCCAAAATTTGGGGACGATCCAAGGAACATCATGCTGGGCGCGAGCACCGATGGAGTCAATCCGTTTGGCAGCCAGAGAAGCACACATAGCACCTGGCCTGTGTTTGTGTGGATGTACAACCTTCCCCCCTGGTTGTTCATGAAGAGGAAGTACATTCACATGAGTATGCTAATTGAAGGGCCGAAACAATCAGGGAACGACATCAATCTGTATCTGGGGCTGCTGAAAGAGGAGCTAGACATGCTGTGGAAAACGCCAGCCAATACGTGGGATGCTGCAGAGAAAGAATATTTCCCTATGAGAGCCGCACTGCTCACAACGGTGCAGGACTATCTTGGTTACAGATATGTTGCGGGGCAGGTGGTCCATGGATTCTCTGGATGCGTCAGGTGCATGGATGACACAACATATCGCCAGCTAGATAGAGATCCCGGGTCTCCAAAAACCGTGTTCATGGGACATCGAAGGTGGCTTCGCGACGATGACTCATGGAGAAAATGCAAAGATCTGTTCGATGGTGAAACCGAACCCCAAAGACGCCCACGTATGAGGAGCGGCGAGGAAATAGATGAGCTGTTGAAAAATTGGAAAGATTGCCCACTGCCGGGAAAGAAGCAAAAGGCGCCAGAGCTAGGAAAGAAGCGAAAGGCGCCAGGAAAGGATGTCATTTGAAAGGATGAATGGTGCAGTAGGAGATGCACTCTTCAAGTCCAGGGGCTTTCTGACTGAAGAGTGCATCTCCTACTGCACGAATTATCTAGGCATCGAGAACCCCGTTGGTCTGGCCGTCAACAGGAACCTCGGCAGGCTTGCTGGATGGGGTCACCGTGATGGTCGCCGCGAAATGCATGTCGACTTCGAGGGTCGACTCGCCGACTTTGAAAGAGCAAACCTAGTCACGCTACAACACATAGACGTGGTCGATCCTTGGGTGGTAGAGCACAAAACCTTTATTGAGAAGACGTACAATGACCGAGGCCAACAGAGGACAGACAGAGATATAATCAAAGAGCACAACTCATGTTTCGCGTGTTGGTTCAAGGAGAAGCTTCTGTCGTACCCTTTACATGAGGATTCTTCTGCGGAAGAAAAACTCATATTCGCCTTGTCACAGGGCGCCGAGCACAACCTGATGATCTATGAGGCGTACGATATCAATGGCTACACATTCTACACCGAGGGAAAGGACATGAAGAGCGATGGTTATCAGAACTCCGGGGTAACGATGGAATCCTACACCAGTAACGACAAGGACAGATACTACGGAAGGATCGAGGAGATCTGGGAGCTGGCTATGCTGGAGAGAAGGTCCCGATGTTCCGTGTCAGATGGGCCAAGAGCGTCCTAAAAGAAGACCGGTATTTCACCACCATGGTTATACCCGAAGCCAAATCCAAGACCGCGGGCGCATACGTCACCGTGAAAAATGAGCCATGGGTACTGCCTTCCCAAGTGGACCAATGCTTCTTCATTGCCGACCCGTGAAAGCCCAGTCGTGTTGTCGTGAGGAGAGGCAAAAGGAAGATCATCGGAATGGATGGAGTCGCCAATGAGCAAGAGTTCGACAAGTACGGCGACCCGAAGATGGAACATGACGACGACGATGAAGTGCCATACACCACAAGAAGAAGCAGGACCACCCTACCTAAAGGACGTCTGTTCAATAGAAGAACTTCATTTGCGAAAAAGAAGGGCAAGCAGATTGTGAAAGGTTAGCTAACTAAGATCGATTGTATTTAAATCGTAGTCTTCATTTCTCGATTGTATTTCGATATTGAAATGATATTTCTTCTGTTCTAGTGTCCTCATGAATATTTATTTATGTTTATTATGGTATTGAATTTCTAACTCACAAAAAATATTGAATTTGTTAATATTTTTTGAACTCATGAATATTTTTAAATTTCATGGGCACTTTTTGAATTCATGAATATTTTTTCAAATTTGATGATATTTTTTCATATTCATAAATGTTTTACCAATTCACAAATGAATGCAACTAAAAATCCAAAAAAAATATTGATGATATTTTCAAATAACAAATTTGATGATATTTTTTCATATTCATAAATATTTTCAAATAACAAATTTGATGATATTTTTTCACATTCATAGATGTTTTCAAATTTGATCGTAATTTTCTAAAAAATTATTAGACACAACTAAAAATAATTAAAAAAAGGTTACTTATGGCGCACCCCTGGGAGGTGCGCCATTGCTAACCTTCCCCCCTCTATCCCTTTCCCCCTCGCCCCCCGCGCCAGACCCCCCTCCATCTCGATCGCTATCCCCCTCACCAGATCACCCTCGCCGCCGCCGACCCCCTGCACCCTCCCCCGCTCCACCGCAGCCGACGACCCCCCGCACCTTCCCCTGTCACCTCGCT
>NC_041393.1:19672592-19721032 GCF_002162155.2 Triticum dicoccoides | reverse complement strand
TTCTCCCGAACGGAATCGGCCGAGCGCACCACCCCACCCCCGAGCGAGACCTAGGGTTCAAGCCGCCGCAGCCGGCCCTCCGCCGCGGCGCGCCCAGCCGGCCGAACCCTCCGCGGCCCCCTCCGTCCACTCCAGGAGCCGTGCCTCCTCCGTCTGCATCGAGTACGCCAACGGGTCGGCCGGGATCGCCACTACATCGACGCCATGATCCTCTTCTTCAACCTCGGTCGCCGGTGCGCCATCTCCCAACTACTCTGCTCCGACCACTCCGGCCTTTCCCCGAGCACGCCTACGGCTCTGTGGTGAGCTCCTCTCCCAGCTCCCCCTGTTTCCCCTTTGAATCCATCACCATAGATGTCGTCCCCATTTACGCGTGTGCCCTGCTGCGCCTGACGCCGTCCCGCGACCGTGGCCGAAGCTCCATGTATGCGCACGTACTGCTGCTGTTGCTTTGCTGCGACGCTGCTCCTGCTGCAGCTCTTGGCTGCCTCGGGAGCCGCCTTCGCCAGCCGCACGTTGCTCCGTTAATGGCCCCGCTGCTGCACTCGCCCGCTGGCTTCGGTTGCTGCTCCCACGGCCTCCAGCGCTGATGCTGCCACTCGTTGTTCCTCTAACCGCGCTCGACCATGGCCAAGTCGAGCGTGTGTCCGTCCTCATAACTTGGAACATCATTGCTGTTACCTCAAATGCAGCCAGCCAGCAGGCTGAGTAGTAGCTAGGATAGTTTCTTTCTTGTTGCTGTTATGGTGTGGTTTGTTGATGACCATATCCTGACACTCACTCAGCCGGTCTGATTGTTTGTACTGATGCTCTCTTGAGTTTCATCCATTCTGCAAAAACTGGAGCCAAGATACATCCCTCTTGATCTTCTCTAGAAAGGAATTCAGTCTCTACCCTTGAAGATTTTAATAGACGTTCACGTCGTATTCGAGCTTAATTAGAAATGGGTACCATAAAAAGTTTGTATGTCAGTAGTTAATTTAAAATTTTATTTATGGTGTAGAAACAACACAATTTTTCAGGTGTAAAACTTTTGCTAAATGCCTGAAACTGAAGAAATGCTAGTTACCATTGTTCGTCAGAGTCAGAGACCATGCATTTTGGTTCAGTTTCCTAATACTACATCACAGTGCATTGCCCAGAGATTTTTAGAATTCAGACTTCAGTTGCTGCTACCTCTGCTGTTCTCTCTCTCTCTCTCTCTCTCTCTCTCTCTCAAATTTTTTAACCTTGAGTAGTGTAATGTTCAGAATTGTGTAATGTTTAGGGTTGTGTAATATTCAGACTTGACTAGTTCTAACCCCATACAGAAACCCTAAATCCCCAATCCCTTCTACTCACCACGTATGCTCATTTATTTTTCCTTTTGATGTACAACAAGTTAGTGGATTGGTCAGCGGATCTGAAGGTCAGTGGATTTCGAGCAGCCATATCAAAGGTAACTGAAGAAAACACCATTGCTCTGTTATGCCTGTGATGGTCTGAATGATGGTGTAGAGATGTTCTTTTGATTTTTGTGATGGTCAGATTGGTTACATCAGATCAACTAGACATGATTTGTTACATAGTTGTAGACATGTTCTGTTGATACTTGTGATGGTCAGATAGTTGTAGACATGTTCTTTCGCCATACCCCAAACACCATGATTGGTAAGCTACTGGTTACTGCCATACCCCAAACCATGAACAAGCTAGTTGTTCCCAAGGATCACGTAAGGTCTAATATGCTTCTCTAAATGAAAACACCATGTTTATGAACACTTTGACATTGACTATATATTTTTCACACAAAATAAGTACTTGGAGTTCTATCTTCCATGCACTAGCCTATCAATGGCGAAAGAGAAAAAACACTGACTAAGAATATCAACATTTGTGTCCATGCTTTGATGCATAAAAAAACATTTGTGTCTATCTTCCATGCACTAGCTTATCAAAGCTCTTTTTACCAGCTGTAAGGCAGTGTGCAATGCAAGACCTACATTAGTTAGTGGATGAGGCCACAAGACCAGCTTTAGGGTTTAGGGCTTAAGCCAGGAGGAGAAATAAAGGGCTGTCCATATGAAAAGATACCATCATTATTGTTTCCATGAATGTGGTGTAATATATGTGGCATGTGTTTGTTCATCTTTCTACAGGAGCATTTTTGAGTCCTGACACCTTCTAGTGGTGCTGGTGTCTTCACCCAAGAAGATATATTGCTGGGTTTTGTCTCCGACCATCGTGTCGTGATGATTTTGCAGGTACCCTGAGAGGCCCTTGAGTTTGCCGGAATGTCGATTAACTTCCTTTCCGGCAATTTCAGGTACTCCATATATCCTATTTTCAGCAAAGGTCATGCTGAAATTTTCCGTGAATTTTAGCATGACTTTGCTAAAAATAGGACATATGGGGTACTTGCGACTAATGCATGGGCCGGGGTATCTTAGTACTTAATTAAGTAGGATCAACTGCCTCTTGTGTTATACATATAGAAGTGTGATATGTTTACTGTCTCTTGGTGTTAGGATCAAGAATTAAGTAGGACTAGTTCTGAACAGCTTCTACCTACGGCTGATATGTTTACTGTCTCTTGGTGTTTGTCCTTCTAGAAGTACCTAGTTGAAGTGTCTCATGGTGTTATATTTGCAAATGCAAGTGTTGAGATGTCTATTTTGTGTTATTCTTGCTACATTAAACACATATGCTGTATTCGTGTGTGGACAGACAAAACCATGAGTCGTTTATAGTTCAGGAAAATAATGTTATCATTATTGTTTAGGGGGTTGAAATAATCTGTTTGTTGCACTTTGTGCACTTTCTAGTTGAAAACTGTTAAATGGAGATACTAGATTAGCTTTTTGAGGTATCCCATTAAATATTATTCATTACTGCCCGCTCTTAAACTTTTTTGCACAACTAATATGCAACAGCCATAGGTGGCAATAGAGCCAAGTGATTAGGCCCAACTTAGAATTCTCCTTCCCTTTTCTGTCAGCACTTGCATGTCACTGTTGGCTATTTTTTAACTATTGCGCCATACTTGATAGGGTATATTATTAGAAGATACCCATATATATAAGTCAACCTAGGGCTTAGCTTCTAGGATGCCTCAGTGTCGACAAACCCTAAATGATAAAAGCTTAGCTTTTAGGATGCCTCGGTGTCGACAAACCCTAAATGATGAGACCATGATAATTCCTCACAAACCAACCCTTAAATAACACTGAGCCATTATGCTGTCACCCTTGAATCCTTGCGGGCATTTGCAGCCCTTAGCTTGTTCATTCTGTAGATTTCCAAAATTCAGTTTTGTACCGCACACCGAAGCCCCAAGAAAGAAAACTGCAATCTGAAACAGATGATCAATTTTCAACCCTTGGATTAGTTTAGTATTTTTTTCACACACTCAGACACCCTTGCTTGCCATGTGTCTGAGAGAGATAGTGAGAGGAGACAAGAAGAAGGGGGTTAGGAAGGGACTTGGACCTTAGCAACAACACACTAACAACGAATTCCTCGAGAATTAGGTTATTTGGTCAACTTAGAGATCTTGTTCCTTGACAGTAACCAACTTTTTGACCAAACTTTTTCCTATTTAGAGCGAACATGGCCCACAATGATGAGGTCCGTGGTTCGGGCAAGCAATTCTGGGAGCTGTCCCAGGAGATGGAGGAAGAACCTCGCCGCTATGAGGATGCCGCGGAAGACACCGATCTTGACTACACAACCCCTAGTGGCGTCGGGGATGACACCACTGATGGTGCCGCCGAGGATGCCACCACTGATGATGGTAGTGCATGCACAGATGGCAACCAACCGAAGAGGCAACGAAAGGACCGGCGCCCGAACGTGCTCGGCACCGTCAAGGAGGAATTTACTGAAGTGTCCTCTGAGGGGCATCCAACGGCGCCCAAAGAATTAGTCAAGGGGTACGCGGGACAGCTCGGGTGCATTCTCCGGAGCACCATCTCGATCAACACCTAGAACATAAGGCATCGTGACCGAGGGAATTTGCACAACCTCCTCTTCACGAAGATGCACGAACGATACAAGTTCCCCGGTGACGTCGCAAACACATGCCTCTCAGGGAATAGAGTGAACAGTGCCGCCCTCACGAAGATGAGCACGACCCTGGCTACTTGGAGAGGTGCGGTGAAGAGAATGATTGAAAAAGGTGATAGTTATGAGAAGATCAAGGAGAAAAATCCTTCAATCAGTGAAGATGACTACAAGGAGTTCAAGATCAAGTGCAAGAGCAACGCAACTATGGAATCAAGTCAGTGGGGGAAAGATATGCGGGACTTGAACTTAGGGGTCCACCAACTCGGTCCCGGCGGTTACAGAGTGGCGGAACCTATATGCGACAAGGAGGACATGGAGCGTGCCGAGCAAGGCCTACCGCCCCGCTTTGAGAAATACCGTGACAAGCAGACCAAGAACTATGTCAGGGCCCGGTACAAGGTGGACCCGGTAACAAAGGAGCTTACCACGGATCCGAAGACCAAGGCGCTTGAGCTTGTTCTGGTAAGGAATCGCCCCCGCGTAATTAGCTCCATATGGTTGCACTCTAATTAATGAAGCCAAATTTCTAAATGGTTCACATTCCTTCCGCAGGACACTGAAAGCAGTAGCGCGGGGTTGTCTCAGAGCTCCCCTTGGGACAACACTTTAAATAGGGCGTTGAACATAATGAAAAACAAGGATAAGTTCAGTAAGCCGTTGTCAGCTGGTCGTGTGGCTGGCAAAGGCTTGTCCACAAAATGGTCGTCATACTATAACGCTGGTGGGCGAAAGGAGAGAAAGACCAGCTCGGAAAGCTAGTCGCGCGAGGTTCAAGAACTCAAGGCAAAAGTGGCGCGGATTCCGGAGATGGTCCAACAGCAAGTGCAACACCAACTAGGAACGACGCTCACCGCCATTGTACCTACCTTGATTGAGGGGCTGAAGGCGTGGATTGCGAGCGGCCAACAAGGGCCGCCCCCGGTTCCCAGCTTCACGGCCAGCAACTTGCACAATGCGCAGGCGGTGCCATTGGTGTCTCCGGCGGAGGCGGTATTGGTGTCTCCAGCGCCGGCGCGGGCATTGGAGCTTAATGCACCCGGGTGTGCGAAGAATACGCTGGCCGGCACCTCGGCAGCAAGCGGCCCCTCCGTCACTTGCATGCCCACCGTTGGCAGTGCCTCGACATTAGCCGATCTCGACGCCATCACGGTAACTAAGCCTCTCGGCCAATGACTTCATCTCCTTGCCTTTGACTGGGCAGCCCTGACGCCCTGCATGTTTTCGCAGGGCACCGCCGATGTTCCATGCACTCTCTTGCACTTCGTGGGCGGTGAGTTGATCGATGTCGCCAAGGGCAGAATCATTCACCTGGGCAACCCCATGTTCCACAGTAATCCGATGCCACCCACTGTGTATAGGGTTCAACTGGTTCGGGTGCTGCCAGGCTACGACGACTTGTTACCTCTGTTTCGACCCGCTGGGGCCGACGAAGATGATGTGATGACCCTCAACGCCTGCTTAAGCTGGCCCCTACTTTGGCCAAAGAGCCAGATTCGTTTGGGGGCGGGGGACACCACCCCACAGACAACACCGCCAGTTGTGCCGGCGCCAAGCCATGGCAAGACCGCCGCAACGCTATCGGACATGCCGGACATGCATATGGCACAGGATCCGGACATGCATATGGCACAGGATCCAGACGACAACGATGAGATGACGACGGTACAACTACCAATGTCGATAAGTACTTTGCCAAACATGGGTACGGTGACGAATTCTGGGGCCTCCTTCTCAAGAATCCAACCCTGCAAAAGACGACCACGATCTAGCTGGTACCACGGAGAAACCCAATTGCAACAGGCATCATCTAGCGTTCAGTTCTCAGGAGATACCTCCAGCTGCCGCCTTCACCGAGCCTCAGATAGCCGAGGTGCGAAATATTATCAGCCCCAACACACTCAATAAGTCGGTCTCTGAGCAGAACTCGATCCCATTACAGCAGAAGAAGAAGGGACGGAAAAGAAAGAATAACAAGGGTGCGAGCCAGCCGACACCGAGTACGATCCGTGCTCAGGACGGGCCACCTTCACCTAAGGATATCTCGAGGAGGGTGCATGTGGCGGGTAGGCCGATGCTACCGACTAATCTGCTCAATGCTGCAACCGGTGCTATGTGGAGTCTGCATGACAGTGTTCTTTCTTTGGAGAATCGGCGTCTCTCCGAGAATAATGCGGCATACCCAGTTCTCGTGGCCAAGGTGCCAGAGGGCAAAGGCTTTGTGGATAGCGCCATCGGGGGTATGATCGTCCTGCAGTTTGATGACATCTTCGCTATGTTTAACCTTCATCCGCTGCACTACACCTTCGTTCAGCTATTTTCGATGAGTATGGAGATGCGGATCATTAGAGACAAGACCCCGGACATCGTGATAATCGACCCCTTCTACATGTGTGCCAAGATCTTGGCCAGCACTGGGGACTGGCAAGTCGCGAGTTCATACCTCGAAGGCGTCATTCTGGCAAACCCAGATAAGGATAACTTCCTCGTGCCTTACTTTCCCGAGTAAGTCATCCCCTCACCGCCCTGTAACATATGATTTCTTAGATTTCGATCATTCTTTTTTTTCTAACATTCCGTGTTTTGTGTAGTGACACACATTGCACACTCATCCTCTTAAGCCCGAAATATTCCATGGCCACGTATTTCGACTTGGACCGTCAGTCGAAGAAAGACTACACAAATATCAAGAAAGTTCTTGATGATGTTTTCCCCGGCTACGCCAGATCTGGAGGCACCTTCAGCAGGCCAATTCATAGGTACGGCAAGCACGTGTTCACCCACAATACGATGTTCCCCTGCGTCAAGAAGCCGCCTGGCGGTCAGAAGGATTACTACCATGCCACATGTGGACAATCACCTTCTGCTACCAAATAATCTCAAAGATTGGGCCGCACGCTTGTCGGCAATCCAGGACACGGACATCAGACAAGAATTCTTTCACATCCAGTCGGAGTTTGCGAAAATCATCCATCAAGATGTCCTTCGTACCTCGGAGCAGTTCTACCTCAGATATCAATCGTCCAACAGTGACATAGAAACAACGCTACAAATGCAGGCTGACAACACGATTTCATGACCATCACGAAAGACGGCGGCTTCATCCACGCTCCGGTCCCTGAGTCGAGTCGAAAGTAGTGATGCTATGTAGTTCTGAAATATCGATTAGATCGTGTTGTAATTAAACTTTAATGAACTTGTATGTCTCTTTGGTTTGGACAGTCATTCAACTTATATGTAATCAATGCTATTTATTAGTAGGACCATGAATCGTGCTATTAATGTGTTGCTTTTCTCTTCCGATCCTTTTGTTGCATACTTATATATTGCTTATGTATTGTCTGTGAATTGCTACTAATGTTTTGTTTGGCTAGTGCATAGAGATGTCATCGTATGTCGTGTACAAGGGTAAGGTTCCAGGAGTCTACGACGACTGGGAGGAGTGTCGGAGACAGGTTCACCGTTTCAGCGGTAACAGTTACAAAGGGTACACCACTAGGGCGGAGGCGGAAGCTAGATACGCACACTATCTAGCGGGAGAGAGGAGGGAGCGTTGGAGGAACCGGATGAAGACCAGTTTCATCGCGATGATGCTCATCGTGATGACCGCAGCTCTCTTCTATGTGATGGTAGTTTAGATGATCGATATCGACTTGTAATGTGAAGACAAACTCGCTACTCGTGGTCTCGAGACTTGTAATGTTCTAATCTTGTATTGTATTTGATAAATCTGTTGTTTATATGTTGTGCTGTCTATATTCTATGCAGTAATATGTTTTGTAACCTGTGCAAATATCAGAAAAGAAAAAAATTCCTAATATTCATACTAGTGGCGCGCCACATTGCACTTTACTGGCAAACTGCAATAAACACACTAGTGGCGCATTATCTAGAAGTGCGCCATTAGTAACCCGGAGCACAAGGTAAATACGGCCCCCTGGTAGGCATAGTAATGGCGCACCATTTGACATACTAATGGCGTGCAGACTAAGGCATAGCCTAGTGGTGGGAAGGGGCTGATGCCTTTCCACCCACCCAGGTTCAAGGCACGGTACTTGCAATTTGGATTTGTTGCACCTACTACACTGTAGGGGGTTCCCTTACTGTCTTTCTGTTAAAAACATACTAAGGGCACACTACCTGGTGCGCCACTATTGTCTGGTATAGTAATGGCGCACCAGGGGTGCGCCATTAGTATTAATTACTAGTGGTGTGATGATAGTGGCGCACCTGTAGTGCGCCATAAATGGCCAAAACAGGTGCGCCACTAATTAGCCTTTTCCTAGTAGTGTGCTGTGAAATTTGTGTGTTCAAACTTGTGTGTTCAAATTGAATGAATCTAAGAAAAAACAGAAAAAACAGGGGCTATACATACTCTTTGTCGTCCGCCGGCAGACGGCAAAGAGGTTTGCCTTCAGCCAACTGACGGCAAATCTACCACGTGGGAGCTACCTGTTCAACCTGAGGGGCTGGCCTATTTGGTTACTTTGCCGTCCGCTGGCTGACGGTAAAGATGAAATGGTCTTTGCGGTCCGCCAGCTGACGGCAAAGCGCACTGTTAACCCCCGAACGGCCATAAGCTCCCACGTCTGCCATCCAAGTCCTTTGCCATGGGCTGGCGGACGGCAAATACCATATCATCTTTGCCATCCGCCAGTGGATTGTGGTGCCCCGGCTTAGAGCAACGGGTTTACCTTGCATTGCCATCCCAGAGACCATGTCTTCTGGCAACACACAACATCTTGGTACAGAATACAACCGCTTTATTGATACTCGCGGAACATAGTTCATATTACAACAAGTTAGGAGGCCAAGCGGCCCACACGATGCGGCTGAACAATATGTACATTATTTAATGAACATAAGGAGGGCCTCGATCATGGCAACTAAGCGGCAACGGAATGACGACGAAGTGGGACTCCATAGCACAGGGACACCGGTGTGGACACAATCTAGACTCGAACAACACTCCGTTCCAACAAACCTTTCTTGAAATCTGGCATGACACGCCAGGTCAGTACATTGAATGTACTTGCAAGCTCACAACAAGCATAAACATAATGACAAACAATATCATGATATTAACCAATTTAATCATCAATGCAATATCATGCTATGAATGTAGTGAATCAGAATCTCTTGCCTCAAGTCACACGGACTTGCTCACCAACGGGTTACCACGTAACCAAATGGTGATCATTCTTGGATCACAAACGGACCAACAACTTGGTCATCAACACCAACATGGTTCTTTAACCATCATCTTTTCAACAGTGTCATGTTATTTTAGTGTGCAAGGTTTATTCAAAACGTTGACCCATGGTGTGACCTACTTTCGAGCGTGTCCGTAACCGTGGACTCGGCTATCAATAGATTTAATACACTCTGCAGAGGTAGCGCACTGTACCCACACCAAGGAACCCATGGCCTCGCACTCCCATTCGGGTGGACCAACGACATTCCAACAAAACCCCTCCATTGCCATGACACTCTCCCGGCCACTCCGACTAAATCCCCACTGGGCTAAATCATGGGTGGACCCGTGTCTACCCCAGACACCAACGGCCACCGTCGTAGAAAAACGGTCCCAAACAGGGACAAGGTACCATAATAACAAATCAACGGGCACACAAGGTTATGTCTGCTTACCGGGCCAGGGTACCGCACGCCATAACCTTCCCTCGTTGGAGGTACCGACCAAAGGCATGACAATGGACCAAATAAAGGCCTCCCCCCCATAAAGGCAAATGTGGTTGCACTGGGAAATACTTGATTCAGTGGCACCATGACCCGATCAACAATATGTTCAAGTTGATTTATTATCAGGTTCAACTTAAAATTAAAATGACCGGTGTCATGACATGCCATGCAAATGCACTCATATAACATGTTTCACTAATCATCAGAATCTTATCAAGTCAACTTATCTCAAGCACTAAACAGTTCAAAACGTCAATGCACTTTTGTGGTCATGTTTATGCAGCAAGTAATTATGACAATAACTTAGCATAACCATTTTCTTACTCAAGAAAATATTATTCAAACTAGTCCATTTTCAATAGCCAAATATTTCTCCAAAGACTATCATCACTTATAATAACTTAACTCTAGCTTAGTTAACTCCTAACTTTCTGTCAAACAACATATCCACATGAATAAGCTTGCAACAGAATCAACATAATTATTTAACTAGGTGATTTAAACGCATGAACTAATTAATCATTAAAGTTGAAAATAAATCACAAGTATTTCAATGGCACCATGAAAATGTTGTTGTGGCTTGCCTTAGTGCACATGAGGGTCACACTCTCCCTGGTGATCCTCAAGACAAGCTCCACCTTCTGAAAAAGAATTATAAACACAAAAAGAAAACATCAAGAACCCTTCTGAAAATTACCAGAAAATCTAGGCAGCAGGGAAAAATCCCATCTTTTGTGTGCTACTAGATATTTTCATACAGAAACCAATGCAAAAAGAATCAAGTCATTTGCACTGATGGTTAAAAAGTTGTGGTTGTTTGAAACGTTCTGTAAATTTTGAATTTAAATAAACAGAACTGGGGGGTGAAGTCAAAGGCGTAAACCCGCGGGGCGCCTCCACTCGTATCGCTTCGGGTGTGTATAGAGTGGCTGACTAGCGGGCCCCACTAGTCAGGTGAGGGGGAGGGGAAGAAAGACACAGAGGGCGGCGGGGCTTCACCGGAGCACACACTGGCGAGGAGAGCTCATTGGCCAAAACTTGAGGGAGGGATCGAAAGAGGGGACGGGGGCACACCTCCCCGTACCCGCAGGTTAGCTAGGGGTGCTCAGACAGCGTCGGAAACGGCCTCTCCAGCAACGACAGAAGATAGCGGTCGCCGGAGTTGAACACAACGGCGACTGGAGGCAGCACCAGGGGCTCCAATCGAGCGGAACGGCACCATCGAGGCACGGCAGAGGCCCTGGAAGGGTCTCCTGAGCTTGGGAGGGGCTGGAGTGGTGCGGACAGACAAAGGGGATTGCCGACAAGATCGAGCTCGGGGACGGCGGCCCGAGGCCTGCCCGGCCGGGCCAGGGCTTTCTATAGGTTTGTGGAGTGTAAGGGAGGAGTGGATGAGGCTCGAGGAGGCTGGGGAGGGCTCTATTTATAGCTGAGCGACGGGAGGTTCTCGGGCTCCGCCGGAGGACACCTGGATGCTACGCCGATGACGTGCTGTGTTAGAGAGAGATGGGAAAGGCGACGCAGCTCCCACGGGAACTGTGGACGCGCGGAGACGAGCAAAGGAGCGAGGAGAAGGCGACGAACACAGTGCATGGCGCACTGTTGGGTTGGCCATACCACGCCCGTGCTCGCTGCGGCGAGCTCCGGCATCGGCGAGCGCCAGGGTGGAGTAAATGGCATCGGGACGGTGATGGTGGCAGGGTTTGGCAGGCGGGGAAGCGATCACGCGAGCAACAGAGGCTCGGGCGCGACACAGAGCACGCTGTCTGCATGCCAGCACGCTTGGTCAAACGCGGTCACCGCTTGCACTCTGACCTCAGGCCGACCTAAGCATAAACTTGATGTCTGGCGTGTTGTTCGTGGTAGATATAGTTGTTACCCTACTTTAGTTTGCTCTTAGGCGCAGTGAACAAGATTTTTACTTCACTGCAAGTTACTAGACAGTAACTTTGAGAGCTTGTTGTGGTAAAATTGCTGGGAGTTGGGAGCTGTGCTTTGGGGTGTAGCAGTAAGTTAGGAGGGTAGTGATGCACAAGAAAATGCAGCACCAATGGAGCAAGTAAAATGGTAGTTGCTGTAGAAACCACCATTTCTGGCCAGAACTGAAAAAAATTTCTGTAGCAAAAATATTCCAAAAAGTGGTGTGATATTTTTGCTCAGGGAGGTGCCCGAGGTTTCAAAGGATTTTTTTAGAATTTTCTCAAATTTTTGTGGGCAAGAAAAATAGGGGTGTCTTTGGAGCACAAGGTTCTGTTTAGGGTTTTTGAGAGGAAAATGAATATTTTTCATTAAAGAAAAATATCCATGGCATTATTTTGTGGTAGAACAGAGAGGAAATGATGGTTTGGAGGAGGAGTGAGCCACTTGGGTGAAAGCCAAGGTGATGCCCAAGTGTTTTAAGTCCAACTGAAATGACTCAAATTCAAAATTCAAATCAAAACCCAACTGAAAACCAGAAGAGAGAAGAGGGCAAAAACCAGGCTGTCACAAACCTCCCCCACTTAGGATGAATATCGTCCTCAAGATTCGGTTGCTCGAGAAAACAATTCTGGATAATTTGCCTTTAGAATTCTTCGTGCTCCCAGGTTACTTCTGCCTTTGTATGATGCTCCCACTGGACCTTGTGAAATTTTCTCGTCTTACTCCGAGTGACCCTTTCCATCTCATCCACAATTCTTAACGGTCTCTTTTCATATGTTAAATCCTTAGCCAATTATATTTCTGTCACAACAATCATTTTTTCGGGCGGTGATATGCATCGTCTCAACTGGGTGACATTAAACATGTTGTGCACTTCTGACAATTCTTGCGGCAGCTCTAACTCATATGCAACAGTACCCACTCTGGACATAACTGGAAATGGACCAATAAACCTGAGTGCCAATTTTTCGCGAGTCTGAAACCTTTTTATTCCCTTCATAGGAGTGACTCTGAGGTACACTTGTTCTCCGGGCTCGAAAGTGACTTGTCAGTGCTTTGCATCATAATAGCTCTTTTGTCGGGATTTGGCCAGTCGCAGACGGTCTCTAATTTCTTGTACTTGTCTTTCAACTTCCATCATGAGGTCGGTTCCGAAGAGACGGCTGTCCCCGGTTTGAGACCAATTCAGTGGGGTGCGGCACTTACGGCCATACAAAGCCTCATATGGTGACATTTTTAAACTGGCCTGGAAACTATTGTTGTAGGAGAACTCAGCATACGGCAAACAGTCTTCCCACTTAGGCCCTTGGGCCAAGGCATAGGCTTGTAGCATATCTTCAAGTATTTGGTTTACCCGTTCAGTCTGCCCATCTGTCTGAGGATGGTAGGCGGTACTATATTTCTGTGTTGTTCCCAAGGCTTGATGTAGATGGGACCAGAAAGCGGAGGTAAATAGGGACCCCTAGTCATAAGTGATCGTTCGAGAAACGCCATATAAACTAACTATTCGGGACACATATAATTGTGCGAGTTGATCAACACGATATGTGGTTCTGATGGGAATGAAATGTGCTACCTTGGTTAACATATGCACTATGACCCATACTGCGTCATTGCCTCGCTGAGTTTTGGGTAGCCCGGTGATAAAATCCATGCAGGTGTCATCCCACTTCCATTGTGGAACGGGTAATGGTCGGAGGAGTCCGGCTGGTTTCTGGTGTTCTGCCTTTACTTTATTGCATATGTCACAGCAGGCCACAAATTATGGCATGTCTTTCTTCATCCCATCCCACCAGAATATTAGGCGAAGGTCTTCGTACATTTTAGTACTTCCGGGGTGGATAGAATATGAGGATTCTTGTGCTTCGGATAATATTTTCTTCCTTAAACCTTCTTGACTTGGTACACAAATCCTTCCGCGGAACCTCAGTGTACCCAGATGGTCCTTGGAAAAATCTGTGGTCTGTCCTTCTAGCATGTGCTTGACATATTTTTGCAAGACTGGATCATCTTGCTGGGACTTGCGAATCTCATCCTTGAGGGTAAGAGTAATTTCCATAATATTAGCAAGACCAGCTTCAACAATGACCAGGTTGAGTTGAGCAATCTCTTCTTGGAGTTCAGAAGGCATGTTTGCGAGCATGGCATTTAAACTAATGGGCTTTCTGCTGAGTGCGTCGGGCACCACGTTGGCCTTACCCGGGTGGTAATTAATTACAATGTCATAGTCCTTGACTAACTCAAGCCATCCGCGTTGGCGGAGATTCAAATCTGGCTGAGTGAATATATACTTGTGGCTTTTGTGGTCGGTAAATATTTGGCACCTTTTTCCAATGAGGTAATGCCTCCAGATTTTTAGAGCATGAACCACCGCGGCCAATTCCAGATCATGAGTAGGATAGTTCCCTTCGTGGGGTCGCCGCTGACGAGAGGCATAAGCTACTACCTTGCCATCTTGCATAAGTACGCATCCAAGACCCTGCCTGGAAGCATCACAGTAGACCTCAAAGCTGCGGTAGATATATGGAAGTGTCAACACAAGGGCTGAGGTCAATCTAATTTTCAGCTCATTGAAACTTTTCTCACAATCCTCAGTCCATTAAAATTTCTTATCCTTTTTTAGAAGCTCTGTCATTGGCTTGGCAATTTTAGAGAAACCTTCAATGAACCGCCGATAGTATCCGGCTAATCCAAGGAAACTCCGGATTTGAGACACTGTTGTGGGTGCCAGCCAATCAAGCACGTCTTTTACTTTTCTTGGATCCATGGCTATACCTTCCGCGGATAGTATGTGCCCAAGGAATCCAACTTGCTTGAGCCAAAACTCACACTTACTGAACTTGGCGTACAATTGGTGGTCACGGAGTCTTTGTAAGACCGCTCGGAGGTGTCCTTTGTGTTCTTCTTCACTTGTTGAGTATATGAGAATATCATCGATAAAGACCACCACAAATTTATCGAGGAAATCCATGAATACTTTATTCATCATGTGCATGAAGAAAGCAGGGGCATTGGTGAGGCCGAAGGACATAATAGTACATTCATAAAGACCGTATCGAGTAGTGAATGCGGTCTTAGGAATATCCTCCTTTTTAATCTTGAGTTGGTGGTATTCCATCCTCAAATCAATTTTGGATAATACTTTAGCCCCACTTAGTTGATCAAATAAGTCATCAATCCTGGGTAGTGGATATTTGTTTTTGATGGTGACATCATTCAGCTGACGGTAATCTACACACATACGGAGACTTCCATCTTTCTTATCCACGAATATAGCAGGTGATCCCCATGGTGAGGAACTGGGACGGATATAACCTTTTTGGAGCATCTCATCAAGCTGTTTCTTTAGCTCCACTAATTCTGATGACGGCATTCGATAATACTTTTTGTATAACGGTGCGGTTCCGGGCACAAGATCGATTGCAAACTCAAGCTCGTGGTCTGGTGGCATGCCTGGCAGCTCTTCTGGGAATACATCAGGAAATTCACTGACTACCGGAATTAATTCCAACTCAGCCACAGCGGCAAAAACCATTTCTTTCTGTGGTATGCTCCTGCTGGCATGGAATTTTGTAGCTTGTCCTTCTGGACTGGTCAAGGTGACTTCTCGGGTTGCACAGTTATTACAGACTTGGTACTGTGTCAACCAATTCATTCCCAAAATGATGTCCAGCTTAGCAGACTCAATGACTATCAAGGAAGCAGGAAATTGGACTCCCTTGATATTTATTTCCAGATCACGACAAACCAGATTGCTTCTGAGCAAGGATCCCGGGAATTGTACCAGCATATTCTTGCTCAAAATCGAACAAGGAAAATTGTTTTGGGCAGCAAAACTCCACGAAATAAAAGAGTGGGAAGCCCCAGAGTCAAATAAAATTATGGCAGGTATGCTATTAACTGAAAACATACCAATGACAACTTCGGGGTTCTCTTGGGAGAGGGCATGGACGTGGCCGGTGATGTTTTCGTGGACAGGATATGCCCCAATATAATTGACTTGTGGCATGAATGGGGGATTATTCTTGCCGCCCTTGGGACACTGTCTGGCATAATGTCCGGTTTGCCCACAACTGAAACAGGAATTGTTGCGCTGGCATTCTTCTCGTACCGGGTTGGTTACGACATTCTTGACTTGCGTAGGGGCCTTGTTGATATTCTGCTACCAATTGGGCTTGTACTCTACTTGTGGTTGCTGCCAGGTACGAGCCTTTTGCATAGGCTGAACCTCCTTCCTTGGCTCAAACTTGCGCTTGTGGTCATTATTTGAAGGCTTGTTGTCATGTATCATTTTGTGCTCCCTCTCAGCAATGAGGGCCTTGTTTACCAGAGTTTGGAAAGAGGTGAAATCAAACATACTAAGGGTGCATCGGAGATGTTGATTCAGCCCTCCAAGAAAACGGTCAATCTTTCTTTCTTCAGTGGCCACATCATAAAGAGAATAATGGGCCAAATGATTGAACTTATTCAAGTATTCACTCATAGACCGACTCTCTTGGAGGAGCGCGAGGAATTCACGCTGCTTGACCTTCATAACTCCAGCATGAATATGATATTTACGGAACCGATCCTTGAATTTTACCCATGTAATTTCTTCATGGGCAAGCCACATAGCTTTTTCATTTTCCCACCATATTGCAGCAGCGCCTTCCAGATAATGCATTGCAAATTGGACTTTGTCATTTGTATCAGTACGGGCAATCTCAAGTTTCTTCTCAATAGTTCGCAACCAATCATCTGCATCCAATGGATCAATAACCTGACTGAAAATGGGAGGGTTGGTTCTCTGAAAGTCTGACAGTTTGGAGGGATGACCGTTCTGATTTCCATTCTGTCCAACCATAGCTTGCACACTTTTCAACACTTCAAGCAGATCATGATTTCGCCTTTCTTCAAACATATGGAGAATTTTCTCGGTGGAGGGTGGATTTGGCAGTGGAGGCGGGGGTGGAACGTACGGCTCAGGGGAGGGTCTTGCCTGTCGTGCGGAACGACGAGCAGGGGAAGCCTCACGAGCGTCACTACTGCTGCCTCCCCGAGTCATCCTATTGTTTTTCCCAAGACATCACGATCAAGATGAGCAACATCCAAGAAGAAAACACAGCGGGGAAAAGCCAGCGACAAAAACCCGAAAGAAAGCGAAAGTCCGAAGGAAACCCATCAAAAAGGAGAAAGTCCAACATAATTATACATAGACCCGTACATAAATGACATAACAAGTTCAACTACTCTCATACATCAAATGGAACATCATGACTCATACGACTACATCCATATATCATCCTGATAACTGCAAATACTCGAGCGCTCTAACGCTCTGCTGGTGTTGCGGTGTCCTCTCCTGAATCAGACTTGGATCCTGAACTAACTGTGTTAACCGCGACCTCCGGGTTAAATGTAACACGACATCGCTGCCTTGAGGACTCTCCCTCAGGAGCAGGTGCAGGGTGAGGCTGAAGCATCGGGGCTACAGGGGTGGTGAGAAGGGAAACCCACTCAGCAGGAGCACTAAGAGGGTTCACAGTCAAGGGGCCCGAGCTACTCGGGGAGCAACTAGTGAAACTGGTGAGCTAGAACTGGATGGAAGATAAGGAGTGAATCCCGTAGACGATGGAGTAGTGACAGCTCTAGTAGCGGCTATAGCAACACGGGCACGAGTTAGCTCTCGATCCAGCTCGTGGATCAGCAGGTAGCTAGCAGTAATGTAATGAGAAAGGTGGCTAGCAGTACTATCGGACTCCGGACCAATGGTAGGGAAACGAACAAGACCATTGTCGTGCAGGGAGGGATAGTAGTAAAACCTGGATGGTTCTGCATTCGGACCTCGTTATAGCATAGCTCGACGAGGACCTCAAATGCAGTGAACTGGACATCCTGACAAGCGGTAGAAGCGTAACCGCTCCTGGAAGTGCGAGTGTAAGAGGTGGAATATAAACTGGTATGCAGAGTAACCACGGCGTGATACTCATACACTGAATCTGACAGACACTCCCGGTACACCTGATAGACTGGGTCATCCCCGTGAGGATACAGTCGACACCACACGTTGCGAAGGAGATGTGGCGACGTGTGCGGCATCAGCTGCAACTGGCACGGATACAGCACCGGAGCCATATACACTCACAGCCATTAGTAGGTTAGAAATAAAATAACCAAGTACATGCAAAGCAACAACCAGCTAAAAAAATACTTTCGTCACTCAACTTTTACGCTAACTAACGTCCAGTAACGCGGCGGGAGTCTACAGTCAGCGCGGCACTGATACCAAGTGTTGTGGCACCCCGGCTCAGAGCAACCGGTTTACCTTGCATTGCCAGCCCAGAAACCATGTCTTCTAGCAACACACAACATCTTGGTACAGAATACAACCGCTTTATTGATTCTCGCGGAACATAGTTCATATTACAACAAGTTAGGAGGCCAAGCGGCACACACGGTGCGGCTGAACAATATGTACATTATTTAATGAACATAAGGAGGGCCTCGATCATGACAACTACGCGGCAGCGGAACGACGATGAAGCAGGACTCCATAGCACAGGGACACCGATGTGGACACAATCTAGACTCGAACAACACTCCGTTCCAACGAACCTTTCCTGAAATCTGGCATGACACGCCAGGTCAGTACATTGAATGTACTTGCAAGCTCACAACAAGCATAAACATAATGACAAACAATATCATGATATTAACCAATTTAATCATCAATGCAATATCATGCTATGAATGTAGTGAATCAGAATCTCTTGCCTCAAGTCACACGGACTTGCTTACCAACGGGTTACCACGTAACCAAACGGTGATCATTCTTGGATCACAAACGGACCAACAACCTGGTCATCAACACCAACATGGTTCTTTAACCATCATATTTTCAACGGTGCCATGTTATTTTAGTGTGCAAGGTTTATTCAAAATGTTGACCCATGGTGTGACCTACTTTCGAGCGTGTCCGTAACCGTGGACTCAGCTATCGATAGACTGAATACACTCTGCACAGATAGCGCACTGTGCCCACACCAAGGAACCCATGGCCTCGCACTCCCATTCGGGTGGACCAACGGCATTCCAACAAAACCCCTCCATTGCCACGACACTCTCCCGGCCACTCCGACTAACTCCCCACTGGGCTAAGTCATGGGTGGCCCCATGTCTACCCCAGACACCAACGGCCACCGTCGTGGCAAAACTGTCCCAAACGGGGACAAGGTACCATAATAACTAATCAACGAGCACACAAGGTTATGTCTGCTTATCGGGCCAGGGTACCGCACGCCCATAACCTTCCCTCGTTGAAGGTACCAACTAGAGGCATGACAACGGACCGAATAAAGGCCTCCCCATAAAGGCAAATGTGGTTCGATTCAGTGGCACCATGACCCGATCAACAATATGTTCAAGTTGATTTATTATCAGGTTCAACTTAAAATAAAAATGAAAGGTGTCATGACATGCCATGCAAACGCACTCATATAACATGTTTCACGAATCATCAGAATCTTACCGGGTCAACTTATATCAAGCACTAAACAGTTCAAAACCTCAATGCACTTTTCTGTCATGTTTATGCAGCAAGTAATTATGACAATAACTTAGCATAATCATTTTCTTACTCAAGAAAATATTATTCAAACTAGTCCATCTTCAACAGCCAAATATTTCTCCAAAGACTATCATCACTTATAATAACTTAACTCTAGCTTAGTTAACTCCTAACTTTGTATCAAACAACATATCCACATGAATAAGCTTGCAACAGAATCAACATAATTATTTAACTAGGTGGTTTAAATGCATGAACTAATTAATCATTAAAGTTGAAAATAAATCACAAATATTGAAATGGCACCATGAAAATGTTGTTGTGGCTTAGCTTAGGGCAGATGAGGGTCACACTCTCCCTGGTGATCCTCAAGACAAGCTCCACCTTCTAAAAAACAATTATAAACACAAAAAGAAAACATCAAGAAACCTTCTGAAAATTACCAGAAAATCTAGGTAGTAGGGAAAAATCCCATCTTTGGTGTGCTGCTAGAGATTTTCATACAGAAACCAATGCAAAAAGAATCAAGTCATTTGGACTTATGGTTAAAAAGTTGTGGCTGTTTGAAGTGTTTTGTAAATTTTGAATTTAAATAAACAGAACTGGGGGGTGACGTCGGAGGCGTAAACCCGTGGGGCGCCTCCACTCGTACCGCTTCGGGCGCGTACAGAGTGGCTGACTAGCGGGTCCCGCTACTCAGGTGAGGGGGAGGGGGAGAAAGAAACAGAGGGCAGCGGGGCTTCGCCGGAGCACACGCCAGCGAGGAGAGCTCCTTGGCCAAAACTAGAGGGAGGGAGCGAAAGAGGGGACGGAGGCGCACCTGCCCGTACCTGCAGTTTAGCTAGGGGTGGTCAGACGGCGTCGGAAATGGACTCTCCAGCAGCGACAGAAGACAGCGGTCGCCGGGGCAACTGGAGGCGGCACCAGGGGCTCCAATCGAGCGGAACGGCCCCACCAAGGCATGGCGGAGGCCCTGGAAGGGTCACCTGAGCTTGGGATGGGCTGGAGGGTGCGGACGGACAGAGGGGATCGCTGGTGAGCTCGAGCTCGGGGACGGCAGCCCGAGGCCTGCCCGGCCGGGCCACGGCTTTCTACAGGTTTGTGGAGTGTGAGGGAGGAGTGGATGAGGCTCGAGGAGGCTGGGGAGGGCTCTATTTATAGCCGAGCGACGGGAGGTGCTCGAGCTCCACCGGAGGACACCTGAATGCTGCGCCCAGCGACGAGCGGTGTCTGAGAGAGAAGGGGAAGGCGACGCAGCTCATACGGGAAATGTGTACGCGCAGAGACAAACACAGGAGCGAGGAGAAGGCAACGAACACAGTGCACGGCGCACTGTTGGGTTGGCCGGACCGCGCCCGTGCTCGCTGCGGCGAGCTCCGGCGTCGGCGAGTTCCAGGGTGGAGTAAATGGCGTCGGGATAGAGATGGTGGCACCATTTGGCAAGGTTTCGCAGGCGGGGAAGCGATCACGCGAGCAACAGAGGCTCGGGCACGACGCAGAGCGCGCCGTCTGCATGCCAGCACGCTTGGTCGAACGCGGTCACCGCGTGCACTCTGACCTCAGGCTGACCTAAGCCTAAACTTGATGTCTGGCGTGTTGTTCGTGGTAGATATAGTTGTTACCCTACTTTGGTTTGCTCTCAGGCGCAGTGAACAAGATTTCTACTTCACTGCAAGTTACTTGACAGTAACTTTGAGAGGGGTTGTGGTAAAACAGTTGGGAGTTGGGAGCTGTGCTTTGGGGTGTAGCAGTAAGTTAGGAGGGTAGTGATGCACAAGAAAATGCAGCACCAATGGAGCAAGTAAAATGGTAGTTGCTGTAGAAACCACCATTTCTGGCCAGAACTGAAAATATTTTCTGTAGCAAAAATATTCCAAAAAGTGGTGTGATATTTTTGCTCAGGGAGGTGCCCTAGGGTTCAAAGGATTTTTGAGAATTTTCTCAGATTTTTGTGGGTAAGAAAAATAGGGGTGTCTTTGGAGCACAAGGTTCTGTTTGGGGTTTTTGAGAGGAAAATGAATATTTTTCATTAAAGAAAAATATCCATGGCATTATTTTGTGGTAGAACAGAGAGGAAATGATGGTTTGGAGGAGGAGTGAGCCACTTGGGTGAAAGCCAAGGTGATGCCCAAGTGTTTTAAGTCCAACTGAAATGACTCAAATTCAAAATTCAAATCAAAACCCAACTGAAAACCAGAAGAGAGAAGAGGGAAAAAACCAGGCTGTCACACGGACGGCAACCAGCCCTTTGCCATAGCCTATTCAGCCGGACCTGTTGCTGCCTGCTGATGGACGATAAAGGCCTTTGCCGTCCGCCAGGCATGCCTTTGACTTCAGCCATGGCGGACGGCAAAGTGCCTGATTCCTGTAGTGATCTGCACCAGATCTATCGGGATCGGTGCTGTCAGCTGCATCATCCTTGTGTCTGGCGCCTGTACAATTTTGGTGCTGCATAAAATCATGGCTCGGAACAACAATTTTTTCACTGTTTTCATTAGTAGCATCAGAATGGCTATTAAGCAAATGATCATCAGCATATGTTTCACCCCCATGATCAGTTGGATTTAGGAGTTCCGGAGACAGTAGAAGAATTTCTACTCGAAGACGAGCCCCTGCGCTTGGATGCAAAGCAGCGAAGGGAAACACGGTCTCATCAAAAACCACATCTCTGGAAATATAGACTCGCCCGGTGGAAATGTCTAGACACTTAAAACCTTTATGGATGCTACTGTACCCCAAGAAGCGCACTGCTTAGAACGAAACTGGAGCTTGCTTGTATTGTATGGGCGTAGGTTCAGCGAGCAGGCGCACCCAAAGATGCAGAGAGCGGAATAATTAGGTTTTTTATGAGATAGTTTTTGAATGGGTGTTTCAAATTTGATGACTTTGCTTGGAAGCCTGTTAATGAGATAGGTGGCTCAAATGAAAGCATCATCCCAGAACTTCAGAGGCATGGATGCTTGAGCTAGGAGAGAGAGTCCAACTTCGATAATGTGTCGATGTTTTCGCTCAGCTGACCCGTTTTGCTGATGAGCATGGGGACAGGAGACATGGTGTGATATACCAATTCGAGTGAAAAAGGAATTTAACTTGACATATTCCCCCCCCCCCCCTAGTCCGTCTGGAGAGCAAGAATTTTGCGATCAAATTGTCTCTCAACAAGTTTTTGGAAGTCATGAAATTTTTGAAAAACTTCTGACTTATGTTCGATTAAGTAGATCCATGTGAACTTACTGAAATCATCTATGAAGCTCACATAGTATTTTTTTTTCCACCAACAGATTCAATAGCAGGTCCCCATACATCAGAGAAAATAAGTTCCAAGGAAACTTTGATTCACTTATTGATTTTGGATAAGGCAGCTGGTGGCTTTTGCCTTTTTGACAAGAATCATAAATAAAATCGCTGTTGAACAACTTGACACACAGGAGATTATTCTGACTAATTATTTTGCTAATAATGGTAGATGAAGGATGTCCTAGGCGCCCATGCCACCTATCCGAGGAGGGTGTGACACTGAGCGCTTGCTTCTTGGCGCCTTGTCCCGTGTGTTTAACAGGGTATAGACCTCTTCTACCCCTGCCTTGGAGAAGGACTCTCCTCATTTCCCGATCCTTTACAAAAAAGAATAAGGATGAATTTCAACAAAGAAATTGTTGTCAATAGCAAGACGACTGGCAGAGATTAGACCTTCGTTTGCTTCGGGTACGTGAAGGATATTAGTTAGATGCAAATCATGATCTTGGGTATGAATGGCTGAATGACCAATATGTTTAATAACCATACCTGAAGTACTCGCGGTGTGAATCTACTCATTGCTGGTGTAGCGGTCACGCACGGTCAGCTTCTCCAGGTCTCCTGTGATGTGGTCGGTGGCACCACTATCCAAGTACCAGTTGGTGTCCACCCCATACTGTGGTGCAGTGAGGTTGGCTGACTTCTCCTCCACACCTTGGTAGGATTCGTCATAGCGTTTCCAGCACTTCCAGGCTGGGTGACCCATCTTGCCACAGATCTGGCACTGGACCCTGGGAGCGGAGGCATGATTGTTGTTGTATTTGCCTCCGCTGTTGCCATTGCTGCTGTTGTGTGCGCCACCACCGCGACCTCCTGGCATGGGGTAGCCGCGCCCACCACGGTCACCACCATTGCCACCGTGTCTGCGACCGCGATCACCACCGCTGCCACCAGGTTTGTGGCCTCGGGTAGTAGTGTTGGCAGAGGACTGCAACCCTCCGCCTCGGAGACTCAGCCTCGTTTCGAAGCTGAGAAGCTGTGAGAATAGTTCGACCACGGTGACCGGCTCCACCCGGGAACACATGGCAGACACCACCAGATCAAAATCTTCTTCGAGCCCGGCCAGGATGTGGGCAACGATGTCGTCCTCATCCACCCTCTTCCCTGCGGCTATCAGCTCATCGCAGATGGACTTGATCTCCCCGACGTAGTCGGTGATGGAGGAGTTGCCCTTCTGCAGGTTTGCGAGGGCGATCCGGACATTGGTGGTTTGGGAATGGGTGCGGGATGCAAGCATCCCTTCGGCCGTGTTCCAGAGCTCTGCGGAGGTATGGCAAGAAGCGACCTATATGGCTATCTCACGAGGAAGAGTCGTCAGGAGATAGGAGAAGACTTGTTGGTCTTGTGCATACCAGGTTTGGAACTCAGGGTTCGGCGCCTTCGCCGTGGTCTTGCCATCAGATGAAGTCACGTCGATCTGCATGGGTGGTACTGGTTGCTCGACTCGAGGTACTTGGCCATCTGCGCTCCCCGGATCACAGAGAGCACGGTCGCTCGCCACAGCGCTTGATTGCCCTTCGTGAGCTTCTCGATGGCGGCGTGAACGAATGGCGAGGATGGGAAGGAACTTGAAGACACTGCCATTGATGAGCTCGAGGATGACTCTGGTTACCATGAAAGAATTTGGAGAGGCGTGGAAGCGTATGCTTTTCGTAGGGACGTGTGCATGTTTATATAGCTCAAGAAGTTACAAGATCGGCAAGTTGTTTGTAGTCTTGATCCATACAACAAGCTATACATGAGATGCGATCATATCTACTCTAACAACCTGCCTTGTTTTACACAATATGCACGCATACGCTATCGTGACACACATGTCACGTTACACAAATACAAAAATACAAGTCTATCATTTAACACTGAGAAAGGGCTTATAGGTGATCACTAAATAGTGGCGGTCAGGGCACCCGCCACAGCTACTTTGGTCTGGCTAGGCTTCTGTGGGCCGGTAAAAAAAATTAAGAGATCGATCGTTGGCTTGGAGAGATCGCTCGTTCCCTGCGATCCGGTGAAAAAAAAGGAGATCGATAGGGGCAGCGATTCGCTCAATATAAAAAAACTTAATCGGGGAAGAGACGGATTAAGGAAAACTAACTTTTCTAATAGGAAAGAGAGGAGAGAAGAGAAAATATATCCTTTTAAATCTCAACCGTCAATCTTTATAGTTAACATAAAATGAACGGATATAAAAGAGTAACGGATGGAGAACTATGAAAACCTCCATCTTTTAATATTAGGTATAGATATAGATATAGGTAAAGATTGCTGTGATGACGTACCTTGCCGGTTAGCAACCACACCATGGTGGCCTCAGATCTTCTCGTGCCTCCCGTACAATGGCGGCCGCTCGTACCTACGCCCAGCGTGCTAGGGTTTCTTGTGCTTCCCGTTGGTGCCGTGCGCCGTTGGTCTACCTCGTCTTCTGTGGTCTTAGGGCCATGGAGGTGCGATGGATCCTAGCCCTTGCCGGCGGGAGGGCTTCATTTTCCAATGATTTTTTGAGTTTTGATAGGGTTTGTGTTCTGTTCAGAGATGCGAGGCGGTGGCTGTTCTCTGTAGATGGAATAAGGTTTTCCCTCCTAGCCCCCGTTTCGGTATTTTTTGTAGTATCGTCGGACGATGTGTGGAGGTTTTCTTCCGGCGAATCTCATGAATTTTTGTATTTCTGGTGTCTTTGTACAACCTTGACAGTTGATGGATAAATCGGAAATTTTCCTTGAATTTTTTTTATGGTGAATAACATAAAAATACGGATTTGCTTTCATGAGACGCACGAAAACGAAAAAAAAGTCATTTTCTTTTTTTTTTCTCCGTTCTGCGCGAGGCAGGATCTACTTCCGCGAGAGGCACAATCGTGCCTCTCGAAAACAGAAAAAAATGCATTTTTCTTCCCCTTCCGCGAGAGGCACTGTTGTGCCTCTTGGTAATGAAAAAGAACACGTTTTTTTAGCTTTACATGCAAAGATATTTGGGGCGGCCCCTACCTCAGATTAAATATACCACCCATTATTTTTGAAGGGTCGTAAAAAAGAAGGGAGTGTCAAGACGACTTAATATGAAGCATGGGTGGGCTAGCTTGTCACTAAAACTCAGTTTTTTTAGAAAAGGAGGAAGACCCCCGGCCTCTACATCTGAATGATGCATGCAAACACTTTATTAATTATTCACAAAAGTCCTTACAAAAAAATACAATAGTAAGTCTGAAGCCACCATCTAGGCAACATCTGTCGCTACTCCTATCCAGTTGATGAAGGGATGCTGATAGTCCGGGCCTAATACCATAGACCTCGCAGCCAAGCCTAACATCTAAAACCTGAGACCCCAACCTAGCCACTTGCCGAGACTGGGGCACACACTGGTCCGGCATGCTGTCAGAGGCCGCCGCCGCCAACTGCCACTGCTCCATCTGTCTTCAGAACTGTACTGATGCATCAACCTTGCTCAGTCTAGCTATCGTCGACGCCACCACGACGCCCAACGGCACCTCCTCTCTGCACGCAAACAACTGAGCACGTCGCGGTCGCCACTGATACACACCTCAGCATCATGCTGCCAAGTACAACCAGCCAACACAGCTTGAAGTCTTTGAAAGATCTGTCGTGCGTAGCACCTGCCGACCAGGCATGACAAAGCGTAGCACCTGTCGGTCAGGCATGACTTGACATCTCCACCGAAGCTCCGTGCAAGATGAAGCCGCTCCACCTCCTGCCTTTGACTTCTAGCGCTGCTCCACAAACGATGCTCCCAAGAGAGGTACGACACCGCAGTGCCGCCATCATCCGATCTGGAACACCAAATCCTAGGGTTTCCCCCGAAGCAGCACGAGTGGGTCGACAGTAGTTACACGAATATGCCTCCATCAAGGTAACGGAGCTCAGATTTACCTACCCCAAATTAGAACATCCATGTCATGTTGCAAATCCATGGAGCGGAGAAGTAAAGTTAAACAAATCAGATCTTGGACATTTGGCACCATTAGTTACATTGAGTGCCAATTTCTCGCATGGCCTAACTGATGTGGAACCAATACGATTTCCCCGTCGATGATCAAAACAATCAAATATATATTTGTGTATTTATTATTATACGATTATTACGCCTGATGTTTGTACTCTACTAACCCATAAATGGATAAGTTGTACTCGCTCCGTCCTATAATATATGAGTGTTTTTACCCTAGTGCACGTTCCCGAAGGGATTGAATTTCTGCGTGTGATCAGAGAATTATTGGAAGACCAGCGCCCATTTTATGCTAGCTGAACATTCTTCTTGGAGGTCCCATTTTGGTTGGCAGAGTTGGTAGCATGGCGTTTGTTCAATTGTGAGAAAAGGAGAGGTTCTTTAGAGAAGGCACCTAAGGCCCTTCCCAGTGCTCCACCGTGGGCAGGTGCTAAGCATGCCATGTAAGCGAAAAAATGACATGGCACAACATTTAAGGTGGAGAGAGAACACTTTGGTGATCCCAAGAAGAACCAATGCCAAACGCGAGAACCTAGGAAAACCACTTAAATGAAGCAATTTGACCAATGCATGAAAGACTTTAGGTGCCAAGTCATTAAATAAAGTGTGCTTAGCAACAACAAGTTAAGCACCTATGCATTGAGAGGTTGAGTTGCAAAGGTATTTAATGCACTTAGCACCTTCTCTAAGCACCTTTGCATTGGAAGAGGTCTAAGCAAGATACAGAGAAGTTGCTAGGTACTCCCTCCTTTCCGGTTTATAGGGCTTATCTTAAAATTTTAGTTTTTCATTTTATAAGGCTCAATTTGGTTGTTACCCATCACATGTTCAAATTCCAAGGTGCATTAAATTATTGGATGCAAGTATTAAGAGAAAATTGACCAATGCATGTACTTTATGCATGCATGTATTACAATTAATACATTGGTAAACATAATTTTTGAGGAAAACAAGAACATTACTTGGGTGTTTTTGCAAACTACAAAAAGTATTCCACCACTCACCATCTACCTTGGTTGGTGAGATTTTTGAATTGAGCCCTATAAACCGAAAGGAGGGAGTAGGAGAGAAGACTTGTGAAATTTGTTCACTAGGGTCCAAAGGGGCAGCTCGAGAAAGAAAAGGTGGCCAATATTTTACACTGACTCTAGAGGTCGATCACCTCACCATGAGAGGGAATGTTATAGCGTCCTCCCGATCCACGCCATGAATTAAGAAAACAGAACCTACTTTTCCAAGATACGACACCTTCTTAGAAGTGCGCGTCCCAGGCAGAAGAGCTGCCTTTGGCCCATGCTCCAGTTTGACCCACTTTTCACAACTACTAGTAGAACACCCGTGCGTTGCTACAGACTACAATGCGTATAAATGATCAAACAAATAACTAAGGTTGTCTCCAAGGTCGAAGCTTATTTAGTCCTCGTATGTTCGAGCGTGTTCGAACATCAAATGGGTGCCTAGCAGGCTCCTCAGAATTCAATCATCTGATGCGTGGTTTAATTTGTCATGCTCTCCGCCTTCCTAATTTAGGTCTAATCTTGCATCCCCCACCTCTCTCTACACCCTCCCCATGGCTTCCCATATTGTACATGTTGCTCATCTAGGCTTTAGCCCCATTAGTGATAAAATTCAGGTGGGGATATACCTGGCCATGGGAAGCCCGGCCCGGCCCGACACTAGTAGAAAAAGGGGTATTTGTCCCGGTTCATAAGAGCCTTTAGTCCTGGTTCTGAAACCGGGACTAAAGGGTCGTTACTAAAGCCTCCCCCTTTAGTCCCGGTTCTTACACGAACTGGGACTAAAGGTCGTCCATGTGGCCGCTGCTTGGAGGTCCACCTTTAGTCCCGGTTGGTAACACCAACCTACTAAAGAAAATTTTATGATTTTTTTTAAATTTCCTTTTTTGATTTTTTTTTTATTTTCAAATTTTTGAATTATTTTAACCTCTAATCTCTAATCACCCTCATCACTGCTCAATTTAACCTCTAATCTCTAATCACCCCTCATCATTCCAAATCATCTAACTTCCCGAACGGTCACCCATCTCACTACTCCAGCCTGAGCACGCTTAACTTCCGGGTTCTATTCTCCCTCGTTTCCAAGTCTGCACTTGTTGTTTTCCTGACAATAGTAAGATGTCAATCCTATTAACCCTCAGGTATTTAGCTTGAGCATGAAGTCACACATTTCACTGTTTGAGTTTGAAATTATTGTTCTAAAAAACAATAATTATTTAGTAACATTAATATTTCTTGAATAAGTAGTTTGACCACAGTTTGACCATAATTTGACCATAGTTTGACCAGATTTGACCAAAATTCAAAAACACTGAAATAATTATTTAGTAACACTAATATTTCTTGAATAAGTAGTTTGACCATTGTTTGACCACAGTTTGACCAGATTTGACCAAAATTCAAAAAAACTGAAATAATTATTTAGTAACACTAATATTCTTGAATAATTATTTAGTAACACTAATATTCTTGAATAAGTAGTTTGACCATAGTTTGACCAGATTTAACAAAAATTAAAAAAAATTAAAAAAACTGAAATTTGAGCATAACTTTTTTTCCTTTTAGTAACACTAATGGGACCTTTGCCGCATGAACCGGGACTGACGTAGAATTGTCACGGCAGATGTCCTCTTGCAAGGACTTAGTCGCGAGGCCAACGCATCTATGTGGTAGCTTGAGAGGGGTTGGGCGGAATCGAGGGATGCTAGGCGGATCATCACACAAGACGAGGATTTAGACAGCTTCGGGCCCCGGGAAACATCATCCGGAATAGCCCTACATGCTGTTTGAGGCTAGGTCTCATTATGCTCATCGAGAGTCGCCGCATAAGCCGGCTCCCCCTTTGTGTCTAGCCCTAGATATTGTTTCTCGTTACTTGTCCCTCTTTGGGGTGCCCTGCCCCTATATAAGTTAGAGGGGTGGGTTACATGTGGAGTCCAAATAGGATTAGGACTAGCCTATCTTCTACTACAAGCCGGGTACAAGTCCGGGTCTTGATTCCTTGTAAGGGAGATATTCCTCACGCCTTTCCTCTTAAGTCGGCCTACCATAACGTAAGCCGGCCTTCTAGGCCTTGAGCCTCCTGGGCCCCCGGGTCTTGTCGCTCCTCTGATCCGCTTGCCAGGTCACCCATAAGCCGCCAGGATCGGGCGGGTCACTTAGTATGTCGTCCAGTCAGGGCGGATCATTAGTGAGTCGCCAAGTCCGGCTGTGTTATACTTCCGGCCGGGTTACACCGCGGGGTATATCCCCGACATTAGCCCCCGAGTTTAGCTTGGATTTATCCATGGTAAACTTATGCTGCAAAATAAACACAAGAACAAATTTGATAGGTTGTGCTCCGGGTTAATAATTCTTGTAAACCGGCACCTGAACATCCTTAAATCCTTGTCATTTCCTTCTTCTAGAAAATCCGGGTCAATAGACCAGCTTCACAATCAATTTGCATGTAGAAGAAATATTGTAAACAAATAATCCATTTGAGTCGGCTTCCAAAGCGCCGGCTTGAAAAATATAGATCTTGAAATACTCATCTGATTTTCAACCGGCTTAAAGATGTAGATCTTGCCGAGTTATAATTTCCAAAATCACCGGGTTATAAAAGACTGATGATGTCGAGCCATAATTGTTGTTGACACCGGGTCATGTAATTGATCTTCCTAATTTACTCAAACCTGAGAATTTGAAGATGTTCCTTCTTTATATGCATAATACATGTAGCCCCCAAGTCTTAAGAGGAGAACATAGTGATAACTTAAGACTTGCTTCAATATAAGTGTTGCAACCTTGAAGAAATCCGGGTTATTCATCTCAATCATTAGTCATAAACTGAATATTCCACATATGTAGCCCCCAAGTGCCGGGTTGTTATGCTTGCAGAAACATGGGACTTGTAATTGCCTTATGCTCATAAAAACTTCAACCAGTGTAGCCCCCAAGGGCCGGGTCATTATGCAATAATGAGCAGGGACTTTGTAAATAATTCATTAATAATAACATCATATGATGTAATCTCCACCATGGGGCTTGAACCCACGTCCATAAGGTTAAGAGCTTTGTACTCTACCAACTGAGTAGTGGATCTTTCAATGTAATGGACTGAGGCTTGTGTACCTTGAATTTTTTGAGAGGAGCAATTGGTAGCCCCCAAGGGCCGGCTCATTTAAAATGTGATGAGTCTGGTCTTCAATAAGTTGAGCAAAAATTGACTTTACATTAGCCCCCAAGTGCCATGGTGCATGCTGGCAGTGACATGGGACTTGTATATTCGATGTAATCTCAATTTGAATAATGTAGCCCTCAAGTGCCGAGTCGTAAGCCTGCAGCAACTGGGACTATTCCTTTCATTATAGAATAAATCATATCCATTGATAAAATAATAGCCATTGCGCTGAAGCGACTTTGAAAACCTCAATCATAACACTGGTTATTGATAATCACAATAGAAATCCATCCATGTTGGTTATTTAAGATTTGAACAATATAATTCGGTATGAAAACCTCAATCATTCAATATCATCATGAAAATCTAGCCAGTTTTGGCTATTAAAGATTTGAATACATCATCGGTTGACAAGTAAATCCGGAGTTTAAATACCTGGCGGCTCTTGGCCGATGCGCATTCATTGTAACCCGGTGGCGTATAGCCTTTGAGAAAATCAAGAATTAATAACCCTTTTGAGACATCAATTTCAATCTTTGATGATAGGCTTGAACTTGATCATTTGTGTAAGCCATAGCTCTGTAGATCCTGCACAGAGTTTAAACAACATATGCCCTGGCGACTTAATGTCAAGAAGCCAGGGCGGGTAACCACCCAAATATAGTCTTATCCTGCACACAAGTAGATCACAAGATCCCTATGATCCTTTGAATGATACCGCCGGTTTATGTGACCCGGACAGTGAAGTTGATAACTCAATTCTGTAAGAGCCGGCACATATGATATTTGTGACAACTCAAATACTTGTGATTGTATAAAAAAATAAAAAAAAATTAGGCTTCTGATTCGAATACGATCAGTAAACCGTTCCAAAGGGGTTAAGCTAAGATTCGAATACGATCATATAGCCCCCAGTGGCGTTGGTGATGCCGATCCAAGTGGGTATCGACAGCTATGTTCTCTTTGGTTCGAATACGACCCATGTTTGAACAGGAAGCCCCTAAGTGACCTTAAGAGTTGTTTAGCGATGCTAATTCGAATACGATCCACGTCGATTCCCAAAGGGGTTGAGCTATGATTCGGATACGATCAAGAAGCCCCCAAGTAGGTTCAGTAGTTTGCTAATCAAAAGGGTATCGACAGCTATGTTCTCTTTGGTTCGAATACGAGCTATGTTTGAACAGGAAGCCCCCAAGTGACCATATAAATTTTTGGCATTGCACCGATCAAGAGGGTACTGATAGCTATGCCCGATGAGCAGGAAGCCCCCAAGTGACCATAATAAAATAAGCCGTAAGGCAGGATACCCATGTTTTGAAACATGCATCATGGCAGCAAGTTCCTTTTGGTAACCATTAATTTGTTCAAGATCTCGAACTTTCTAGAGATTAATTCTTTTGAACCAGAAATTCTTAAACCGGATATTGAGATCCTCAAAGCTTTGTAAGGGACAAATTTACCTTGATCCGGATGTTGAACCGGTTTTGAGAGCTTCAAAGCTTTGCGGGAGAAAGATGTCTCTTGAGCTATATTTTAAACCGGAATCCTCATTTTGAACCGGAAATTTTCCTGACGGCCTTTAAATATTTGCCAATAAAGCAGTAGCCTCCAGGGCCGGGTTATCTTCCCTTCAATGACCCGGAGTTCTTGAATTCATTGAAACCGGCTAATTTTGCCGAGCCATACCATTGTAGCCCCCGAGTCTCAAGATGACTCGAAGTGTTGGCTTGAGATTCTCCATATTTGACCATAGCAGAAGGTGTATATCATTGGCGTTGATAGCGCGATGTGAATCAACAGAAGGTTGAGGTGACTGCGGCGGGTTATAAATGATCCCGTATGAACCGTGTCAGCAACTCGGCCAATGGTTCCTTCCAACTGGCTGTTTGAAGTTTAACCAAACCATAGTGCGGCGACTTGTGCGCCTGCCCATTGAGCCATCCAGTGCAGACGACGGCTAATAATACATGATAATTTGCCTCCAATGTGTTGGAAGAAAACCGGGCTTCCCGAGTAGTGACTTGCTCATACTCAATAAACAACTCATGCAGACAGGTGCGGCCCGATCTGTTGATGTAGACCAGGCCACGAGAGACGGACGGTAAAGACGACTGCAACATCTGAGGTGGCACGGACAGATAAACCGGCCGTGGCGTTGTAAGCCGGTGCGGACGGGCAAGTTGTCCTTCTTGTTGTAAGCTGACGTGGTCGCGGGAGACGGCCACGGCGTTGTGAGCCGGTGCGGGAGTCCGTTGAGTGATGATGACCACCTATGCCAAAAGATGTTGGCGTGCCTCCATCTCCGCGGTATAATATCCCTTTTTGTCATAAATAATTGCCCTGCATAAACAATATTGCAGACCAAGGCAAAGATAAACTTGTTCTTTAACAAAAACAATATATTTAATAAAATACACTTGGATGAATATCACCTGATATTTTTTGCCGGTCAGTGAGACCCGGCAGAGGCAGCAGGCCGACCCGCAAGGTCAGTGAGACCCGGCCAAGGTGACTTGGCGACGAGGTTGCTCAGAGGCGAGGCAAGCGGTTCAAAGTTGAGGCCACGGCGAGCAGACCAAGCCGGCCACAGAGTTGAGGGCAGGGGCACCGCGGCACGGCAGAGTCAGCAGTGACGGCGGCGGTCCGGAACAGCAGCCATCCAGAAGTGAAGCGGCGGCGATTTGAAACAGGAAGATATGGCTCCGGTTTAATGCCACCGGGCCATGGCGGCTTGTAAGGCCGGTCGTAATGGTAGTATCATAGCTAGTATCATGCATGCCAACTAGACTATTTTGCTGAGGTGGCATAGAATTAAATGAAGAAAGAGAGTGTTGAGTATCATATTATGATACCGTATCATATTAAATGCTATGCTACTATGTGTCATGCATGGCAATAAATAAGGTTACCTATGATACTAGTATATGATACTGTGCATTACGGAGGTAGTATCATCCCTTAGTATCATGTGCATGATACTAAGGTATGATACTACCCATTACAAGCAGCCTAACCGCAGAGACAGCAGCAGCGGGTGAGGCTTGAGTTGACTCGATCCGGCGGCGGTTTGAAGAAAACATCCGTTCAGACTGTACTCACCTCTTCCATCACTGAATATTGAAATTGATGGATATATTTTTCCTTGCGTGGCTCCATATAAGGAGACATAAAGACTGTTTTTGGAAATTCTGTACGTACTAGTACATTTTTCCCAAATGATGACGGTGCTTGTAGTACTAATCATTAATGCTTCTTTGGATGGATACCCATGCTAGTGCTGACCTTTGATAGCTCCCTTGTCGCTTTGGACAGCGCTTCAGGTTATGTGATGCATCTCCAGAAAGGAATCTCATTTTTGGCTTGATCCTCCGTCCTGGTGATGGATCTGGGTTCGGATTAACAATATGTAGAAACGGAGTACAGCCATGGCAACAACAAAGTCGCTTGAGGATTCGTAGACAGCCGCAGTAGACGCAGCAAACCGGCTTGGATGTGAAGGCAAACCACTGCGTGGCTGGTGACTTGAGGGTGGAAACGAGGCTGCAGTAGCCTAGAGCACGGCCACGGCAGAGGCGACTTTAGAATAACTCATAGGCGAGGTGGCTCGCGGAGGCCCATGGTGGTTTGGAAACGGCGATGGTGACTCGACGCGGCCCACGGCAGCAAAGCAAGTCGACGGGGCGGCAAGCCGGATCAAGCATGGCTGTATCGTTGCGGCGGCGGCTCAGGCGGATCTTGTTCAGGTCGTAGTTTGACTTTAGTCGTTTGAACAACTAGAGCTCGGCGTTTTACTGCAGCCTGGGCGACTTACGTGTGTCTTATATGTAGTAATACCACAGATGAACTAGCCCGTGCAGCTCTCCCTGTCTTGGACTTGTCGTTGCATAGACGATGGAAATCCTACCAGCGGCAACTTCTTTGCGGCGGCAGCAGAACAAACCGTAACCGATGCAGCGACTCCCTGATGCAGCGACTCCCTGGCGCAGTGGCCGGCCGGCCGGCTTGACGCGTCAGCTGCTACGAGGTGGATGGACGGGGCCCGGCGGCGGCTCACGGACAGGCCTTGGCGGAGGTCGGCAGAGTGAGGCCACGACAAGTCGCGGAGGTCATGGCTCGACCAGGATCGGTGAGGGAAAACCGGTTCGATGGCAGAGACCAAGTCTCTTGTCTAATCCACTTACGAGTCGCGGGATGTTTCCTTTTCTCTTTCCTTTTGTTTTTCCTTTTTGGCATCTAAACCGAATCCAGCTTGGAGCAGTACGCAATCGACCTGGCTTGACTTTTGGTAAAAACAACCTTGAACCGCCGATCGAACGAATCTGAAACACTTGAACCAACTGGATGTCGATGCACCTGATCCAAAATTCCGTCGGTCTTGGCGACTTTTCAATAAAACAGCGGCGGAACAGCTCGCAACCCTAATTCCTTTGAACCTTAAATCTGACAGATCTTCAATCTGGACTGATGAACTCGTCACTGATGCAAATCCTTTCAATCCAGCTTTTCTTCATCTGAAAAATTGCGAGCCCCTTGATCCCTAAGAGAGATCCCTCCAAGAACTCAACACCACCGTGCGCGAGCCCCACGGTGGGCGCCAACTGTTGTGGAATTGCCACGGCAGATGTCCTCTTGCAAGGACTTAGTCGCGAGGCCAACACATATATGTGGTAGCTTGAGAGGGGTTGGGCGGAATCGAGAGACGCTAGGCGGATCATCACACAAGACGATGATTTAGACAGCTTCAGGCCCCGGGAAACATCATCCGGAATAGCCCTACATGTTGTTTGAGGCTAGGTCTCATTATGCTCATCGAGAGTCGCCGCATAAGCCGGCTCCCCCTTTGTGTCTAGCCCTAGATATTGTTTCTTGTTACTTGTCCCTCTTTGGGGTGCCCTGCCCCTCCTTATATAAGTTAGAGGGGCGGGTTACATGTGGAGTCCAAATAGGATTAGGACTAGCCTATCTTCTACTACAAGCCGGGTACAAGTCCGGGTTTTGATTTCTTGTAAGGGAGATATTCCTCACGCCTTTCCTCTTAAGCCGGCCTACCATAACGTAAGCCGGCCTTCTGGGCCTTGAGCCTCCTGGGCCCCCGGGTCTTGTCGCTCCTCTGATCCGCTTGCCAGGTCACCCATAAGCCGCCAGGATCGGGCGGGTCACTTAGTGTGTCGTCCAGTCGGGGCGGGCCATTAGTGAGTCGCCAAGTCCGGCTGGGTTATACTTCTGGCCGGGTTACACCGCGGGTATATCCCCGACAGGGACCAATGCTCACATTAGTCCCGGTTCATGACTAACCCGGCCTGGACCAAAGCCCTGTTTTCTACTAGTGCGACCCGGCCCGAAAAAGCCCGACCCGTCCCGGCCCGACGCTGCCCCCGGGCCGGGCTCGGGCCTAGATTTTGAGCCCGAAGGCCGAGCCGGGCCGGGCCCGGACCCGTCGTTTTCACGTTTTTTTTTAAGGTCGGGCCGGGCCGGCCCGAAGCCCGACGGGCTTTTACATGTTCGGGTCAGGCTCGGGCCCAGAAAACAGGCCCGATGGCCGGGCCTGGCCGGGCCCGGGCCTGGGTTTTTTGCGTCGGGCTTGGCTAGGCCTGGCCCGAAGCCCGGCCCGGCCCGAGGTATGGCCAGGTATAGGTCGGGAAAACTCCCCCCATGAAAATTCGAAAAAAGTCAATGGTCTAGACAGTCCGGGCACCCCGAAAGCCAGACCATGTGAGAGACATATGTGATTGCGCTCCACCATGTTATCTTCAACTGGCGGGCCCAACGCAAAAACCCCACCCCATGATGCATCCCTCCTTTCTCGTGTCGAACCCTCCCCTTCCCTCTCGGTTTCACGTCGTAACAGGACATTTCTCGCTAGAGCCCTCTCCTTTAAGACCGGATGATGTCCACCTCACCTTCGACATGGCACCCTCTCTTCTTCACACCGTACTTCCACACAGACCGCCAAGAAGGAGTCCCCGCGCCAACCGGCCCGCTTTCTGCCCTAATACCCTCCGCCCGTGTTTTGGGCTGATTCGCCACCGCCATCAAAGGGGAGGAGGAGTGCGTCGCCCGTGACACCCCCCAAGCCAAGAAGGTAGATCTGATGTCTGTTAAACTATTTCCACATTGTAATGTACTTATTAACTCTTAAAGAAATCAATGTATTTACCCTTCTATCCTAACAAAAAAAATCACACAGCTCAACCGCTCAACCATCTCTAAAGAAATGCAACTTCTTATTTTCTAAAGGAGAGAAATTATTCTGCTCAAACGTAACTCAATAGACCAACCCCAACCCCATCCAGAGTTTATTTTAAGACGTAATTGAACAGACGTAACACACAACATGGGAGGTGAGCCCAAGGTTTTTTAGTATGATCCCAAGGTTTCATCAGATCATAGAGGAAGCAATTTACTACATACTTTGAAGGATTCTTTCAGAATTCAGAATGGAACTCTTATTTGTTGTTATTTTACCTTTTTAAGTGTTATTTTCTGGAGCAGTTTTCCAGATGGTATCATGCATAAAGTAGGTAGTTTTAGTATTGTAGTTAGATGTTTTCTGTAATAACAAACAATGTATTTCTGATAATAGAAATCAGAAGCCAGGTAGAATGGAATGATCAAATGTGCACTCACTTTTATCTGATGCTTCCTATAAGAAAAGATATTGTGTGATCATGTTGTAGCTATAAGGGCTGACATAGGACGTCATGCCGCGGCGGGGCTCCTCCCTGTTGACCAAGATCTCGAGCTGTTGGACAGTACTTCCGAGACATTTCACCTAGATGGTAGCAAGATTTCACATTCTGCATTTCGAGTCAGAAAACAAACAATGATTGTTAGTTTCCATTTCCAGCTTGCAAGACACAAGTTATACATAACTTAATAAATACTTTGTTTTTCTCTCCCAGCAAGAATATGCATAAATGGGAAGAATATATCTCCCGGATTGCAAGGCACAGTCAATTAATCAAAATGGAATACAATTTATATCAAAAATGGAGTGGTCAAGAACACTCAATTCCATCTCAGTAAAAATATTCTACTGAAATCCCATTCACATCCATTGTTCCATGATGGACTTTACATGTATTTTTTTGTAATGTCTCTGTACTCATAAAGACATTTCCTACAGAATTGGCATCAAAATTCCATTAAAAAAATAAAACGTGAAGACAAAAGTTAAAGATCAGCGAAGTGCCATTGTCATCCCGGTGTTGTAGAGGTATCGAGTATTCCATCCTTTTAATTTTTCCTTGACAACAAGAGATGTATACTTGAAGTGCCATTGTCAATGGAGCCACCCTTTAAAAAATTTCTTTGCAACAGGAGATGTACACCATCAATTACCTGCATGGAACATAAAGACTAACGAATACCACCTATGTACGTTTATCCTGGTACTGCTGGAGACAGTCATAAGAGTTGCCCCACAAATGACAAGAAAATAACAAATCAGATGCTTTGCTAGCTAGCCAATATGAACGATACACCTCTAAATATTAATGATCACAACAAAATCTGATAAAAAAATCTATTAAAAAGACACACCTGCCAAAGAAGCAACTCAACAAGAACATGTTTTTCTAGTAGATAAGTGCTACAATAGACTACAATAACACACGAGTACATACATAAGTTTCACCTAATCCATAAGAAGTCATATTGTATTCTCAGCAGGTAAATTCTCACTCAAAAGAACCATGGACACAATGATCGACATACCTATAATTCCAGAACATCACAAATGAGACCTTCTATCTGCAACCATTCCACATAACTATGAATCAAATAAGAGTGTAGCTATATCCAGATGGAGTTTAAAGTTGGAAGGCGCTATGGGATGGGCCTTCACACTGGACCCACATGTGTGCAGGGTCAAGAATGTGCATGATGAACATCTCTGATGTAGGTGCTAAAGCATGCAGAATTTCAGACTAACAATGAACTGTGCAGTACATCACTTAGAAAAAAATATATGATAAATCAGTGGATCATGTCAAACTGCACAGAGATGGTGAAAATAGATAAAATGTGGATCCTTTTGGGTTTTGAAGCTTACCAGGAGATGAACAGCCCCTTGACCGCATTTTACCATTTTTTGTGTGCTCGAGGCACTGGAATATTGCTTGTTTGACAAACAGCACAACCATGTCATTAACAATCTTGAGAATAAATGTGCTGCTAATATTTCAATCAAACTATTTAGGGAAGACAGCAGATTAGCCACACAAATACAATGAACATGGTAGATTAAATGCTAACCCATATTTTTTGCATTTCAAGGAGAAAACCCTAGGATTCTTGGCTTTGGGTATCTGATGGCTTCCCATAAATGTGGTTTCACGTCTGAGGAGTCAAAATTTTCAGATTCACAACCTCATCATCTTAGGAGAACACTATATCGATTTACAAAGAATGTCAGTGTTTAGTTTTCAATAATTTAGTGAAAGTGAAGCAAAATTAGAGGTAGTACATGTTACATCATCATCTTCAGATGAATAATAGCAGATGAACATGCAAGTGTTTAAAAGGAACATGCGTATATGTCAGCATTGTGCATGCATGCATGGGACTCCTTCAACGCCTTCAGACCAAACCTTTATAACCATAGATGAAAGACAAGAAAAAGATAGCTACATGTATGCATGGAGAGCGTCATAACTCCAATGGAACAAATAAAATGGCAAACAAAGATGCATAGAGGCTTGAGTGCCAGATTACCTGATGCATGCAACAAGTTGGAATTGTTAGATTATAAAATTACGTGAGAAGCTGGGGATTTTGCTCCTGCAGCTTTTCTATACAGCATCGCCGGATAAAAAAAATAGGACTTCCACAACTATGGTTATCTTAGGATTTCATATGCCAGCCGCCACAATGCAAACTTTGGTTCCATTTAGTTGAAGGAGGCAAGCACACAACCATAGATGTGTATGGCAGTAGAATTTTATCAAAATGCAATATATTCACAGATCTGATAGATTAGCCGCCAACACCCACGAGTCAGGCTGCTGGCCACCTGATGTGCTTGTGTCGTTGGTGGCCATTATTGTCATCTTGTGTGCACCAATTACATATTACAATAGGAGTACTTGGCCTTCTGCCAGACCTCGCTAATGGCAGCCATGGATGGGCTAATTACTTGCAATGCCCGTGCTCCAACCGCTTCGAGTAGAAAGTGTGCCTAATTAGTTTTCTAAAAAAAATCTGATCAAGACAACTAATTTTACTTTGAATCTACATGAAAAATACCCGGGTCGCCGCCGGTGCTGGCCTAGGTCCCGCCGCCGTTGCCCTCGATCTACAGTCATCACCACCCAAAAGAGGTGAGAGATGGAGAGTACAGCATGCGGAGGATCTTCAATACCACGAGGATGCTAGCGGACGACGGAGGTCCAACGCGGATGGTGTCGCTTGGGCGTCAGGTGAGGAAACAAGAGATGGGATTTGGAGGAGGATGTGGCTATCCAGCCTTAGATGTTGCTTCACGTGGCTCTCAACGGCCGCTGCTGCTATCAGGTAGTTCCCCATGCTCGCCTAGTAGCTTGCTGCTTGCCAGCTCCGATGCAGGAATCCTAGGAGGATGACGCCAGCACCATGGCGAAGGCGAAGTCGACGAGGACGATGACCTGGAGTAAGATTGGATGCTACGGAGGCCCCGATGTTGATTAGAACGAGGCGCATCGGAGTACGGCGGCGACGAGACCGGTGTGGTCCTTGGAGTTGCATGCAGGACTGGGGCATGAGGACGAGGAGCTAGTCGAGGATGCAGAGGCGCCATGACGTCGCGTGGCTGGCGGGTCGAGGGGAGGAGGGCAGTCGTGGCGGTGCATCCCTAATTAACGTGATTGAGGAACTTATGGTATAGTTGATTAATTTAGATTTGATTTTTCAGAGCACTACAAGAAATCAGTTAATCCATGACGGATTTCTGGTGACGTTCCTGAAAACCATCACAGATACAGCGCCGGTCCCTTCGAGTCGTCATAGAAATCGTCACGGATCAACAAGATGCGTATGGCCACTGAAATGATGCCCCATTATGACGGACAATGAAAGACCGTCATGGAAATTGTCATGGACAGACCATGTGGACCTAGGGCGGACCGTCACCGATGGCTCATGCTGATGTGGCATGTATCCGGTGTGATGCGTATGCTGAATCCTGATTGGTCAATCTGCCCTTCTCGCGGATCGCGCATCACAACCGTCCACTCCCTCAGATAGCACGGTAGGCACATGGCCCAACGGTGGTTGACCGCCTCCACCACCGCTGCTCCCCATCTTCTTCTCCATCCTCCATCCCCCAATTCAATCCTATCCATCTCCCTCCCCCTCGTCCGCCGCCACCACCGGCAACCTCGGTGCCCCTCTCCCTAACCACCACCGCCCCCACCCTCTCCCCCATCCCCCGCTCTTACCTTCTCTCCTTAAACTAGGCGGCCTCAAGAACGAGCAGGCCGAGGCGCTTCCCGATTTGCGGCGCTGCTTCTGGATCTACCGAGCAGCGCCAGAGGTCGGCTCCCTCTCCGCTGTTCTGCGCCAAGGTTGGCCTCCCCTTCCTTTTCCGCGTGGTCCATGGCGCTAACCCAGACGGTACCGCCTCTCCGGTTCCCAATCCCACCCCTAAATCGATGGATGGATCTCCATGGCTGATGTGTTTTCTTACTGCTTTGGTTGGTCGCAGGTGAGGCACTCAATACCATGGCTGGATGGAGGTTGGGTGATTTCATTCCCTGACCTCGCCGCCTAGCCACTCCACCACGAGCTTCTCGCCCCCAGGTTGTTCTTCCCCTGCTCGCTGCCTCCCTTTTCCTCTCTATGGATTGGTTGTTGCTGCATGCTTGCTGCTCAAGTACCAGTCATCTCTTGTGTTGGTGCTTCTGCTGTGTGGATTTGTTGATATTCCTTAGCTAGTGTGGATGACTAGATGTGGGTGCGTGACTGTGCTCAACATATTAGAATATTTTCAGATAAAAATAACAATTAGTTCTCAAGTAATAATTTATGGGTTGAGTTCTGCGCATAGTTAAATGTAGCAGCAGCATACAGTTTTCACAGTGCACACTGCCGAACACTTGCTGGCATTGGGTAAATGACTTGCCTTCCATTAACTACAGTCTTGCATTTCTATAAAAAAAGAAAAGATTATCTCTTGCGTCAAATGTACTCTGTGAGATAATAATACATCCACGTGTATGTGTAGTTCATTGGGCCTGTAACCCACTAGTTTGCGTTTCCCCTGTAATGTTTACATCTGCTGTCATGATGAATTTGGCTTTGTAGTCCTTTCCTTGACATATACTTCTCGTTCGAAGAATTAGTATTTTAAAATTTTAGTGTCCACGTAACATCAGTACCTTGGAATATACTGCCTGTTGGAAGGATTAACATTTTATATCCTGAACATTTGTTATTGCAGCTGCATGTATATTTCTGTAGAAACGACTTCTTCCATTAACTACAGTCTTGCATTTTTCCAGAAAAATAATCTAATCTCTTGGGTGCAAATGTTCTCTGCGATACTAATACATATGTGTATGGGTACTACTGGGGCCTGTAGCTCACTAGTTTGTGGTTCCCTGAAATTATTTACCTCTGCTATCATGCTGGTTTCATCTTTGTAGTAAGGTCCTCGACATATACTTCTCGTTCAAAGAATTAGCACTTCAAAATTTTAGTTTGCCTACATAACATCAGTACCTTGGAATATATTTCATGTTGGAAGGATTAACATTTTGTATTCTGGACATTTGTTATTGCAGCTGCTCTTTAGCTATATAACATCAAATCTGGATTTGAACTTTAAATGTTTAGATTATATGACAAGTTAATTGTGCTACTTTTTATTCGCCGGTGTTAGTTACTATGAAGTAGCTGACTGGAGCCAACGATGGATGCTTACTCTCTAGTTATAAGGATTACCTGCTGCTGCTTTTGCTACCTCTTCTGTTCCCTGAATGAATGGTCATGCTGCTTTCTCGCATGCGGTTTCTGTTTCTCTTTTTCTTGGAGAGTGTTTTTCTCTCTAAGAATCATATTCTGGTCAGGCTGCTTGTGCTGTCAAATTTGAACTATTTATTATGGTTGATTTCTATGCCACTAATGCCTACTACCTTCTCCACCCATCCAGCGGCGTACAAGACGTCCTCCTCCTCGATGCAGCCGTTCCCAACGAGCTCTCTTTGCCGAAAGAGGTGCAGAAGCAAGTACAGCACCCCCTTGGCCCCTACATCCTGTCCTACATCGCCTGCACGAGCTCACTGATGGCTGCCTCCTCCTTACCTCCTAGCGTGGCGAGCCTCTCCCCACTTTACCCCAAATATAGATGATACTTGCAATCTGAATACATATCATATTTTGGATCAGTTTAGAGGCGGATTCAGTTGCTGAGATGAATATGTGAGCTTGATTAGTTGCTGACGGTTTTGTGGATCTGATTCTCTTGCACTATTACACATAATTTAATTAGGGCAAGCTAATGCTGATCCACACGATATGATATAGCTATTTTTTTCTAACATGCACCGTTCTTCATGTTGATTGATATTTTGGGAGTTAATTTGGAAGTTCCAGCTTGTTAGATATAAATTAAGCTGCGACTGTGTATCTTGCTAGAATGGACTTGTTTTATAGATGCGTGTATGTAGTAGTACTTGAGAGAAAACCTAAAAACTGTACTTTTATCATAAGCATCTTAGAACTGTAAGTGTTTTTTCTTGTTTATATTGCTATATGCTTTTATTGTTACTTGGATTTTTATTTCCTGTCAAGTAACTATATTTTTGCTTGAACAGATGTGGCCTTTAATTATGCTCCTGTTGTTTTCTTGTTAATACAAAAGCAACAAGTTCCCTATTCTAAAATAGTGTTTAGGATTCAGATTGTGTTGGACATCAATAATTCTGTACATGGTAGCTGAACTCCCTTCTGTTCAATATCCTATCCCACACTACATATATGATACATCAATTATCACTTATTTTCATACCAATGGTAACCCCTTTTCATGGTTGAAATGGACATTTTCACCATGGCAGTCTGCTTTCTCTATCATAGATTGGAACTGTGGATGCATTACGGTATGATTGATTGTTGTACGAGAAGCTATTATCCTTTTTGTTGTTGTTGGAAGGTAGGACTACCTGTGATATTATTATTCTCCTATAGCATAATAATCTTATTAAGATGAAAAAAGTTTTGTTCCCTTTTCGTTTTGATGTTTGCCTTGGTTACTAGAATAAAAGTATTGCTTATGTTATTTATTTTCAGCAATGGGTACGGAAGTGCCTCCCCTTGACTTACTTTTCTTAGTTTCACATACTTCATATTTCACGGCACATGAGAGACTGCATCGTAGGAAATTCAGAAGGTTTTCATAGCATGATTCGAGTTTAGTGTATTGATAGCTTAGGACTTGCAGTCAAATAAGCACAGTGTTGTTTACTACCAACTATTGATCTATGTATGCTCATAATGCCTTTTTGTTGCCATCAGTTGTTTCTTTTCACACGAATGATTTTGTTTCACTACTTTGCATCATGGCAGAGAAAAAATATAGAACTTAATAACGTGTAGTAAGCTACTTCCAGTTTCTACTTCTATTTTAACCTACTGACTATAATATTTTATAATGTGACATATTTTTCATCATGTGGCAGATATTGGTTTATGGGAGCATTTCAACAACAAAGACATGATGAGCGAATCCACGGCCAGGAATGCGGGGTCCCTTGGTTGTCCAATGATCATTGTCCTTTGCTTGATGGGTGTGGTGCTGGCTGTAGAGTAGCACAGTTTTCTCCGAGACATGCTTGTAGAATTAAAATCTTTTTTGGGTTCATTTTTTGCTCCCGTACAGGTGTATTTTTGGGTGTGTGTATGTAATTTTTTGTTTTTAAGGACCTGAACATATATTTTCTGTTAAATTATTATTGGCTTCAAATTTCCATGGACAAAGAGAAATGCGTGATGGGCTAATGTCCTGGACTGAGAAATTACTGGGCCTTTCTTGAAATTAATGGACCTAAATTCAAATTGGCTTGATTACTATATGGGCCACCACTCTTGGAGAGTTGAAATTTAGTGGGCCAAAATTTTAGATGGGCTGATTACAACATGGGATGCCACGTTAGATCCATGTCAGATGATGACGTGGTAGACAAGCTAACGCCGTTATGAGCATGCCAGTTAACCGCCATCGATGACGGTTAAAAACCGTCATGGTCCGTGACGGTTTTCGATGATCCGTCATGGAGCGTGCTGTGGTTAAATTATGACGTGATATACATGAAGGAATTCAAATCCGTCACGTATGCCCCTCGATGACGGACTTGCGCAAGTCCATGACAGACAGAAACTGTCACGTATTAACAGATTTCTTGTAGTGGAGATTGATTAGAGATTAATCATAATTGATTTTTTCACATAAATACATTACGAATAAATGGAAGGAGTATCAGACGCGATTCGGTTTTAGCATGGGAGGGGTGGTGGGAGGTGAGACAAAAATAAACCAGACGAAAATAAACCGGACGGAAGTTGTGGGACTATTCAACCAACTCATCCATTAGGAGTAGAGATTATGACAGGATCTTGATCAGTACTATGGATGAGGTAATACCAAACATCATGCTAGCACAAATAAAATAACTAATACGCATATGACTACTAACAATTTGACATATTTATTGGCACATGTATGTTCAAACCTACTTTGAGTTCTTGAAATGATTAGAGCTTTTCTGTTTACACACTATTAGTTTCCAACGATGAACTCCAGAAACCAAAGTATAGATAAAGTGAAGTTTCCTACCATGTGAATCCAGTCCCTGTTCCTTCTCCTGGACAGCTTCGAGAAGTTGGCATTTGGCAAGAACCTGCAAGCACAATAACAAATGGAGTAACCACTTCAGTTGCACTAGTAGAAAACCAGCCATTAGTCCCGGTTCGTAAGGGCCTTTAGTCCCGGTTCATGAACCGGGACTAATGGGTCGTTACTAATACCTCCACCCATTAGTCCCGGTTCAAACTAGAACCGGGACCAATGTGCCTCCACGTGGCCCTGTGCGCCCACCCCAGTCAGGGGGCCTTTTGTCCCGGTTGGTGGCTCCAACCGGGACCAAAAGTCAATTTTTTTTTAAAAAAGTGGCTGCTTTAGGGGTTATTTTTAGGTTGTTATTACAGCTAGCTAATAGAGAGAAGTGTCCTCTCTTATATCTTCGTCCTTGGTTTATCAACGCTGCTGCTATGTTCATTGCACCCGCAGATATAAAATGCTAATGCATGCGTGCATCATACATCATCATATATATATATATATATATATAATAACAAGTCCTACTAATCATGCATCATCATATACTACAACTTCTACTCGTTATTAATAATAAGTCATACGATCATCATCCTCATAGTCATCGAACCCAACCCTACATAATTGTTCTTAGCACATGATCATCAGTATCAGGTAGGACCTAAAAACCCTTAATGTAAAATAGCATAAAACAATATAGACCCTGACTCTCCATTATGAAGAATGGCGATCATCCTGTCTCCAATTTTTGCCCTTCGCTGAATGTTGCTTCCAAGAAGCTCCTTACGACTGTCCATACATTTTTTCCATTCTTTGATTATCATGTCTCCACTTCTTTTAGAAACCCGGTATGGACAATTGAGATTCGTAGGACGATCTGGGTGTATGTTCAAAACATGAAGGCTACCCCGTGTATACATCAGATGAGGCACACAATCATTTGGGATTATCTGTTGAAAAACATAGTAATAACTTCGTAGTTAGCAATGATATGATGTACTAGTTTTAGAAGTGTGCAAAAAGATGCACGAATGTTGTAATAGTAAAAAATCATATCAGGGTATCTTCATGGTAGTTACCGTAGTTCAACACGTGCACTAGTGGCACATATTGACCATAATGTTGAGGAGTTCGATTGTAGACATTGTAATTCTCAAGATCAGTACAAAATCCGACCAGATGATTTTTCTCCTGATAGTTAGTTCGGAGCCTTCGGTGTAGTAGGTTATGTCTACCATCTTCCGCACATTCTTTGAACAATGAAAATAAGCTGTCAATGGAGAATAAGTTGTCAACTATTTTCAAATAAACAATATAAATTACTTAATAACTATGTTAAGCTCACATGGGGGAAGAATTGGAGGTGTATCCACAAGGACGAAAATCGTAGGTCTCTCTTGCTCGATTGTAGGATCACCAAGATCCATGGTAACAAGCATACCCTCATCAAAACCATACATCTTGCAAAGTGCTTCCCAATTTTTGCAACCAAAATGGGTTACACTCTGAGCATTGTACAACTTTACTTGAAAATCCACACCATGATGGGTACTTAGGATAATTTTTTTTGGTTTCAAAACTTTCATGGTCTTCAAAACCCATCCTCTCCAAGACATAGCGTCTTGCAAAGCATGGGATAAGCTAGTCGAATTGGAAAAGATGAAAAATATTGTCATGATTAAAATAGTTGAAGTCATGAGTAATTACGAAAACAACTATTATCGTCGGTTGCGTACTGTATGAACATCGAAGGTCTACTCGAGCTTAATGCTGAAGCGCCGATCTTCGTCCAGCACAATGAACCTGTCGCAGATACCTCGGTCGTCGTGGCACCAGTTGCACTCCCCCGGGCGGTTTTCGTCGTCCGATGAGTACGACATTTTCGGCCTATACGTTCATAATTCAAATATTAAACTAGATCATTATTATTAATCACGGGTTGACTATCGATGATCGATGTACGTAGCTCCTCCTTTCATTCCCGAATGCATTATTAATTATATCCAATTGTCTAGCACACGGGAATGAAGGAGAAATTATCCAATATGAGCATTCAATAAGCAAAACCAAATCATAAAATAAGCAAAACCAAATCATAAAATAAAGTATAGTATTCAAATTAGCATGCATTCAATAATTATAAGCAAAAGTACATCATCTCTTGGTGTCCGTACATCGTCGAATATTATCACTAATACAACTAGAACCGTAGCTCCCGACGGGTATCGACGCGGGCGGTGGACACCCAAAGATGAGGAACCATCACAGGATCATAGCTCCAGTGAGATCCCTGAAGAACCTGCCTGGTATTGTCGAACCTCCCCTCCAATGCAACCATGTAGCGATGGACGTGCTCGTCCTCCTCGCTGACACAGTGACGTACCACCTCCGCGGTGTCCGGATGCCTCACCACCGTCACTGGCCCACGCGACCGCCACCAAACAAGGATCGGGTCAACAACGCGCTGCCTCCTCACCAACCTACATCCCCCGGAAGGTAGCACCTCCCAATACCAATCCGGCGGAGCCCAGTCCCGAACATGGCCCTGATCAAGCAGGCCTCCACCGCCGAGTCGACGACGACAAGGATGCGGGATAGGCATCGCCGACGTCGACGCGGGAACTACTTCTATATATAGTTAAATAAAAGTAGTTTTATTAATTAAATCAACTATGTAGTTCAACTATTAAAATTATTGAACAACTTAATTAATCTAACAAAAATATCTAACATAATATGAACAACTTAATTACTACACATGTAATCTAACAAAAAAAATCTAATCTAACAAAAAATCTAATTAAATCAACTATCTAGTTCAACTACTAAGCACTTACTATAAATAAATAAGTAGTACTTACTAAAAACAAACTACTTCATTATATAGTAAAATAAATTAGTTTATTAAATCAACTAGCTAGTTCAACTATATATAAACTACTTCTTATTTTTTTCCTTTTTCTAAATACTATGAACAAAAAAAATCAT
>NC_041393.1:19662946-19672213 GCF_002162155.2 Triticum dicoccoides | reverse complement strand
GCGGGACGCGGGCGGTGATGGGGGCGGCGACGACGGCGGGCTCAGGGCGGCGGGCTCGGGGCAGTGTGGGGCGGGCTCGGCGGCGACGGCGACGAGGAGCAGAGGCTCGGGGCAGGGGCGAGAAAGAGATGGGATTTGGCGAAAACTGCCAAGTCCAGTATATATAGCAAGAGCATTGGTCCCGGTTGGAGGCTCCAACCGGGACTAATGCCCCCTTTAGTCCCGGTTGGTGCCACCAACCGGGACCAAAGGCCTCATTTCAGCAGCGCAAAGGGCGGGAAACGAAGCCCTTTGGTCCCGGTTGGTGGCTCCAACCGGGACTAAAGGGGAGGGGGCATTGGTCCCCGTTGGTCCAACGAACCGGGACCAAAGATTGGCATTTGTACCGGTTGGTTCCATGAACCGGTACCAATGGACTCGTGTAACTACTTTTTTATTTTCTGCAGCTATTTTTTTGTTGATTCTTCCTGTAACTGTTTTTTTAGTCCCACCTCGCCAAGCGAGAGGCAGTCACAGCTGTTTATAAGCCCTGAGTGCAGAGACGATGACGAAGAGGCTCAATGCTCCTGCACGTTGGTTAGCTTCAAGCCTTGAGGAATACGGTAGACTGCATAGAGCTATGTGCAGTGCAGTTGACACTATTCCGAAAGGCTTGAAGCAAATTAACGAGCATTGCGCCTCTTTTTTATTTTTAATGACTTTACTAAAAAATAATTCTGACCGTTGCAGCCGGCGATGGTGGTCATCTCTTCAGTCAGAGGTGGTCGGCCTGAGGCTGGGTGTTCGGATCTCGGGATCCGTCATCTGGCACCAGCTGCGAGTCGGGGAGACGTAGTTGCCGGTGAAAACCGAGCTGACGGTGGGCGATGGCGGCGTTCCATGTCGTTACCATGATGAAGGCATCGTCGTGTGACTACCGTTGACCCACTCGTATTGCTCCGGAGGAAAACCCTAGGATCTGGTGTTCCAGACCGGACGATGGCGGCACTGCGGTGTTGTTTCTCTCTTGGGAGCATTGTTTTGTGGAGCAGCGCTGGAAGTTAGAGGAAGGAGGTGGAGCGGCTTCGTCTTAACGAGCATTGAACCTCTTTTTTATTTTTAATGACTTATTACAACTCAGAAATAAAAAGAAAAAAATAAATGTAGCAGAAAATAAAAAAAACTATATAAAAAACCACTCAGAAATAAATAGAAGAAAAAATAATTTTGATTAACTTTACTAAAAAAATAGCATAGATGCTTATTTCTAATGAATTATTACAACTCAGAAATAAAAACAAAAGAATAAATATAACAGAAAAGAAAAAAAAACTATATAGAAAACTACTCATAAATGAATAGAAGCAAAAAATAGTTGTGATTAACTGTACTAAAAAAGGAGCATATATCCTTATTTTTAATGGCTTATTACAACTCAGAAATAAAAAGAAAAAAATAAATATAGCAAAAAAGAAAAAAAATATAAAAAACTACTCAGAAATGAGCATAGATGCGCTTATAGAGGAAAATCAACTTAAATTCATAACGAATTTTAATCAAAATCCGTATGAATTTAGGCTAATTTCCCTATATAAGGGCATCTATTTTCATTTTCAGAGGAGCTCAATAAGGCAGAGGGGGAGGGGCTTATAAACTGGTCTGATTCCCCTTCGGTTGGCGAGGTGGGACTAAATTCTGGCCGCAACAAGGACCAACCCTTTAGTCCCGGTTGGTGGTATGAACCGGGACTAATGGGCATCCTTGGTCCCGGTTCAAGCCTCCAACCTGGACCAATAGTGGTGGGTCAGGAGCGAGGACCATTGGTCCCGGTTCGTCCCACCAACCGGGACCAATAGGTCCAGACGAACCGGGACCAATGGCCCACGTGGCCCGGCCGGCCCCTGGGGCTCACGAACCGGGTCCAATGCCCCCATTGGTCCCGGTTCTGGATTGAACCGGGACTAATGGGCTGGACGGCCTGGAACATTGGCCCCCTTTTCTACTAGTGTTGGTGGGAGACTGGGAGGTCATCACCCACGTCTGAGTTCTCAACTCAAATTCGGGTGCCTATTTCTTCCATAGGTGAAAAGTTGTCTAGTTCCTCATAGGCAATCTAGTTCTTATGAGAAAGGTAACTTGTCATTTGAGATTCCTCCAATTAAATTTATTCACCCCATTTTGTTAATGTGTTGAACTTTCCGAAATAGTTAGGTATATGTCAAAGTAATCAAGCTGAATTGCCATAGTACTAAAAGAGGATGACCTCATGATTGAACATTGCATCGGGTTCTTTCGGTTTTTTCGAAAAGGAGGATGACCCCTGGCCTTTGCATCTGGAAGATGCATGCGGTCATTTTATTGGTTATTCTCGAGGACCTTAGAAAGTAGTATAACAATATGTCTGAATCCGCCATCTTGGCAACATCTGCCGCTACTCCTATCCATATGATGAAGGGGTGCAAGCTGGGCCATATAACCAGAACTCTCACCTAAGCCTAACATCTAAAATCGGAAGCCCCGACCGAGCCATCTACCGGGTCCGGGGCACAAACTAGTCCGACGCACTCATATGTGTCGTCGCCATCATCTTCCACTGGTCCATCTTCAGAGCAGATTGAGGTGTCAACCTTGCCAGGTCCTCCGCCATCGACGCCAAACGACGACCTCCACCTACGTGAGCCTTGGTAGGTCCTCCGCCATGGACGCCACCACGACGCCAAACGACGACCTCCGCCTACGCGAGCCCATCTCCAAGCAATGGACGTAGATCCATGCTAGGATAGGACCTCACCACCACCGTCGCCCACCACCCACAAGCGCCACCCAACCCCAAGGTTCCCAAAGCGACGCCTTCAATAAGGGAACGACATCGTTAGCGCCGCCGTCGCCCAACAAAGTTAGGGCTTTTGTCCGGGAGACCTAGGATAAGGGGAAGTGAGGAGATCAGTCCATACCGACGCCTCCAAGGAGGGGAACGACACCCTCAGGTGTCGCCGTCGGCGCGGCCGGTCATGGCCGGCCAGGGATTTCGCCCGAACTAGATCCCCACCACAAGTAGCGCCTCCTGTACAGTACCGGCGACCAAGGGAAGCGCGACCCGACCAGGCTGGCCCGCACACCGAACAGGGGAGAAGGGGAGGCGCCAGATCGCGCGCACCGACCGCCGCAGAAGTCGCTGCTAGCCGCCAACAACCACCGGGATCCCGCCGCCTGTGTGGTCAGGGCGCCAGATCCACATGCCTCGCCAAAGGAGCCGCCACTCCAGATCCGGGACTTCCCACGCAGAGGCAAGGCAACCGAGGCCCCGCCGACACCATCCTTGGCGCCCCGGGCTTGCCCGGAGGGTGCCTCAGGCGGCGGCGAGGAGATGGAGCGAGGTGGGGAGGGGGACGCGGCGGTGCGGCTAGGGTTCCCCCGCCACCGCCGTGGGAGGCGACGCGGGGTTCGCGGGAAGGGTTGCGGGCCGCATCAGGTTCTTTCGGTGTCATACCTTGTCATCATAATCTTATCTTATCATTGTGTAAGATGAGGAAAAACAACATAGTTAGCTGTGCAGAATCTTACCTCCCATATGTTTTCACCTGAGAAATGCCCAAGAGGATCTAGATTGTATCTTATTGTACCCTGAAAAAGTGTTGTCTTGTGGAATGATACCCAAACGCAACCGCAGATCATGTAAGCCTATCGTACTGATATCCACAGAGTCTATGATTATTTTCCCTTCATAAGGTTCAACAAGGCGAAACATTGCACCAATTAACATTGTCTTGCCACTTCCTGTTCGACCAACTATACCAATCTTATCTCCACCTTCAAAATCGCAAGTGATTCCATGTAGTACAAGGGGAGCATCTATCCTATACCTGATCTGTTAAATGAAAATCCATCACATACATTTGTTATAAGTGTTAATAGGTAGGATTTTATTTTACCTTGTAAGGTTTATGTGTAAATATTTACATTTGATTACCTTCAAATGCCTAATCTCCACATTGCCATTTTGGGGCCAATCTGGTAATGGTCGATTGTCTTCAATGACTTTTGCTGCTTCACTTGGTATGTCCATGTATTGGCTCACCCGTTCCACCAAGATTATTTGATTCCCAAGGTTGCACTGGCTTTGAGTAAAGAAAACAAATGATGTATTTAGCGAAAGACCATAGGACAATGCCATTCCCACAAAACATGTGCAAGTATGAAAGCAAGGAACTAATTAGTGCTACTATTTGTAATGGCACAAACTGAATGATATCAAGTACTTTATTTAGTTAACTCCGGTGCATAAGCATTAGGACTAGAATTGCATCTTCATAAAAATACAAACTTATCCATAAAATCATCAGAACAAGTGGTGGCTTGAGAAATGTACGGAGTTTTATGTTCATAATGTTCTGCCCAGCCGAGGGCGGTAAATATAATTTTCTTGCAATAATAAACATTACTACCTCAGAGTGTAACATTCTAGAAGGCATTCAATCAAACTTTCACACTTTAGGCATCTTTCCTTTCCTCCTCCCCAAGAAGCTACTCCCAGGCAACTAGGGTTTCTCGTTCTCCCGTCGCCGTGGCCACCGGTCCGTGTTGCCTCCGGTGGCCTTTGGGCCGTGAAGGTGCAGAGAATCCCGGCCCCGCGCCAGTGGGAGGGATCTCCCTCTCGTTCTTGTTTGGTTTAGCGTCTCGGTTGGGGCTATGTGGCTGCGGTGGTGTCCCCTAGTAGGAATAATATCTCCCATGTTCTATCCTCATCTTGATGTTGCGTCTACCATCGTCGGAGGCAGCGGCGGAGCTATGTTGTGGTCTGCAGGGGCCGTGGCCCCCCCAGCCTGGGTAAATTATGTGAAGGAAAAAAATTTGGAGAGGACGATTAGAGGAAACGTAGACTTTTGGCCCCCCCAAACATCCATATTTTCTGTTTGGCCCCCCAAACAATTTTACCTAGCTCCGCCAGTGGTCGGAGGGCAGGTGGATCTGTTTGGATCCAATCTTTGCATGTCTCTGGTCGTGTGTCTATAGGTTTGATCTTTCCAATCTTCACTTCACTTTATCTACGACGTTTGTTGTTCTGGTGCGCTGGTTCTATGGAGCCTTAACACCACGACTTCCCGGATGCTACTACAATAACGTTTGCCCGGCTCCGGCGAGGAAGGGCGATGATAGCGGCGCACCTTCGGCTCGCTCCTATGCTTGTATTCGTCGCTAGGTGACCCACGGACCTGGTTGTAATTTTTGTTACTTCTGATGTTCTCTGTACTACCATGACAGATGATGAATAGATAGAAAGTTTCTTCCGCAAAAAAAACTTTTTAAACTTTACTATTTTATATAAAAAAGGTATTCGGACTAGTGAGATCATAATACTATCATTGGATTTTTCGTCAATATTATTTTCATAGTATGTAATGGTCAAATTAGTTTGTTGGAGACCCATGTCATGTGTAAATTGTTATCTATTCCAGAATGGAGGGAGTGTCATGTTCTCGTAGCAAAAGCTTATTTGAAGCAACGTGGTGTTTATATAATTGCTTACCAGGGCTAAAAGTTTCTTGAGGAAGAAGAGCCATGACAAAGGCAGAAGAAGAAAGAACTACGGCGCTCATTATTTCTATACGTTGAATCAACCATTCAGTTGCTGCAAAATTACAGAAATATGGGCTGGCATTCTTGTCAACAAGATCCAAATTTTTAGCAAAGAAACGATCTTCTCCCTCAAAGGCCCTTATCGTTATATCCCCTGCAATCGATTCACCTAAGTGACTCGCTAGGGCGGACTTTGTAGTACCATTGATCCGCATTAATTCCTTGACCGATGCTAGATAGTACCTCTACATGACCAAACACAACAGGTTTCACTTCTTAAAACTTTGAGTGCAAAACTGTGAAGTGTGAATGAAATCAAATAATCAAAGAAATGAGGATTAGCCATAAAGTAACAAAGTCATACCAATTACCTGCAACCTAATTGCCAAAACTATCATTGGCACGGATACAAACAGAACTTGCCATGTAACAACAGCCAATACCCCTAGATTGCTACATGCATTTAAGCTGGTACCAAGGCTAACCACTAATGCAAATGGAATATCGAGGTCAACGATACCCAAATCTGAAGAGACCTGCATTAGAAGAAAAAGGGAACAAGTTAATCCCTCATGAGAAGATCTCTGTAACTTGTTGTATCACCATTCGTTTAACAACCCTTACCCGGCTAAGAACCCTTCCTAGAGGTGTAGAATCAAAAAAGGACATTGGTGCACGGAATAATGAATTGAGTAGCTGGGAAAATACGGATCTTGATGACTGGATCCCAAGAACAACGACTGTTAAAGATCTTGATAACAAGAAGATCATTGTGCAAGCTCCGATAATAATGTACACAGAAATTAACTTCAGTGTGCTAACATGAGGATTTTGGACATTAGCAGCCATCCATGAATTCTGTGATATCTGCCCAGCTACGAAAATTATGTGAGAAATCATAACACAAGGAGAAATACAGGAAGCCTTTCTTCTGGCTCAGGTAAAGCATATAAGACTTGAAAACTGCGTCCCCTGTTTCTTCTGGTGATGGTTTCACAGACTCTGTGTATCTACTTCCATGAATACCATCTGTCTCCTTTATTGATACTTCCTTGGATCTTTGATGGGGTATGGTGTTCTTACGATGTGAAACACCCATAGTATCTTTATGGGCATTTACAAGGTCTTTAAATTCTTCACAATCTGCCAATAGATCTTGATAAGATGCAGACGGAATAACCTCTCCATCTGACATTAACTGTCAAGAATCATTTAGATGACATCAACAAATAAATAAAGCTAATTACAGATAAATATCATCATATGGTGACTTTTTTTAAGTAGAGAGAGATACCAAAATGGAGTCAAATACAGGTAGAAAATCCACTTGGTGAGTCACCAAAAGAACGGTCTTGTCTGATAGAGCACTCATGACATATTCCTGTCACAAAGAGATTTGTAAAACAGTTCATGATCTTCTAGTAATACAATATGTACCTGCTGATATAATCTGCACTCATGAATATGATCCTTACATTAAAGAGACTTGTGGTTGTACGGGCATCAACAACACTAAAAGGGTCATCAAGAAGATAGATATCTGCATTTTGGTATAGTGCACGAGCAAGCTGGACGCGCTGCTTCTGACCACCACTAAGATTTACTCCTCTCTCCCCAATTTGAGTACAATCTCCATATGGCAACATTTCAAGGTCCTTGACCAACGAGCACCTCACGAGTGTCCTGTGGTATCTTTGCCTGTCCATCGACGATCCAAAGAGAATATTGTCTTGCACAGTTCCTGTTTGGATCCATGCATTCTGAGAAATATATGCTATTTTCCCACAGACTTGGATCTGAAATGTTTATCCGAAGATAAATAATTTATATTAAGCTGTTAGGGAAAAATGAATTTATGAACATATTTTATGTTGGCAAATATTGCCAACCATAATTTTCATAACTTTGCAAACTGAACTTCACGCTGTTGTCAACAGGCTATGTTTATCTTAAACATGTATAAATGTCTAAATTATGAGTATGGTATCTATTTCATTAGAAGATGAAGTTAGTAAGAAGAAAACATACCACGCCTTCAGTTTTGGAGACCTCTCTGAGTACAGCAGCCAAAAGTGTCGACTTTCCTGATCCAACCTCTCCACAAATTGCAACCTTTTCTCCAGCTTTGACTGCCAGATTTATATTCTTGAGAGTTGGTTTTGATGTATTCTCATCCCACGAGAAGCTACACGAATTCATCGCTATAGGGTAATCAATTCCACCATAATATTTCTTCCTAACTTGCTCGTTTAACTCAGGTGCATCAAGGAACTTTGATATCCGAGTGAAAGCAACCTTAGCTTGTATCGCAACTGCAATAACATCCGGTATCGTCCTAACTGGGTCTTGCACGAGACGTAGAGTTGCCACAAAGGTGAAGACATTGCTAGCATCAAGAGGGACTTTCAAAAGATAGCATGTTACAAAGGTTGCCACAGAAACCAAAGCAAGAGAAGCCCAGAACAGGAAACTGTTGTATGCCCTCCAAAGCATTGCTAGCATGCTGACAACCACTTGTACTCAACTTCCCTCAACCCCTCGATGACCTTCTTGAAGTGGGATTCCCATGCATAAAGTTTCAAGACCTTCATATGAACTAGTGACTCAGAAATGGCCTTCAATCTCACATCTTGTGCTTCCATAAGTTTACTCTGAAATTTGTGTTGGAATCTAGCCAGTGGAGCATTGCAGAGTACGGTGAGAATGATGAAAACCAACGATGAAATCATTGCAGCACCAACTGCATTGTATAGAATTGCCAGAGCAATGCAAAGCTGAACACTTGTTGTCCATGTTTGATGGAACCAGTATGGGAATTCCCCAATCCGATAGGCATCGACGGTCACATAGTTCATAATTTGTCCAGAGGAGTGCTTCATTTTTGCTGCATTTGATAGCTTCTGTTGTTTCTTATAAATAGCTGCTGACAGGAGTGACCTCACCTGCAGTCCTAATCTCCGAGTGCGGAAATACTACTGTCTCTCCGACAATGATTCACAACATTTGCAGACGAACAATAATGCAGCCAGCGCAGAGCCTTCGTATTTAAAGTTCCCTTTCCCAAGTGATACATTGATGAATGCCTTGAGAATTACTGGGCCAGTGGATAAGATGAGAACCTTGAGCAAAACAAAGAAACCCGAGACCATGATGGCACGCTTGTGACAAGAAACAATAGTCCAGAAGAATGATGGTGTGGCATGCGCCGGCGACTGCTTCCTGCAATTCAGCTTCTCCATGAGCATGGATCACTGGTTTTGCACTCGATCTGTGGCGCGTAAAAGAAGCATGTCTTCGTCCTCAAGGGGATTCTCATAGCCCTTCTTCATTAGAGGATTCAACCACCAAAACGACATCTCACTGAAAAACCAGCAGTAGCAAAGGGAGTCTCGGAACAGCTGCCTCGCCGTCTGTCTCCGTGTTGAGGGGTTTGTATAAACCATTTCCAATTCCTCCATAGCCCTCTTCGTCATGGCTGTGCCGAATGCCATAAATGAGGAGGACCACTGCACCTGGTAAGTAGAGAACATCTAAACAAGACTTAATAGTGATTGTCTTCTCTGCAACAATGTCAACAACTGAAGAAGAACAAAGGAATGCTGCATAGATGGTCAGCAAGACCGGCCAAGACCTGACGAATGCCGCTCCAAGAAACCGAGGCCTGGCACTGAAAGCCAAGCCGGCAAGGACCAAATTTTTTTTGAACGGTCA
>NC_041393.1:19646152-19662651 GCF_002162155.2 Triticum dicoccoides | reverse complement strand
ATTGCTCAAAGTGGCCAAAATGCCAAGTGTTTGATCCAGTTTATAAGGAAAACCGGATCGAAAACCTTAACAGGTTCACCCCGTTTATAAGGAAAACCGGGCCGAAAAACCACACAGGGGGGAAAGATTACATAGGGTAAGAGCATATGGACGCCCCGAAGAAAGTACTACCTAGCCAGCAAGCCAAGAGACCACCACCATAAAAATCGAGAGGAAGTGGTGTGTCATTGAGGAAACACAATACCAACACTAAACAACTATCCTAACGCACCACACCTGCGTGCATACCAACCCCTTGGCACAACAGAGGATCAGCACCAATCAACGAGTGACCCATCATGAACCTTAACTGGAAACTCCGCCACAGCAAGCCGGCACGATTAGCAAGGTGGGGAGGCATCGTTGCATCGTTGTTGAGCAAAGATAAACCGAGATAGCACGAAGAGCATGAAGCTCACCAAAACGGACGACAGTCATGAGAGGGTCTTGAGCTAGCACAGCAGAGGATGACCAACCTGAAGGAAATATGCCCTAGAGGCAATAATAAAGTTATTATTTATTTCCTCATATCATGATAAATGTTTATTATTCATGCTAGAATTGTATTAACCGGAAACATGATACATGTGTGAATACATAGACAAACATAGTGTCACTAGTATGCCTCTACTTGAACTAGCTCATTGATCAAAGATGGTTATGTTTCCTAACCATAGGCATGTGTTGTCACTTGATTAATGGGATCACATCATTAGGAGAATGATGTGATTGACTTGACCCATTCCGTTAGCTTAGCACTTGATCGTTTAGTATGTTGCTATTGCTTTCTTCATGACATATACAAAGTTCCTACAACTATGAGATTATGCAACTCCCGTTTACCAGAGGAACACTTTGTGTGCTACCAAACGTCACAACATAACTGGGTGATTATAAAGGTACTCTACAGGTGTCTCCAAAGGTACATGTTGAGTTGGCATAATTCGAGATTAGGTTTTGTCACTCCGATTGTCGGAGAGGTATCTCTGGGCCTTCTTGGTAATACTCATCACCTAAGCCTTGCAAGCATTGTAACTAATGAGTTAGTTATGAAATGATATATTACCGAACGAGTAAAGAGACTTGCCGGTAACGAGATTGAACTAGGTATTGGATACCGACGATCGAATCTCGGGCAAGTAACATACCGATGACAAAGGGAACAACGTATGTTGTTATGCGGTTTGACCGATAAAGATCTTCGTAGAATATGTAGGAACCAATATAAACATCCAGGTTCCACTATTGGTTATTGACCGAGAATAGTTCTAGGTCATGTCTACATAGTTCTCGAACCCGTAGGGTCCGCACGCTTAACGTTACGATGACAGTTTTATTATGAGTTTATAAGTTTTGATGTACCGAAGGTTGTTAGGAGTCCCGGGTGTGATCACGGACATAATGAGGAGTCTCGAAATGGTCGAGACATAAAGATTGATATATTGGATGACTATATTCGGACACCGGAAGTGTTCCGGATGTTATCGGAGAAAAACCGGAGTGCCGGAGGGTTACCGGAACCCCCCCGGGAACTAATGGGCCTTATTGGGCCCTAGCGGAGAGAGAGAGGGGCCGGCCAGGGCAAGAGGCGCGCCCCCTCCCCTTGAGTCCGAATAGGACAAGGAAGGGGGGGGGCCCTTGCCTTTCCCCTCTCCCACTCCTTCCTTCCCCCTCCTTCTTGGAATAGGAAAGGGAGGGGGCAAACCTACTTGGAGTAGGTTTCCCCCTCCTAGGGCGCGCCTCCCCTTTGGCCGGCCCCCTCCTCCTCTCCCCCTTTATATACGGGGGAGGGGGGCACCCCATAGACACACAAGTTGATCTACGGATCGTTCCTTAGCCGTGTGCGGTGCCCCCCTCCACCATAATCCACCTCAGTCATATCGTCGCGGAGTTTAGGCGAAGCCCTGCGCCGGTAGAACATCATCATCGTCACCACGCCGTCGTGCTGGCGAAACTCATCCCCGACGCTTCGCTGGATTGGAGCCCGGGGGACGTCATCGAGCTGGACGTGTGCTGAACACGGAGGTGCCGTACGTTCGGTGCTTGGATCGATCGAGTCGTGAAGACGTACGACTACATCAACCGTGTTGTCATAACGCTTCCGCTTGACGGTCTACGAGGGTACATAGACAACACTCTCCCCTCTCGTTGCTATGCCATCACCATGATCTTGCATGTGCGTAGGAATTTTTTTGAAATTACTACGTTCCCTAACAGTGGCATCCGAGCCTAGGTTTTATGCGTTGATGTTATATGCACGAGTAGAACACAAGTGAGTTGTGGGCGATACAAGTCATACTACTTACCAGCATGTCATACTTTGGTTCGGCGGTATTGTTGGATGAAGCGGCCCGGACCGACATTACGCGTACGCTTACGCAAGACTGGTTTTACCGCCGTGCTTTGCACACAGGTGACTAGCTGGTGTCAGTTTCTCCAACTTTAGTTGAACCGAGTGTGGCTACGCCCGGTCCTTGCGAAGGTTAAAACAGCACCAACTTGACAAACTATCGTTGTGGTTTTTGATGCGTAGGTAAGAACGGTTCTTGCTCAGACCGTAGCAGCCACGTAAAACTTGCAACAACAAAGTAGAGGACGTCTAACTTGTTTTTGCAGGGCATGTTGTGATGTGATATGGCCAGGACGTGATGCTATATTTTATTGTATGAGATGATCATGTTTTGTAACCGAAGTTATCGGCAACTGGCAGGAGCCATATGGTTGTCGCTTTATTGTATGAAATGCAAACGCCCTGTAATTGCTTTACTTTATCACTAAGCGGTAGTGATAGTCGTAGAAGCAATAGATGGCGTAAACAAGAACGATGCTATGGAGATCAAGGTGTCGCGCCGGTGACGATGGTGATCACGATGGTGCTTCGGAGATGGAGATCACAAGCACAAGATGATGATGGCCATATCATATCACTTATATTGATTGCATGTGATGTTTATCCTTTATGCATCTTATCTTGCTTTGATTGACGGTAGCATTTTAAGATGATCTCTCATTAAAAATTATCAAGAAGTGTTCTCCCTGAGTATGCACCGTTGCCAAAGTTCGTCGTGCCCACACACCACGTGATGATCGGGTGTGATATGCTCTACGTCCATCTACAACGGGTGCAAGCCAGTTTTGCACACGCAGAATACTCAGGTTAAACTTGACGAGCCTAGCATATGCAGATATGGCCTCGAAACACGGAGACAGAAAGGTCGAGCGTGAATCATATAGTAGATATGATCAACATAGAGATGTTCACCATTGAAAACTACTCCATCTCACGTGATGATCGGTTATGGTTTAGTTGATTTGGATCACGTGATCACTTAGATGACTAGAGAGATGTCTGTCTAAGTGGGAGTTCTTAAATAATATGATTAATTGAACTTAAATTTATCATGAACTTAGTACCTGATAGTATTTTGCTTGTCTATGTTTATTGTAGATAGATGGCTCGTGCTGTTGTTCCGTTGAATTTTAATGTGTTCCTTGAGAAAGCAAAGTTGAAAGATGATGGTAGCAATTACACGGACTGGGTCCGTAACTTGAGGATTATCCTCATTGCTGCAAAGAAGAATTACGTCCTGGAAGCACCGCTGGGTGCCAGGCCTGCTGCAGGAGCAACACCAGATGTTGTGAACATCTGGCAGAGCAAAGCTGATGACTACTCTATAGTTCAGTGTGCCATGCTTTACGGCTTAGAACCGGGTCTTCAACGACGTTTTGAACGTCATGGAGCATATGAGATGTTCCAGGAGTTGAAGTTAATATTTCAAGCAAATGCCCGTATTGAGAGATATGAAGTCTCCAATAAGTTCTACAGCTGCAAGATGGAGGAGAATAGTTCTGTCAGTGAGCATATACTCAAAATGTCTGGGTATAATAATCACTTGATTCAACTGGGAGTTAATCTTCCGGATGATAGCGTCATTGACAGAATTCTCCAATCACTGCCACCAAGCTACAAGAGCTTTGTGATGAACTATAATATGCAAGGGATGAACAAGACAATTCCCGAGCTCTTCGCAATGCTAAAGGCTGCGGAGGTAGAAATCAAGAAGGAGCATCAAGTGTTGATGGTCAACAAGACCACTAGTTTCAAGAAAAAGGGCAAAGGGAAGAAGAAGCGGAACTTTAAGAAGAACAGCAAGCAAGTTGCTGCTCAAGAGAAGAAACCCAAGTCTGGACCTAAGCCTGAAACTGAGTGCTTCTACTGCAAGCAGACTGGTCACTAGAAGCGGAACTGCCCCAAGTATTTGGCGGATAAGAAGGATGGCAAAGTGAACAAAGGTATATGTGATATACATGTTATTGATGTGTACCTAACTAGAGCTCGTAGTAGCACCTGGGTATTTGATACTGGTTCTGTTGCTAATATTTGCAACTCGAAATAGGGACTACAGAATAAGCGAGCACTGGCCAAGGACGAGGTGACGATGCGCGTGGGAAACGGTTCCAAAGTCGATGTGATCGCAGTCGGCACGCTACCTCTACATCTACCTTCGAGATTAGTTTTAGACCCGAATAATTGTTATTTGGTGCCAGTGTTGAGCATGAACATTATATCTGGATCTTGTTTGATGCGAGACGGTTATTCATTTAAATCAGAGAATAATGGTTGTTCTATTTATATGAGTAATATCTTTTATGGTCATGCACCCTTGAAGAGTGGTCTATTTTTATTGAATCTCGATAGTAGTGATACACATATTCATAATGTTGAAGCCAAAAGATGCAGAGTTGATAATGATAGTGCAACTTATTTGTGGCACTGTCGTTTAGGTCATATCGGTGTAAAGCGCATGAAGAAACTCCATACTGATGGACTTTTGGAATCACTTGATTATGAATCACTTGGTACATGCGAACCGTGCCTCATGGGCAAGATGACTAAAACACCATTCTCCGGTACTATGGAGAGAGCAACAGATTTGTTGGAAATTATACATACAGATGTATGTGGTCCGATGAATGTTGAAGCTCGTGGCGGATATTGTTATTTTCACACCTTCACAAATGATCTGAGCAGATATGGGTATATCTACTTAATGAAGCACAAGTCTGAAACATTTGAAAAATTCAAAGAATTTCAGAGTGAAGTGGAAAATCATCGTAACAAGAAAATAAAGTTTCTACGATCTGATCATGGAGGAGAATATTTGAGTTACGAGTTTGGTTTACATTTGAAACAATGCGGAATAGTTTCGCAACTCACGCCACCTGGAACACCACAAAGAAATGGTGTGTCCGAACGTCGTAATCGTACTTTACTAGATATGGTGCGATCTATGATGTCTCTTACTGATTTACCGCTATCGTTTTGGGGTTATGCTTTAGAGACGGCTGCATTCACATTAAATAGGGCACCATCTAAATCCGTTGAGACGACGCCTTATGAACTGTGGTTTGGCAAGAAACCAAAGTTGTCGTTTCTTAAAGTTTGGGGCTGCGATGCTTATGTGAAGAAACTTCAACCAGATAAGCTCGAACCCAAATCGGAGAAATGTGTCTTCATAGGATACCCAAAAGAGACTGTTGGGTACACCTTCTATCACAGATCCGAAGGCAAGACATTCGTTGCTAAGAATGGATCCTTTCTAGAGAAGGAGTTTCTCTCGAAAGAAGTGAGTGGGAGGAAAGTAGAACTTGATGAGGTAACGGTACCTGCTCCTTTATTGGAAAGTAGTTCATCACAGAAATCAGTTCCTGTGACAAGTACACCAATTAGTGAGGAAGCTAATGATATTGATCATGAAACTTCAGATCAAGTGTCTATTAAACCTCATAGGTCTACCAGAGTAAGATCCGCACCAGAGCGGTACGGTAATCCTATTCTGGAAGTCATGTTACTTGACCATGATGAACCTACGAACTATGAGGAAGCGATGATGAGCCCAGATTCCGCAAAATGGCTAGAGGCCATGAAATCTGAGATGGGATCCATGTATGAGAACAAAGTATGGACTTTGGTTGACTTGCCCGATGATCGGCAAGCCATTGAGAATAAATGGATCTTTAAGAAGAAGACTGACGCTGACGGTAATGTAACTGTCTATAAAGCTCGACTTGTTGCAAAAGGTTTTCGACAAGTTCAAGGGGTTGACTACGATGAGACTTTCTCACCCGTAGCGATGCTTAAGTCTGTCCGAATCATGTTAGCGATTGCCGCATTTTATGATTATGAAATTTGGCAAATGGATGTAAAAATTGCATTCCTGAATGGATTTCTGGAAGGAGAGTTGTATATGATGCAACCGGAGGGTTTTGTCGATCCTAAGGGAGCTAACAAAGTGTGCAAGCTCCAGCGATCAATCTATGGTCTGGTGCAAGCCTCTCGGAGTTGGAATAAACGCTTTGATAGTGTGATCAACGCATATGGTTTTATACAGACTTTTGGAGAAGCCTGTATTTACAAGAAAGTGAGTGGGAGCTCTGTAGCATTTCTAATATTATATGTGGATGACATATTATTGATTGGAAATGATATAGAATTTCTGGATAGCATAAAAGGATACTTGAATAAAAGTTTTTCAATGAAAGACCTCGGTGAAGCTGCTTACATATTGGGCATTAAGATCTATAGAGATAGATCAAGACGCTTGATTGGACTTTCACAAAACACGTACCTTGATAAAGTATTGAAAAGGTTCAATATGGAACAGGGGAAGAAAGGGTTCTTGCCTGTATTACAAGGTATAAAGTTGAGTCAGACTCAATGCCCGACCACTGCAGAAGATAGAGAAAATGAAAGGAGTTCCCTATGCTTCAGCCATAGGCTCTATCATGTATGCAATACTGTGTACCAGACCTGATGCGTGCCTTGCTATTAGTTTGGCAGGGAGGTACCAAAGTAATCTAGGAGTGGGTCACTGGACAGCGGTCAAGAACATCCTGAAATACCTGAAAAGGACTAAGGATATGTTTCTCGTATATGGAGGTGACAAAGAGCTAGTCGTAAATGGTTACGTCGATGCAAGCTTTGACACTGATCCGGACGATTCTAAATCGCAAACCGGATACATATTTTTATTAAACGGTGGAGCTGTAAGTTGGTGTAGTTCTAAACAAAGCGTCGTGGCGGGATCTACATGTGAAGCGGAGTACATAGCTGCTTTGGAAGCAGCAAATGAAGGAGTCTGGATGAAGGAGTTCATTTCCGATCTAGGTGTTGTACCTAGTGCATAAGGACCAATGAAGATCTTCTGTGACAATACTGGTGCAATTGCCTTGGCAAAGGAATCCAGATTTCACAAGAGGACCAAGCACATCAAGAGACGCTTCAATTCCATTCGGGACCAAGTCCAAGTGGGAGACATAGAGATTTGCAAGATACATACGGATCTGAATGTTGCAGACCCGTTGACTAAGCCTCTCTCACGAGCAAAACATGATCAGCACCAAGACTCCATGGGTGTTAGAATCATTACTATGTAATCTAGATTATAGACTCTAGTGCAAGTGGGAGACTGAAGGAAATATGCCCTAGAGGCAATAATAAAGTTATTATTTATTTCCTCATATCATGATAAATGTTTATTATTCATGCTAGAATTGTATTAACCGGAAACATGATACATGTGTGAATACATAGACAACCATAGTGTCACTAGTATGCCTCTACTTGAACTAGCTCATTGATCAAAGATGGTTATGTTTCCTAACCATAGGCATGTGTTGTCACTTGATTAATGGGATCACATCATTAGGAGAATGATGTGATTGACTTGAACCATTCCGTTAGCTTAGCACTTGATCGTTTAGTATGTTGCTATTGCTTTCTTCATGACATATACAAAGTTCCTACAACTATGAGATTATGCAACTCCCATTTACTGGAGGAACACTTTGTGTGCTACCAAACGTCACAACGTAACTGGGTGATTATAAATGTACTCTACAGGTGTCTCCAAAGGTACATGTTGAGTTGGCATAATTCGAGATTAGGTTTTGTCACTCGATTGTCGGAGAGGTATCTATGGGCCTTCTCGGTAATACTCATCACCTAAGCCTTGCAAGCATTGTAACTAATGAGTTAGTTATGAAATGATATATTACGGAACGAGTAAAGAGACTTGCCGGTAACGAGACTGAACTAGGTATTGGATACCGACGATCGAATCTCGGGCAAGTAACATACCGATGACAAAGGGAACAACGTATGTTGTTATGAGTTTGACCGATAAAGATCTTCGTAGAATATGTAGGAACCAATATGAACATCCAGGTTCCACTATTGGTTATTGACCGAGAATAGTTCTAGGTCATGTCTACATAGTTCTCAAACCCGTAGGGTCCGCACGCTTAACGTTACGATGATAGTTTTATTATGAGTTTATAAGCTTTGATGTACCGAAGGTTGTTCGGAGTCCCGGATGTGATCACGGACATAACGAGGAGTCTCAAAATGGTCGAGACATAAAGATTGATATATTGGATGACTATATTCAGACACCGGAAGTGTTCCGGATGTTATCGGAGAAAAACCGGAGTGCCGGAGGGTTACCGGAACCCCCCGGGAACTAATGGGCCTTATTGGGCCCTAGCGGAGAAAGAGAGGGGCCGACCAGGGCAAGAGGCGTGCCCCCTCCCCTTGAGTCCGAATAGGACAAGGAAGGGGGGGGGGGGCGGCGCCCCCCTTGCCTTTCCCCTCTCCCACTCCTTCCTTCCCCCTCCTTCTGGGAATAGGAAAGGGAGGGGGCAAACCTACTTGGAGTAGGTTTCCCCCTCCTAGGGCGCGCCTCCCCCTTGGCCGGCCCCCTCCTCCTCTCCCCCTTTATATACGGGGGAGGGGGGCACCCCATAGACACACAAGTTGATCTACGGATCGTTCCTTAGCCGTGTGCGGTGCCCCCCTCCACCATAATCCACCTCGGTCATATCGTCGCGGAGTTTAGGCGAAGCCCTGCGCCGATAGAACATCATCATCGTCACCACGCCGTCGTGCTGACGGAACTCATCCCCGACGCTTCGCAGGATTGGAGTCCGGGGGACGTCATCAAGCTGGACGTGTGTTGAACACGGAGGTGCCGTACGTTCGGTGCTTGGATCGGTCGAGTCGTGAAGACGTATGACTACATCAACCGCGTTGTCGTAACGCTTCCGCTTGACGGTCTACGAGGGTACGTAGACAACACTCTCCCTTCTCGTTGCTATGCCATCACCATGATCTTGCATGTGCGTAGGAATTTTTTTTGAAATTACTACGTTCCCTAACACAACCCCCAAGGGCAGCGGAGGATGAATGGCGGCAAGGAGCTCCCTAGTGACGCCTTCAGGAAGGTGGACGACATCCGAGGATGACGCCATCACATAGCTTTCGCCTGGAGCATAACCGGTTAAATTCCCAGAGGGCAGAGCCGAGAGCTGCGAATCCGGACCGAGAGACAAGAGTGGCACATGAGCCACGCCCCCAAGAGGGTAAGCGACGCTGGAGTAGGGCCGTCGTGGTCAGCTGACAAGGTCAGCGGGGATTTCTCCCGTAGCACATCCGTCAATGGTGGGCCGCCATCCAAGTGGAGTCGAAGGGCGACAGAGGACAGGACCGAGACGGACATATGAGGCGAATGGTGAACCGGGGAAGGACGAGTGGAGCAGGCCGCCGGTGGGGAGGGTGGAGACGAGGTAGTGCGTCGTCGGAGGTGGACAGAGGGCGGGGGCACCAGAGTGGAGGTTCTTCCCGGCAGGGACTGGCGGTGGCGGGGACGGGGACGGGGAGGGCGAGCGGGGTGGAGGCGCATGACTGGTTGTCGATGTAGAGGGGAGGGGACGCCGGCGCCGGATCTGCGGCCGCCCGGCTTCGGTCGCACAGGAGGACGGGGTCGAGGAGGATCCGTGGGGAGCAAGGCGAGGTGGAGCGTGGTGCATCGTCCGCCGGAGAGGATGGGGGTGGCGAGGGGAGCAATGGAAGCTGCGAGCCGAGGGAGAGCCTTATCCGCGCTCGGAACCGCCGGATCCGTCGCCGGCCAGCCGAGAACGGACGACCAGGAGGCCGAAATGCAGCCGCGGGCGCAGCCGGCACCAGGGGCCAGGCCGCCCGCCCACCTGGCGCCAGCAGAGGAGGGTCGACGCGGACGACGACAACGAGCTGAGTGGAGCAGCAGCCACTGACAGAGGGCCAGCACGCGCCAGCCGTCGGGCACAGACGGCCCGGGCGGGAAGATGGGGGAGGCGGATTTGGATCTTGGGAGGAGGCAGATGTCGCGGGCAGAGAGCAGAGCATGGCCTTGCCGCCGCCGTCCGCCGCGGTACCGGCCCGACGGCCTCCACCGGCGCCGGCGATGCAGGGGGCCGTCTCGATCTGGCGGTTGTGGATGCGGAGGGGAGCACCGGACGGTGAGGCAGGGCGGCAGGGGTGGGGTTGGATTGAAGTGGGAGATGTCGCCGCCCGGTTTCCGGAGCCGGCCTTCGCCGCCGCCGGCGCCGGTCACCGGCGGCGGAGGCAGAGTGGTGGTGGATGTGGACCTGGCGGCTAGGGTTGGGGTCGGCCCCGGTGTCGCCCCGCGGAGCGACCGCAAGGACCAAATTCAAACCCTGAAATAACGTCACAAGCCACCAATGTGGAAGGTAAACAGTAGAAGCATCCTGACTGAAGCCAGTCCCCAGCATCCAGAGTCCCAGCCCAAGATAAACCAAACCCAAGCAGCCGGTGAACACGACAGCAGACAAGTGCAGCGGTGAGCCGAGCGTGACGAGCTGCCGCGCAGACGCTCTGCTCTGCGGAATTTTGACAAGCAGCTGGAGTACGAGGCGCGAGCACGAGCAGTGCGGCCATGCCGGTCGCCGCCAGGTGGCTCGTGCAGGTGGAGGAGTCGAACATTTGGTTCAAAGCGCATGAGACGGCGTCTTGGCCGGAGCATATCGGGCTCCCGCACAAGGTCGTCACCCAGGAAGAACCTGAGATGTAGTTGCAGAGTATTGGAGTCAGATGGCGTTCCAAGATTTCAGTGATGCGGCATGAGGAGGCTGATTAGTTGAGGAGAGGACTTACTTGTGAGGGAACCCATCTGTTGATTCGAGACGGATCAGCAGCTCCGGTTGCAGGCCTGCGCCAATCATGAAGATGAAACAGGTTAGGACAGAAGAACAGATGTTCTGTTTCATGGAGGAACAGACAAACAAAGAACAGACTACGAGCAGCATCGCTCGCTGGAGTCTAAATCCGATGAAATTATTCTAGGGGAAATCCCAGTGCTCGCTGGGAACAAAAGGAGTCGGAAATCCAAAGGGGAAGATCGACAGCGATCGTCGGTCGGCATTCGGCAGGGAAAGCAACAAATCCACCGGGTCATGTTTTCAAAGAGCTAAGCAAGCAATGGTGGAAAGTGTTGACCTCTCCAGCAGTAGCGCGCGCGCCCCCCTCGACCTCCTCGGCGGCGCGAGCTTGACGAAGGAACAAGTTGCTCTTAACGTCAATGTGTGCTGTTTCGCTACTGGGACGCCCGAAACAGTACAAGTTGGACGTGCTCTGTCGCGCGGACATGCGTGGGCAGTCCTACTGATACTCTTTGTCATACCCTTTTTTTAAAGAACCCGGATCTAGTGTAAGGGTATTTCCAATGGTAACCCGCAAAAATCCTCTCGCATCCAGCCGTGAACAGGGGACCAGTCCGTGGACACGAATAAACGTATGCTCATATATTTTTACAACAACTTAAATCAATCGGACGGAATTAAAAAATGGACGAATTTTGATATAAACACAACGGATTTCATTGAAAGTAGGATAATTTATACATAAAACCGAATGATTTGTCCGGTGAACTAAAAACCTGAAACTAAAACCCTAAGTTATCCTATACTTCACAGTGAACTCGTAGGTCACTTTTCTGTCAAAAATAAAACTCGTAAGTCACTTCCCCGACCCGGTGTCGGAGTCGTCGTCGTTAGGCTTGGGACGGCGGAAGGTGAAGACGTCGTGGCAGGGCTTCCCAACGGCCGCATAACACTCGCGGATCATCCTCTCCGCCTCTTCCTGTCGTGCGCAGTGCGCCACGGCCACCGAGGACGTGGGCCGGGGGAGAGGGGCGGCGGTCGTTGGAGGCGGCGTCGTTGGCGGTGGCGGCTATCTCGGCGAGGGACAATTCCTCGCCGTACCTGGCCATTTCCCCGTCGAGGAGGCGGAGACGGCGCTTGGCCATCTCTGACTTCGTCACGGAGCGTTCCAGGGCCAAGGTGTACGCCAGCTCTAAGTACGCCGCGATGTGTGGCGCCGGGACGTCCGAGTCCACGAACTTGGATCGATGCACGACGTTGCGGTTGTCCCGCCGGTGCTGCTCCCGGCCGGCGTACTCCTGCGTCGTCATGGCACTTGGGAACGACGTCGAGGAGCCGTCACTGTGAAGGTAGTGCAAAATGCGGCCACACGCTTAGACAGGAGCGGCGCTGCCCTTTCACGACATGCTGGGGCGGCGACGAGCGGCGCTTCTCCTTCACGACGCGCCGGGCAACGGCAAGAGCCGCTCTTTCTTGGCACAGACAAACGGATATCAAGGGAGAAAGTTTTCTCCGTATTCGCGTTGCGTGTGGGGAAACAAGAAGTTGGTTTGTCCTAATATTTTTGTTCACACGTGCTCCTGCTTTCTTTTAGTACAACAGTTGAAATCTGCCCTCCGTCCATCAATTCCTTTGGATCGACCGTTGGACATCGACGGCGAGGTGATCGACCTCTGCAGCTAGTGTAAACATTGGCCGTCTTTTCTTTCTCCAGCTGCCCGTTTGGCCCCTAGTAGTGAACAAAGTTTTGCAAGTCTTGACCTATCTACCGGATGAAACTCCTTCTCTAAGAGCAACTCCAACGGGCGATCCATTTCGTCCGCTCGCATTCATTTGAATCGGTGCGGATATAAAAGTTGGCCCAACGCGCCGACCCAAACGGACGCGCGTCCGCTTTTCGTCCGCGGGCGACCCATTTCCAGCCCGTTTTTGAGCTGGATTTGCGTCGGCGCGGACATGAGACGGACGCGCACACGCTCGCCTTCTCCTCCCCCAGGCCCGCTGGTCGGTGGCACATTGGTCTTCCCCCATCCAACAGCAACCACGCCCGCCTCCTTCGTCGTCGTCGCCACCGCCCATTTTTCGGTGACTCTGCCAGCTGTCGGCGCCTGCAACATCCTCTGAGCAACGCCGCCACCGCCGTCTTACCGCCGGGAACCGACTGCTTCCCACCCCGACACCCCCGCGACCAAGCAGCCGCCTCGCTGTCACCGGCCAGACCCTCACCGGCACGCTCGTCGGACGCCGGCAGGGCAGCTAGCTGGTCCGTGCGCGCCGCAACTCCCTTCACCGGCCGTCTTCTTCGTCGACGCCCATAAACTGTTCGACAGTTTGCCAAGGTACAAAATGGACTCCACCGACGAGTTTTTTTTTCGCAATTTCCTTTGCGACTCCGACAATTCGTCATCCGATAATGAGGAGGAGATATTGGCTATCGTGTTGGTCCATGACCACCTCAATAGCCAGCGGCCGTTGTTCCATGGCTCCATTCCGGGCTACCTTCCGGCGTTGAATCGCAACCAGGAGAGCGGTCATTTCCTTCTTTGGAAGAACTACTTTGATACAACAAATCCGTTGTTCAAACATCATAAATTGCATCGCCGTTTCCGTATGAGTAGGCATCTTTTCAACCGTATTAGAGAGGGGGTGGTCGGCTACGATGACTACTTCGAGCGCAAAGAGGATGCCGTTGGAAAGATTGGTTTCTCCTCTTATCAGAAATGCACTGCCGCCATCTGAATGCTTGCATACAGAGTGCCCGGTGATATCATTGATGAGTATGTCCGTATGAGTGGGTCTACATGCCTAGAGTCCCTGTACAAGTTCCGCAAGGCTGTTATTGTTGTGTTTGGCCCTGAGTACTTGAGAGAGCCGACTGCTGAAGATACAGCCCGTTTGTTGGCGATGAATGCCAGCAAGGGCTTCCCAGGGATGCTTGGCAGCATAGACTGTATGCATTGGTAGTGGAAGAACTGCCCTTCTGCTTGGCAAGGGCAGTATAAGGGCCATGTCAGGGCTTGCACTGTCATACTTGAGGCTGAGGCGTCTCAAGATTTCTGGATCTGGCACTCTTTCTTTGGCATGGTCGGATCACACAATGATATCAACGTGCTTCAGCGGTCGCCGTGTTTGCTAGTCTTGTGATACGTCTCCAACGTATCTATTTTTCCAAACACTTTTGCCCTTGTTTTGGACTCTAACTTGCATGATTTGAATGAAACTAACCCGGACTGACGCTGTTTTCAGCAGAACTGCCATGGTGTTGTTTATTGTGCAGAAAACAAAAGTTCTCGGAATGACTTGAAAATCCACGGAGATAAATTTTGGAAAATATAAAAAATACTGGTGAAAGAATCAAGGCCAGGGGGCCCACACCCTGTCCACGAGGGTGGGGGCGCGCCCCCTTGTCTCGTGGGCCCCCTGCTGCTCCACCGACCTCAACTCCAACTCCATATATTCCGTTTCGCGGAGAAAAAAATTAGAGAGAAAGTTTCATCGCGTTTTACGATACGGAGCCGCCGCCAAGCCCTAATCTCTCTCGGGAGGGCTGATCTAGAGTCCGTTCGGGGCTCCGGAGAGGGGGATTCATCACCGTCGTCATCATCAACCATCCTCCATCACCAATTTCATGATGCTCACCGCCGTGCGTGAGTAATTCCATCGTAGGCTCGCTGGACGGTGATGGGTTGGATGAGATTTACCATGTAATCAAGTTAGTTTTGTTAGGGTTTGATCCCTAGTATCCACTATGTTCTGAGTTTGATGTTGCTATGTCGACTTTGCTATGCTTAATGCTTGTCACTAGGGCCCGAGTGCCATGATTTCAGATCTGAACCTATTATGTTTTCATGAATATACGTGAGTTCTTGATCCTATCTTGCAAGAATATAGTCACCTATTATGTGTTATGATCCGACAACCCCGAAGTGACAATAATCGGGATACTTCTCGGTGATGACCATAGTTTGAGGAGTTCTTGTATTCACTATGTGCTAATGCTTTGTTCCGGTTCTCTATTAAAAGGAGGCCTTAATATCCCTTAGTTTCCACTAGGACCCCGCTGCCACGAGAGGTTAGGACAAAAGATGTCATGCAAGTTCTTTTCCATAAGCACGTATGACCATATTCGGAATACATGCCTACATTACATTGATGAACTGCAGCTAGTTCTGTGTCACCCTATGTTATAGCTATTACATGAGGAATCGCATCTGACATAATTATCCATCACTGATCCAATGCCTACAAGGATTTTCACATATTGTGCTTCGCTTATTTACTTTTCTGTTGTTACTGTTACAATTACTATAAAACTGCTATCTTTACTTTCGCCACTGTTACCGTTACTATCATACTACTTTGCCACTAAATACTTTGCTGCAGATACTAAGTTATCCAGGTGTGGTTGAATTGACAACTCAACTGCTAATACTTAAGAATATTCTTTGGCTCCCCTTGTGTCGAATCAATAAATTTGGGTTGAATACTCTACCCTCGAAAGCTGTTGCGATCCCCTACACTTATGGGTTATCAAGGCTAATTTCTGGCACCGTTGCCGGGGAGACATAGCTCTATTCTTTGAGTCACTTGGGATTTATATCTGTTGATCATTATGAGGAACTTGAAAGACGAAAGAACTAAGATTTTTCCCTCAACTATGAGGGGAGGTAAGGAACTTCCATCTAGCTCTGCACTAGATTCTCCTTCTGTTCTGAGTAAGCTTGCGACACCTAAACCTGCTACTGCTTTGAATTCTGATATGTCGCATGTTATTGATGATGTCACTTCTGCTATGCATGATACTGATGATGAAACTACTTCTGTGCGTGATACTACTTTGCCATTAGGTGAATTTCTTGATGAACAACTTGCTAGGGTTAGAGAGAATGAAATTATTGAAGATGCTATTATTGATGATAGTGATGATGAAAGTTCTCCCCCTAATTATGAATTACCTGTTTTTCCTGAGGGTTATGTTATGGATGAGGAAGCTGCTAGATCTATTTTTGCTTGCAAAGATAGATTTGATCTTAAGAAGTTATTAGCGAAATGGAAGCGGCAATCTCTTAATGCTTGAATGAAACCTGACCCCGCTTTTGCTACTACACCTATCTGTGTTACTGATAAGGATTATGAATTCTCTGATGATCCTGAAATAATTACTTTGGTTGAATCTGATCCTTTTTATGGCTATGAATCTGAAACTGTTGTGGCACATCTTAGCAAGTTAAATGATATAGCCACCCTATTTACTAATGATGAGAAGTCTCGCTATTATTATATCCTTAAGATATTTCCGTTATCATTAAAGGGTGATGCTAAGACTTGGTTTAATTCTCTTGATCCTGGTTGTGTGTGTAGTCCCCAGGATATGATTTATTACTTCTCTACTAAATATTTCCCTGCTCATAAGAAACAAGCTGCCTTGCGGGAAATATATAATTTTGTGCAAATCAAAGAATAGA
>NC_041393.1:19637813-19645740 GCF_002162155.2 Triticum dicoccoides | reverse complement strand
GGGTGGGGCTTCTCAGATTACTTAATGCTTTGCCTGATCATCCTCTTAAGAAAAATGAAATACTTGATATCTTTTATAATGGACTAACCGATGCTTCCAAGGACTACTTGGATAGTTCTGCTGGTTGTGTTTTCAAGGAAAGAACAGTTGACCAAGCTGAATTATTATTGAATAATATGTTGACTAATGAAAATAATTGGACTCTTCCTCTGCCAATTCCGGAGGAAATTCCTGAGCCAATTGAGCCAACTCCTGAGCCTATTCCTAAACCTACTCCGAAGAAGAGGGGTGTTCTATTTCTCAGTCCTGAAGATATGCATGAGGCAAAGAAATCAATGAAAGAAAAAGGTATTAAAGATGAAGATGTTAAGGATTTACCACCTATTGAAGAAATACATGGTCTTAATATACCGCCTGTTAAAGAAACACATTGTCTTGATAACCCGACACAGGTAGTAAAGGTAAATTCTCTCTATAGATATGATAAAGTTGAAATCCCGTCTACTAAATTTCATAGCCCTTGCTTAGATGAATTTGATGACTTTATGGCTAGACAAGAAAGTTTTAATGCCTATGTTGGTAGAGAATTAAAGAATAATGTTGTCGAGATAGGACGCTTGAGTGATTATATGGCTAGAGTTAAAGGTGAACTTAAACCCATTAGCAAATATGCTTCTATGGTTACCACTCAAGCTGAGCAAGTACTTAAAGCTCAAAGTGATTTGCTCGATGAATTAAATAATAAACATGACTTTGCTGTTAGAGTGGCTACTAGAACTAGTAGAATGACTCAGGAACCTTTGTATGCTGAAGGCCACCCTAAGAGAATTGAGCAGGATTCTCAGAGAAATAATTTAGAGGCACCTAGTTCTTCTAAAAAGAAGAAAAAGAAAAACAATAGGACTTTGCATGCTTCTAGTGAACCTGTTATAGACACACCTGAGAATCCCAATAATATTTCTATCACTGATGCTGAAACGCAATCAGGTGATGAACGTGAATCTAGTGATAATGTTAATGATAATGTTCATGTTGATGCTCAACCTAGCAAAAATAATGATGTAGAGATTGAACATGCTGTTGATCTTGATAACCCACAATCAAAGAATCAACGTTATGATAAAAGAGATTTTGTTGCTAGGAAGCACGGTAGAGAGAGAGAACCATGGGTTCAGAAACCCATGCCTTTTCCTCCTAAACCATCCAAGACAAAGGATGATGAGGATTTTGAGCGCTTTGCTGAAATGATTAGACCTATCTTCTTACGTATGCGCTTAACTGATATGCTTAAATTAAATCCTTATGCTAAGTACATGAAGGATATCATTACAAATAAAATAAAGATACCGAAAGCTGAAATTTCCACCATGCTTGCTAATTACACTTTTAAAGGTGGAATACCAAAGAAACTTGGAGACCCAGGGGTACCAACTATACCATGCTCCATTAAAAGAAACTATGTTAAAACTGCTTTATGTGATCTTGGAGCCGGTGTTAGTGTTATGCCTCTCTCTTTATATCGTAGACTTGAATTGAATAAGTTGACACCTACTGAAATATCTTTGCAAATGGCTGATAAATCAACTGCTATACCTGTCGGTATTTGTGAGGATGTGCCTCTTGTTGTTGCAAATGTCACTATCTTAACGGACTTTGTTATTCTTGATATTCCCGAGGACGATAGTATGTCGATTATCCTTGGAAGACCCTTTTTGAATACTGCAGGGGCTGTTATTGATTGCAACAAAGGCAATGTCACTTTTCATGTTAATGGTAATGAGCATACAATACACTTTCTGAGGAAACAATCTCAAGTTCATAGCATCAATTCTATTGGAAAAGTTCCAACTATCATTATTCGAGGTTTTGAATTTCCTCTTCCTACTATCAAGAAAAAGTATGATACTCTTATTGTTGGGGATGTTCATATCCCCATTGAGGTAACCTAGTGTTATTCGAAATTTCTCCGGTTCCGTGTTATTCGGAATGAGTTTGTTAACAAGACTTGATCAACCTTGTTAGTGGATTCATTTTGATGATCATGAGATGGATGAAACTAGAAGGCACAACCTTCTGTACCCTCTTTTTACTTTCTGTTATTTAGAATAAATAAAGCAAAAATAGTATTATTTGTCTGTTTTCTGAATTATCCGTGCAATAAGAAATACCCCGAAAATAAAAGTTCTCCAAATGCCCTGCAAATTTAGTTTGATTTTTTATGGAATATTTGAGGATTTTAGGCACTGAGAACACTGCAGGGAGGGCAAGCACCTGGCCACGAGGGTGGAGGGTGCGCCCACACCCCCTGGGCGCCCCTCCTGTCTCGTGGGCCCATGGTGGCCCCCCTCCACTTATTCCTGCACCCACACACTCCATCTTCTTCCCAAAAAATCCCCATCCAGCTCAAGCACGAGTTCTAGCTCATTTTGCTGCAATTTTCGATCTCCTTGCTCAAAGCTCCATTCACAAAACTGCTTTGGGAGATTGTTGCTTGCTATGTGACTCCTCCATTGATCCAATTAGTTTTTGTTCTAGTGCTTTGTTCATTGCAATTTTTTGCTGCATAGGTGACCCTATTCTTGAGCTTGCGTGTTAAATTTATGAGGTCCCAAGTAATTCCAATGCATGATATAGGCTCTAGGCACTTGAAGGAGTAGTTGCTACCAATCTTGTTTAGTTTTATTCACTTTTATTTTGAAGTTACTAAAAATTTCAGAAATTTTTCAGAAAAAGAAATATGTCCAGGAGAATGTATGAAGGTGGTTCCTCAACAAAGAAAGGACCCAGGCATGCTATGCGTGAGCAAGACGATGAACCACCAAGGGATGCTGAAGTGCGAGCTTGTGAGTGGCCATCAGACGAGTTTATGGTCAAAGCAGGCATTAAGGATGAATTTGATGCATATGTGCGTAATGCCGACCTTGAGGACTTCTTACAAGATAAGTGTCCTCAGTACTATCAATTGACTGATTCATTCGTAAGAAGGTTTAAATATAAATCTTCATGTAATTCTCAGAGTGTCCTGTTTGATATTTATGACAAATCTTACACCATGGACTTAGAAGATTTTACAACTGCTTGCAAACTCCCGCAGTGAGGCAATGTTAATGACCCCCACAGATCTGAATATAAAGACTTTCTAGCTAGTATTACTGTGGGAGAATCTAGGGATATAACACAAGCTACCATAGGGAGCATTCATTTTCCTGCTATACACTATTTTGCTCTCATCATTAGTAGATGCATTAACGGTAAAGATGAAGCATGTCACATGTGTGTCCCTGATCTTTGTGTCCTCAAGAGTGATGTGTTAGGTAATAAAGAATACAACTTGGGGGCAATAGTTGCACGTAGGTTGCATAATAATGGTATGTCTGGAGATTTATTTGGAGGGATTTATGCGACCAGTGTTGCTAATTATCTTGGTATAGCCCCACGAGAGGGGGATATGGAGTTGCTTCCTACTTATTTAGATTATGACGCGATGGTCAAACATCATTTTCTTTTGAGGAATGAACTATTCCTCCAGTATCGACTAATCTTTGACAGGCGTAGCTCTGTCCATGTTACTCTCCCTGCTCCTTCCCCTTTTGATTACCAGGCAAAACGAAGATATGTTATTACCAGGGAGGAGGCAGCTGAAAACGAGGGGAGAGTGGAAGCGGCTCGCAAACATGCCGCAGCTCAGGATGCATTTGTTGCTGCATCTCAGTACAACCCCAGTTATAACTTCGGATATCAGCCAGGCTATCCTTGGCATTAGACCAACTTATGCCAAAAGCCTAAGCTTGGGGGAGTACATATTTCTCACCGACTTTACATTCATGTTCACACATTATTCTAGTTGTCGGTGCTCATACTCTTTCATTGTATTATCCATGCTAGTTTAATTTCTTTTTCTAGCTTTCTTCTTGTGTGTTTGATAAACATTAAGAAAAACCAAAAAAATAGTTAGTTTAATTTCCTTGCTTGTAGTAGTAATTAAAATGAAAACCCAAAAAGATTTCTCGTTCTTCTTTTACTTGTTGGGAGCTTTCCCGTGTAAATATCTTTATTTCTTTTCTTTCCTTTGGGGGGTCGAGAGTAGAAGACCATATTGAAAATGTTTAGTGGATCTCGTATGCATGATTGTTGATTTAACTTAAAGCCCATATTACTTGTCTTATCTCTTGAGTTGAATGCTTGCAGATTCCAGCTTAGTCCAATGCAAGTGAACTATTATTATTATACACATCATTCGGTCATGCAAGGGAAAGGAAATAATGATGATATATGATGGACTAATTGGTATGAGAAAAGCTGGTATGAACTCGACCTCTCTTGTTTTTGTAAATATGATGAATTCATCGTTCCTAATTCAGCTTATTATGAAGTAAACATATTTGCAGTGACATTTAGAGATTATAGTTGCTTGTGCATGCTTAATTAGCTATGAGTTATAATGGTTTACCTTGCGTGCCAACATGCTATTAAAATGACTGTGATGTGGTATGATGGCATGGTATCCTCCTTTGAATGAATTGAGTGACTTGACTTGGCACATCTTCACGCATGTAGTTGAAACAAATCAACATAGCCTTCACGATATTTATGTTCATGGTGGATTATATCCTACTCATGCTTGTACTCGGTGTAAATTAATTTTAATGCATGTTCATGACTATTGTCGCTCTCTCAGTTGGTCGCTTCCCAATCTTTTGCTAGCCTTCACCTGTACTAAGCGGGAATACTGCTTGTGCATCCAAACTCCATGAACCCCAAAGTTATTCTATATGAGTCCACCATACCTTCCTATATGCGGTATCTACCTGCCGTTCCAAGTAAATTTGTATGTGCCAAACTCCAAACCTTCAAATGAAATTCTGTTTTGTATGCTCAAGTAGCTCATGTTTCAACTAGGGCTGTTTGTATCTTCCATGCTAGGTGGATTATTCTCAAGGGGAGTGGACTCCGCTCCTCATTCACGAGAAAATGGCTGGTAACTGGGATGCCCAATCCCATGATCAAAAAGATCAAAGCAAATCAAAATAATTAAACAAAACTCCCCCAGGGCTGTTGTTAGTTGGAGGCACTCGTTGTTTCGAGCAAGCTATGGATTGATGCTTGTTGGTGGTGGGGGAGTATCAATTTTTACCATTCCGTTTGGGAACCTCCTATAATGTATGTAGTATGGAAGATATCGCCATCTCATAGTTGTTGCGTTGATAGTGAAAGTGTGCCGCTCAAAATGTTATTCATCTCTATTTTAAAATCGAGCTCTGGCACCTCTACAAATCCCTGCTTCCCTCTGCGAAGGGCCTATCTATTTACTTTTATGTTGAGTCATCACCTTCTTATTAAAAAGCACCCGCTGGAGAGCACACTGTCATTTGCATTCATTACTATTAGTTTATATTGGGTATGACTTGATTGGATCTCTTTTACCATGAATTACAATGCTTAGTCATTCCTTGATCTTTAAAGGTGCTCTACATTTATGTTTTGCAGTCTCAGAAAGGGCTAGCGAGATACCATCTTGTTATATCATATTATGATTGTTTTGAGAAAGTGTTGTCATTCGAGTTTTATTATTATTGCTCGCTAGCTGATTATGCCATTGATATGAGTAAACATGAGACCTAAGTGTTATTGTGAATATGGTTAGTTCATAATCTTTGTTGAAAACTTGAATGCTGGCTTTACATATTTACAACAACAAGAGCAAACAAAGTTTGTAAAAGTTTTTCTTTATCAGTTTTAGTTTTTCAACTGAATTGCTTGAGGACAAGCAAAGGTTTAAGCTTGGGGGAGTTGATACGTCCCCAACGTATCTACTTTTACAAATACTTTTGCCCTTGTTTTGGACTCTAACTTGCATGATTTGAATGAAACTAACCCGGACTGACGCTGTTTTCAGCAGAACTGCCATGGTGTTGTTTATTGTGCAGAAAACAAAAGTTCTCAGAATGACCTGAAAATCCACGGAGATAAATTTTGGAAAATATAAAAAATACTGGCAAAAGAATCAAGGCCAGGGGGCCCACACCCTGTCCACGAGGGTGGGGGGCGCGCCCCCCTGTCTCGTGGGCCCCCTGCTGCTCCACCGACCTCAACTCCAACTCCATATATTCCGTTTCACGGAGAAAAAAATTAGAGAGAAAGTTTCATCGTGTTTTACGATACGAAGCTGCCGCCAAACCCTAATCTCTCTTGGGAGGGCTGATCTGGAGTCTGTTCGGGGCTCCAAAGAGGGGGATTCATCGCCGTCGTCATCATCAACCATCCTCCATCACCAATTTCATGATGCTCACCGCCGTGCGTGAGTAATTCCATCGTAGGCTTGCTGGACGGTGATGGCTTGGATGAGATTTACCATGTAATCAAGTTAGTTTTGTTAGGGTTTGATCCCTAGTATCCACTATGTTCTGAGATAGATGTTGCTATGACTTTGCTATGCTTAATGCTTGTCACTAGGGCCTGAGTGCCATGATTTCAGATCTGAACCTATTATGTTTTTCATGAATACATGTAAGTTCTTGATCCTATCTTGCAAGTCTATAGTCACCTATTATGTGTCATGATCCGACAACCCTGAAGTGACAATAATCAGGATACTTCTCGGTGATGACCATAGTTTGAGGAGTTCATGTATTCACTATGTGCTAATGCTTTGTTCCGGTTCTCTATTAAAAGGAGGCCTTGATATCCCTTAGTTTCCACTAGGACCCCGCTGCCACGGGAGGGTAGGACAAAAGATGTCATGCAAGTTCTTTTCCATAAGCACGTATGACTATATTTGGAATACATGCCTACATTACATTGATGAACTGCAGCTAGTTCTGTGTCACCCTATGTTATATCTATTACACGAGGAATCGCATCCGACATAATTATCTATCACTAATCCAATGCCTACGAGATTTTCACATATTGTGCGTCGCTTATTTACTTTTCCGTTGTTATTGTTACAATTACTATAAAACTTCTATCTTATACTTTTGCCATTGTTACCGTTACTATCATACTACTTTGCTACTAAATACTTTGCTGCAGATACTAAGTTATCTAGGTGTGGTTGAATTGACAACTCAACTACTAATACTTAAGAATATTCTTTGGCTCCCCTTGTGTCGAATCAATAAATTTGGGTTGAATACTCTACCATCGAAAGCTGTTGTGATCCCCTACACTTGTGTGTTATCAGCTTGCCGAAGGCAACAACCCACCGGTGAACTTTACTGTCAACGGGCACAACAACGACAAATGATACTACCTTGGTGATGGTATCTATCCTCAGTGGACCACTATTGTCAAAACAATCCCCAACCTTGTCGGAGAGAAGAGGAAAAGATTTGCCCTAGAGCAACAGAGTGCTAGGAAGGATGTTGAGCGTGCCTTTGGTGTTTTGCAATCTTCATGGGGCATCGTTTGGTATCCTGCTAATACCTGGAGCACGCAGAAACTGTGAGAGGTGATGAATGCTTTTGTGATCATGCATAATATGATCGTAGAAGATGAGCGCCCGGAACGTCTGTGAGAAATAAGCTCCATATTTTGCACATATAAAAAGTGTGGCAAGATTTTCTAAGACAAGCCAAAGCGTTGCTAAATTTTTCAAAACACATAAAGTAAGGCAAATGTGATGAAAACTGTGTGGTAGACCAAGTTAGTCACCAACCAAACAGGCCCACTATGTTAGCGAGAAAAAGACAAGAAAACTCGATAATCTATCATGCATATTCGCATAGGTGTGGCAGCTCTCGCGAGGTATCAAAAAAATTGTTAGCCGGTATCTGGTGCATCGGTGCTTGTGGTGCATTCACTCTTGGATGCACTTATTAAAATACTGAAGAAAAAAGTAGTAGCACGTTGACACGTCTATGTTATCACAAAATTCAAAATGTAAATTAGATATTAAAATTACAAAGCCAACAGTGAATAGCATATA